>NC_080085.1:0-342500 GCF_949987535.1 Balaenoptera acutorostrata | reverse complement strand
TGGAATTCTCCCCCCGGGAGGAGCAGGGAGACCCGGGTGCCGTGTCCCCGCCCCGGTGCCGGTGAGGACGGAGCTCAGGGGGTGGCCACCGCTTGGCTCCGGCCCCCTGAGCTGGACGGACACCTCCACGGGAGCTGGGAGCAGTCTGCCCGGACCCAGGCCCTTCTGGAATTACCACACGGCCCCACCCGGAATGCCGCACATCCCCACGGGGGCTTTCCTCAAAAACCCCTTCCCAGGGCCGTGTGCAGCGTCCCCTAAAGGTGTCTGCAGAGCACCTCCGGGAGTGGAAGGGGCTTCCCCCGCCCAGGCTAGCCGCCAGGCTCCGAATCCTGGCCCCTAGTCCTGGGGCACAAAGGGACCCCGAAGCAGTGCTCCCCCATCAAGCCGTACAAGCCTTTGGGGGCCGGGAGCTTGTTAACAACAACTGCATATAAGAATTGAGTGATACTACTTTGCCTGTAACTGGAGATGATACGTAGATAGATAGATAGATATGTTAGATAAATAGATAGATAATAGAGAGATAGATGATAGATAGATAAATGGATAATAGATAAATAGATAGAAGATAATAGATAAATAGATAATAGGCAGAGAGATGATAGATAAATAGATGATTGATAGCTGGATGATAGATAGAGAGAGATGACAGATGCATGTAGATAGATATAGACATACGTGAGGGAATTAAGGGAATCCAAACACAATGGCTTTACATACTTCATCAGAAGCCCTCCATAAAACTGACATGCACGTCCAGCGGGGAAAGGAGACCTGATTTTCTGCAGACAGTGGGAACCAAGGAATGCTCAAACAACTGATCTGGGGGGACCCACCCCTCCCCAGTGGACACAGCAGGGTAACAAAGGACACACACATTTGTCCACATGTCAGCTTTACCATGGGGTCAGCCGGGCTGGAATCAAAAGGGGTGATTAGTGCTTATTTAGCCTGTCACCTGTGTTTGGAGCAGCGCCCTGACGTGTGGAATTGTAATCAAACACCGCACGTCTGGGTGGGTGCCCGGGACTGAGCACCAGGGATGCCACTCGGGGAAAAGGAAACCGCCGTGAGTGACAGTCTGGACAGGTCTCTGTGCTGGGGTCCCCGGGACCAGGTGCAAGCCGGCCCCCGGCGACCAGGGTGGCAGGGAAAACGCGTGTGTGTCCTCGCAACCCCTCCCCAGGGGCAAGAACACAAGCAAATAATCAGTGTTTTCGGTGGAGCGATTCCAAGCCTCCTGTACACTAGCAGACAGCCCACGACGCCTGGGTTGTCAAGCAAAACGAAGGATTCCTGAAATAAAGCAAATACTGGCGGGGGCGTTTCTAACCTCTGGACCCCGAAGCAACAGTCCCCTTTCTTGCTTCTTGCCCCTCCCACTCGAAGCCCCCATCGTATCTGGAACGGGGGCGCTTGGCTGTCACCATCTGCCTCAGAAACTGGAGAGTTCCCAGTCCCAGGGGGCATCCAGAAGCATGTTCCCGTGGGCACCACACAGAGACAGCACAGATTTCCAAAAAACAGAGCTACAAATGCGATGGAGTTTACACCCTCCGTGTTGCAATAATGCAGAGTCTTTATAACCTTATAAGTTAAAATCGCCTTGATTTTTTTTCAAAATCCAATGAAATGTCACAGCAACTCTGAGCTGCCCTGTATGCATGTCAGTGCCTAGTTCTAAGTAAGGCTCCCCAAGGTACTGCATTCATCTCCTTTGTAGATTTTGCTGTAAAGCCAGAAAGAAAGGGAAGGAAGATATCCGGTGTGGAAAAGACCAGGGACATCCATGCAACAAGAAAACTTCTGGCTCTGGGTTTGCAAATCAACCTCACACCATTTTGTCTTTTTAGATTAAAAACACTGAAATCCTCCCAATGCAAGGCTACCTTGGACGGGACACCTGGCAGGTAAAGGAGTTACACTACACCCTAAGAAACCTCATTTCTTTCTCAAATGCGAAGCGACTTTTTCCCCTCCACGCCATAGGGCCACGTCTGCTGACAAAACAGAGTGGAAACCAAACGCACGTTTCCTTTCCAGGAGGGACTCTGCGTTTCCTGCTACCAGCATCCACCGGTGCAAGCACAAACATCAGGATGGGCGTAAGAGAGCACGTGGGGGGGCGAGGGGTCACGCTGCCCGTCCTGTGTCAGCTCACGACATCACTGGCTATTGACAGGACCCCAAATCCAACGCGATAATTGAGCTCGGTGGGCGGCTGTCACTTGCCCAGCTCTGTCACCGGCATGGAGATGTGACGCCTTCCGGAAAGGGTCCCATAGCACCAAGTCTTCAAGTGCTTTCTGCAGTGGGGTGACAGAACCCCAGCCCCACCCTGTTCTTCTGATGAAAGGGGCCACGTACGGTCAGGACCAATGGGTGTTGACCAGGGGATGACGCCCTCAGATGTTTCTGGAAGACAGACTCAGAAACACCGGGCTTCGGGCTTATTAAGGAAGCTTGTCGCCCAGCCTGGATTCACAGCTTCGTAACTTCTCTAATTACTGTCACGTAATGATTACACATAATTGGGGAGGGGTGCCGAGGGTCCCTCCACATCCATACCCACCCAGAATCTCAGAATGGGACCTTATTTGGAAACAGGGTCTTTGCAGACGGGATTGGTTGAGGTGAGGGCACCGTGGACTGAGGGAGACCCTTAACCCAATAACTGGTATCCTGGGAGGAAGAGGGAAATCCGGACACTAACATAGAGGCTATTGGGGTGAAAGATCAGTGTGTACAAGCCAGAGACACCAAGGACCACCGCAGCCCCCGAAGCCAGAAGAGAGACCTGGGACAGAATCTCCCCCGGCTCCCCCAGAGGGAACCAGCTGTGCCCAGCCCTCCGTCCCGGGCTCCTGGGTTCCAGACTGAGAGAGAGGGTGAATTGTTGCTGCTCAGCCAGGGCTGGGGCTTTGCTGTAGCAGCCGCAGGAAACTAACAATATAACAGATTACTATATTATATTATATAACGTATTAATTATATTAGTACAAAGTATTGATGTTATCTATGTGGATCATTAAGTGATTGATACTCATACAAAACTACAACCAGGATTTCTCAACGCTGGTTTCCCAAAAGTGTATTTTTCCTCTCTTTTCCTCAGCAATCTCCCTCCTTCGAATTACTCTCAAGCACAGGACGGGGCTTGTGTCTCTGCCACGTCTGAGCGGTTTTCAGCTCCGAATTCTGGTTCCGGGGAGAACCGCCGGCCCCAGCCGTTCCCGTGGTGAACAGTACCGTCCGGCACAGACAGGGACGTCCAGGTGACCGTGGGGCAGGCGCGGCCCAGGAAATCATCTCCTGACACCTCTCAGCCGAGGAGAACGAAAGGCTAAAGCCAGGCTTGGAGACAGGCGTGCACAGCCTCGTTCCCTTCCACAGTCCTGTCACCCCAAACACCGGGGCATGGTGAGACCCCTCAGGGCGGCTGAGCTGAGGGGAGGGTGGCCGGCTGCTTTGGCCGGACCAGACGCCTCATGCCCTGGATCCCTGGTTTCAAACCTGTAAAATGATCCAGGGTTTCTCAGCCTCAGCACTACTGACATCTGGGGCTGGAGGACTGTCTGATGTGGGGCGTCCTGTGCCCTGTGGGATGTGGAGCAGCTTCCCTGGTCTCCACCCACCAGGTGCCAGGAGCTCCCCCTCCCCCCTCCGTGCTGACAACCGGGAAAGTCTCCAGACATTGTCATATGTCCCCTGGGGGCAAAGTCATCCCTGGGTGAGAACCACAGCCATAGGCAGATAGATAGATGGATGGATGGATAGATAGATGGATAGATAGATGATAGGTACATAGGGAGATGATTGATATAGAGAGATGATAGAGTGATAGATAGATGATCGATCGGTAGTAGATAATTTGACAGAGTCTCTCATGCTAAGTCAGGGTTTCTCAGCCTCGGCCCTACTGACATGTGGGGCTGGAGGACTGTCCGATGCGGGGCGTCCTGTGCCCTGTGGGGTGTGGAGCAGCTTCCCTGGTCTCCACCCACCAGGTGCCAGGAGCTCCCCTCACCACCGTGGTCACAACCAAACCTGCCCCCAGACATTGTCAGATGTGCTCTGGGGGACAGTCTTCCCGGTTTGAGGGCCGCTGCTCCAGACAACCTCGAAGGACTTCCCCTTTCCAATGTTCCGAGAATCCGGAAGGGCCGGTTCTTCACTCCAAGAACATTTGGCTCCCGCTCTGTTAATGCATTTGGAATTCTTCTAAATTTATATCTATACCCACAGAGTCCTCTGCTGGCTGAACCCCTGGACTAAATTCTTCAACACAAAAAGAGAACTTTTTTTTCCCTCATAGGTCTTTGCACCAAAACTGAGCATGCCTGACGTAGGTTGCAGGATGCCAGGTGGGAATTCTGCTGCCCGCCCCACCCCCGCTTGGGACCTTCAGCGGGCACCCCAGAGAACTGCCCTCTTGGGCTCCTGGGGTCAGAAGCAGCAGGAGGCTGGCGGAAAGCACAGGGAAGAAGAATCATGGGCAAACGCAGAGGCCGACAGGTGGCCTTCCAGCCCAGAGAACAAACCAGAGAGGAATAAAGAAATATTGGCTCAAGCCTTCAAAGCATGAGGGACTCAGGTCAGCTACCCAGAGGAACTTCCCTGTTACCAAACACTGGATAAGAAAGGACTGTCAGGGAAGAGGCGACATCCCTGTGTGCTCAGCGCCGACAGGATTGGATGACACACCCGGCGTGGATACTGTTTCCCTGTCTTGCACTCACCAGCTCCATTTCCTCATCTGGAAAATGGGGCTGAAAATAGCATCTCCTTCTGAGTGTCACACTGAGTTTGGAATGTGATGATTTATGGAAGGGACCAAAGGGACTCAGTGGACCAGAGGAAGCTTTGCATTATCGCCAAGATGGTCTTGGGTTCATGGGAGTGATTCGAGCTCTGGGCACCTGCACCTGAAAGCACAGGGTTAGTCCTGGTTGCACAGCACATCATGTGGAGCTCCTTGGAGGGCAGATGCCAAGGAGGACACACTCTTGGTTGCCGTGCATCTACCCTACTTAGGGTGGCACTCCCAGCATCGAAATCAGGGCTGTTACCCCAGTGATTCTGCCAACACGTTTGCAGAAGTGATGGATGGAGTGGATACAGGAGTGCACGGTGTGTTGTTACCTATCGTGCTGGAGACACATTTAAGATAATCTCCCGAGGACCCACGTTCTGTGATAGACTTCGAAGGAGCACATGGGTGGAGCCAGCCTCCGTCTCACCTTAAGTCCCATCTGAAGCATCCCCTGTTTGAGAAGCTTCCCCCAACCTCCCAGAACAAAGATGGCGCTCTCTTCTCTTCTATGGCTTCTTTGTTGCATGTATCAGAATGCTCTATTTTCTATTCCTCGCAGGATGCTATCTAAGTATTGTGTTAAAAAGGAAGGGAAGCTGCCAGGAGGAGCCAGACGACCCAGCAGGACCTCAGAGGCGGTGACCAAGAATCCATGTGGGACCCTGAGCCATTAAAGGAGTTTCTCAAGATCTAGGTGGGGACGGGTCTATTTTGTGCTAACATCAGGACCAGCTCCTACCACATGGTCTGGTAGGGACAGCCCCGTGGCAAATTTCACTGAATTTTAAGGAACGCCCTGCACCTGGTAAGTATTTGGTAGCTTTTCCTTTATGGATAAAGTGACTGACCAACCAGTAGAACAGCTCTTGAACTGGGTGTTTTTTAAGCATTTTGAGGTGGAGGAACTCTTTGATCAAGTGACATTTACTTGGAAGTAGTAAAGCAGAGGAGATTAATGCAGAACTAAGGAGAGGGGCCAGAACCCTACCTGCTGGAACGTAATGGTTCTGAAGGACATCTAGGCTACTTCAGAAAGAGTTTGAAAACCCCCAATACCCATGGGAGGACTTATTGACTTCAGTAATTTCGTAGAATGATCTCACCCTTCCAAAACAAAAAGTATCAAAATTTAAAAATCATATTCTTTGAGAGCAGCCAGCATCGTTGGGGCAGAAAGGATTTTCTCATCAGTCAGAAACATAGTCGCCCTAACGTTTTTAGCCAACGCAAAGTACCCGAGTTGCATAAAATCGGCACGGTTCTGTCCGCACAATTCAGAGAAAAGTGGAATCCCGATGCTTTGTTAATCCGTCCAACCAAGCTGGTTAGCTCTGAGCCCAGCGTGGCCTCTGTCTGCCATCTTCCTGTGCCTGCAGTCACGCCATGTGGACAAACGCGGCAGATGTCACGAAGGGCCCGGTGTACTTGGGGCTTCGTTGACTGGCCGTGGGTTCGCTTTTTAATTCCCACTAGAGTCCACGGTGACTGAATGAAGCGGACGGTCCATACCATAACCCCATGGTCTTCAAGGAGCAGCCAGAAGACAATGGTCAACCGACTGGAATGAACCGTATGCTCTCCAAACACATTCCCTTCACGTGCACTTTTAATCGACTAACTGGCTTCTGCCTGTGACCCCAGGTGCACAGAAGAGTTCTCCCACCTCTCCTCACCCACCACCTCAATCTCTCGTCACCCTCAAGCGGGGAGGGGGCCCAGCGGTTCCTGCAGCCTGGAAGTTCTTGGACCTGAGCTGAAAGTCTGTGAGAGGTGGCTTAGCCATGGAAGTGTCGTCAGACCTGTCCAGGGGGTCGGCAGGGGTGGGGTCATCAGGCCACAGACTCACAGTCGTGAAGGACAACAAACCTGAACTTCTGACAGTGTCTGCAAAAGACGCCACGCAAAACATGCCAGCGACACACTAGCAAGACAAAGGATGTTCGATTACCACTGCGGGACCAGACCCCCACCTGCACCACAAATGAAGCCTCCTGTGAACCCAGAAAACGCCGTGAGAACGGCACACACGTGCTGCGTTGCATTTGCACGTGAACGGGGCTGATCTTTGTCAGCAGTCACCGTGCAAATGTAAACACTTAAAACATGCCGCAACCCTTACAAACCTGGAGTTTGGCACGTTCTCTTCCCTTCACTGTAAAGTGTGACAGTGACGGGCTTAGAGTGAGAGTCGATATGTCAAAACCATGGCAGGCGTGTGGTAAGTGCTAGCTGGGTGTTTATTACCAATACCCGTTTATTTGAAACGTCTGCTGTAAACGAGATGAGGTACCGTCACGTTCATGTCTTGTCTGCACGTGGTCTTTGACGGTCCTTCAACGCACATCCGCGAATATAATTTACTGTTGCTTGAGTATCAGTCGTGGGAAGAGTGATGCTTCATCGTACAGACTCTGACCGAATGGGTTTTGAGTCACCCTCGCTGGTCCAAAGGCAGACTGAGGTCCCCCTGAGCATCCAGCAGAACGGGAGCCCCTCAGACCTCGGTCTCAGGGCCCTGTGACTCAGCACTGGTTAATCCCCACTAAATGATCCCATGCCTTTACCCCCAGACTGTCATCGGGTCGAGAGACACAATGGAACTTGGAGGTTTTCTAGACGCCCCCGCTTGGACATGTGACAGGTGCTCACGAAACAAGTGTCAATGAACTGAACGGCTGACACATTGCACCAAGTAGCCACTTATTTCAAAATTGTGTCTTCTGTTATTTTCTCTGTTTCATTTTCTGACTTTACACAATGCAGAAGCCCCTGAGAGGAGCCTGGCCAAGATTTGACTTTACAGCGCGTCCTATTTGTTTTCTCAGACTCCTAACGAAACATTGGCAGTGCCCTTGGGGACAATTTGGGTTGAAGGAAGGTGAGTCTAACAGAAATGTCGAAAACAGCAAGTACCTGATTAGTACTGGGTGGGGATAGACACAACAGTGTCCCCAAGGAGGTCCACACCCTGACCCCCACATGGTGGACAGAATAATGTCCCCATAGACATCCACATCCTGCTCCCCAGAACCTATGAATGTGTTACCTTACAAGGCAAAAGTGACCTTGCGGGTGTGATTAAGGACCCTGGATTGTCCAGATGGGCCCTAAACACCATCCAGCTCAGGTCCTTCTAAGGGGGAAGCAGTGGGAAGTTTGAATTGAGAAGGGCCATGAGGATGGGCGCAGAGGTCGGCAGCATGGGCTTTGAAGATGGACGAAGGGGCCCCCAACCAAAGAACGTGGGCACCAGGAGACCCTGGGGAAAGTCGTAGAAACTTTTGTCTCCCTTGGAGCCTCCAGAAGGATCCAGCCCTGCGGACAGCTTGAGTCTAGTTTCATGGGACTCACGTCAGATTTCTGGCCTCCAGAACCGTCAATGAGTCAAGGTGTATTGGTTTAAGGTACCCAGTTTTGATACCGACCCGGGTTCTTGGCTTCCTTAATCGATAGAAATTGACCAGGAGGTCAGACAAGAAATTCAGGCCAGGCCTTATGGGGGCCCCTGCTGCAGCAGGCGGGGGAGTGAGAACAAATAACAGGTTCCCTTGCTTGCTCTCTCCCTGTGGGGGGCGGGGGAGAGCAAGCTTGTTCCTTAAATGGGCTGAGGGTAGGGGTGTGTCCAGGGGTCGGGCCGGAGGGGAGGCTTAGGGGGTCTGCCCACCCCTTAGGTGGTGGTGTGTGCAGGGGGCATGCGCAGGACCCTGCTTTCGCTCCTGACCCCCTGTTTTTGCTCCCGGTTCTTCAGAAGTGGCAGGTGGGTTTTTTGGTCTCTTTGTTATCTTTTGCCCCAAATTTTCCCCAACTGCACATGCGTGCAGTTATTTTTAGTCCCTTACAGTTCCTTTGTGTTTTGTCGGTCGAGGAGAGGTGCGTCCACGTGCAAGCACTGCAGCAAAGGGTCCAGGGTCCCAGCCTGTCTCAGCTTGAGGTGCTTTGTGACAGCAGCCATGAGAACCTTACACGTACAAGCATGTGCATTGGGCGAGGTACAAGGCAGGAGCGGGACCTCGATCAAACCTGGGGGTAACCCCCCACCTAGGCTCCCGCGGCATCACGCCTGTGCATGCGTCAGGAAACAGAGCCACGGGGAAGTTACACGTCCTGCCTGGGTCCGGCCGTCTGCGATGGGAACCCGGGGAGTTTACCCTCTCTTCCCACCCACTCACCGCTGGTTACCTCTCTGAACAGGAATCCCACTCCAAGTCTCTGCTGGACTAAAAAGACTTAATTTCCCGAATGCAAAAATACCTCCGTCTGGAATTTCCAGGGGCCCTCGGACAGTCACAGGTCCCCGCGAGAGCCGGGGGGTGCCACCTACCCGCACAACAGGGCAGGAAGAGGGGCACTCACAGCCCGCCTGCCTGGGCCAAGTCACCTGTGACCACGTCACCTGTGACCACAATTAACTTCACAGCCCACGGGGCTCAGCGCCGCGTTAGTGGGAAACCACGGCCGGGAGAAGGCTTTGATCTCTCATATTCTCCTGTCTTGGGTGAGTCAATAAAACACACGCTAAAGTCTCATCATTTTTGTTATGCTCTATTTCAACTTTGAAGTCACATTCTCTGAAAGTGACTAACTGCCTACGTTTTCCAGGCAAATCATGGGTGTTTCTCGTGAACTGTACTCGTGGCAACCAACTTAATGTTCCCCAGATGAAATGAGGACATTGTCATCTTTGTATTTTCATTATTTTTTATTGAAGTAAAGTTGATTTATAATATTATATAAGTTACAGGTGTGCAACATAGGGATTCACAATTTTTATAGGTTATACTCCCTTTAAACTGATTATAAAAGATTGGCTCTATTCCCTGTGCTGTACAATGTATCCTTGTAGCTTATTTATTTTATACATAATAGTTTGTACCTCTTAATCCCCTCCCCTTATCTTGCCCCTCTCCCTTCCCTCTTCCCACTAGTAACCACGAGTTTCTTCTCTGTATCTGTGAGTCTACTTCTTGTTTTGTGATATACACTAGTTTCTGGCATTTTTTAGATTGCACATATAAGTGATAGCATACAGTATTTGTCTTTCTCTGTCTGACTTATTTCACTAAGTATCATGCCCTCCAAGCCCATCCGTGTTGCTGCAAAAGGCATTATTTCCTTCTTCTTTATGGCTGAGTAGTATTCCGCTGTGTATAAATGTACCACATCTTCTTTACCCATCCCTCTGTCCATGGACGTTTAGGTTGTTTCCATGTCTTGGCTACTGTGACTAGTGCTAGTGCTGCTATGACACTGGGGTGCATGGATCTTTTCTAATTAGAGTTTTTTCTGGATAAATGCCCAGGAGTGGGATTGCCGGACCATATGGTTGCACTTTGATTCTTAAAGAGTGTCTTTCCTTCTCCACCCCCTCTCCCACCACTTCTAACCAAGACTTTTCTTTCTTCTTTCCTCCTCCTTTCCAAATATGACCTGTGCTGCAAGGAGCGATTCTGCCATGTTGTCACCATTTTAGTGCCAATTCCTCTCCATCTGAGCAGCTTATCTTTAGCAAGACCTGCACATCTGCCCGATGCAACATTGCTATCATTTCTGCCACCGTCTACGATGTGTAATGCACTGGAAATTCACCTTGACTTCTGGTGGATCACAGGTGTCATGGGCTGAATGGTGTCCACTCACCAAAAAATTCATATGTCAAAGTCCTGATCCCTGGTACCTCAGAATGTGGGCTTATTGGGAACTAGCGTCATCACAGGTGTCATCAGTTAAGATGAGGTCTTACTGGACCCGGATGGCCCCTAATCCAATGTGACTGGTGTTCTTACAGAGGGGAGATTTGGTAAAAGACACACACACACACACACAGGGAGACACTCCCAGCTCACTCTTCCTTCTCCTGAACTCTGGTCTTGATTGGTGACATTGTTGATGTCACTGTCCCTCTAGCTGCCCTGGCCAGGATTCCAGGATAGGTGGATGGATAGATGGATATAAGGATGGATAATGGATGGGCAGATGAGGGGTGGGTGGATGGATGGATGCATGGATGGATGGATGGATGGAGAGATGAATTAGATGGGTGACCAGATAGATGATTAATTGATGGGTAGGTGGGTGGAGGGGTGGGTGGTGGAGAGGGACCCCCAGGACGCCCCCTGGAACTTCGCATGCTGCATGGTCACCACCTGATGAGTGACACTCCTCACTCCTGCAGGAGATCAGGGGCCATGCTCTCCCCGTGAGCTAGTGAGTCCCAGCACCCTGTAAATAATCCACATTTTTGAATGAGCAACTGAATCAATGATTTAATGTTCTCCTTTGACTTAACTGGTTTGAGTCTCAGAAGGGCTGTAGGAAGAAGCACAGTTCAGTGGTTTCCTTGCATTCTACAAACCACAAGTTCTCCTCCACACTGTTGCCTCAGGGCAGGGAGCCCAGAGTTCTCACCTGGATTCCAAGGAGAATTTGTGCCCTTAAATCAAAGTCTGACCCAGGGTGGTCAAGTTCTCTAGTCACTCCAGGTGGCAGGCATGCAGGAGAGGGGTCAGGCGTGCAGGAGAGGGGTCAGGCGTGCAGGAGAGGGGTCGAGCGTGCAGGAGAGGGGTCGGGCGTGCAGGAGAGGGGTCAGGCGTGCAGGAGAGGGGTCAGGCGTGCAGGAGAGGTGTCGGGCGTGCAGGAGAGGGGTCGAGCGTGCAGGAGAGGGGTCAGGGGTGCAGGAGAGGGGTCAGGCGTGCAGGAGAGGGGTCAGGCGTGCAGGAGAGGGGTCAGGGGTGCAGGAGAGGGGTCAGGCGTGCAGGAGAGGGGTCAGGGGTGCAGGAGAGGGGTCAGGGGTGCAGGAGAGGGGTCAGGTGTGCAGGAGACGGGTCAGGCGTGCAGGAGACGGGTCAGGGGTGCAGGAGAGGGGTCGGGCGTGCAGGAGAGGGGTCGGGCGTGCAGGAGAGGGGTCAGGGGTGCAGGAGACGGGTCAGGCGTGCAGGAGAGGGGTCGGGCGTGCAGGAGAGGGGTCAGGGGTGCAGGAGAGGGGTCGGGCGTGCAGGAGAGGGGTCAGGGGTGCAGGAGAGGGGTCAGGGGTGCAGGAGAGGGGTCAGGCGTGCAGGAGAGGGGTCAGGGGTGCAGGAGAGGGGTCAGGCGTGCAGGAGAGGGGTCGGGCGTGCAGGAGAGGGGTCAGGTGTGCAGGAGACGGGTCGGGGTGCAGGAGAGCGGCCAGGGGTGCAGGAGAGGGGTCAGGTGTGCAGGAGAGGGGTCGGGCGTGCAGGAGAGGGGTCAGGGGTGCAGGAGACGGGTCAGGCGTGCAGGAGAGGGGTCAGGCGTGCAGGAGAGGGGTCAGGGGTGCAGGAGAGGGGTCGGGCGTGCAGGAGAGGGGTCGGGCGTGCAGGAGAGGGGTCAGGCGTGCAGGAGAGGGTCAGGCGTGCAGGAGAGGGGTCAGGGGTACAGGAGAGGGGGCAGAGCCTCACCCCCAGGCCCTAGGATGACAAGATGGGCACCTGCTTTCAGAACCCACCTCTCAAGTGGCTCCACCCGCTTGGAGACTTGGAGCCCAGAGGAGCTCAAGGGGAGCTCAGGTCAGCAACTGATGGACTTGGGGTGCAGGGGAGGTGGGTGCATGAGTCAAACATGGCCACGACCAGAGTCACCCAGAGGCCACACCAAAAACACAGATTCTGGAGTCCTGGGCTAGGGGAGGGGACCCAGAGGTGGCAGGCGTAACAAGCTGGCCAGGTTGGTTTGATGTCACCACCTGTGTGCAGACCGGCCTGTGGGACCCACGGGTCTGGGCATGCTGGACCCCTTCCTGGGAGGAGAGGAGGTGACCTCAGGGTGGGCACCCCAAACTGGATGGGCCCCCTCGCCCCAGGCACATATGCCGTCCACTCCAGAAGGAGGTGTGGGCTCCGTAGCAACGGGTAAGGAAACCCAGTGGGTAGGAACACTTTGTTTGAATACAGAGGGGTAGCCGGAGCCCGGGGAAGCAGGAAGTGGTCTGTAATAGAGGGAACGTCACTCAGCCTTAAAAAAAAAAGGAAGAAATCCTGCCATTTGCAGCAACGTGGATGGACCCAGGGGGCACTGAGCTCCGTGAGACAAGTCAGACAGAGAAGGCAGGTTCTGCACGATCTCACTTCTGTGTGGAATCTAAAAAAACCAGACTTGATTGGTTGATTAAACAGATGATGGTACCTAGAAAGGTTAAATGGCAGATTTTCTCTGATGTGATTTTCTTCCATCACATAGCTAGAAATAAGGTGTCTGTCGCTGACAAGTTGTTCTTATCGCAACGGCGTGCGTTCACGCATCTGAAGTGTAAACTTCCATCTGTAAACTATGTTGAATAGTTTTTAGAAAGTCATGACACGTGGCTAGTGGAAGATATAAAGATATTCACAAATTATACTTACTGTTAGTTACTGGGGATATAACTAAGTTTAAAATAAACTTGCCAAGTATTATTACTGTCAAAAATAAATAAATAAAAATTTAAATTAAAAAAAAATTTTTTTTAATTAAAAAAACAAACTCATAGAAGCAGAGAATAGAACAGGGATTACCAGGGGCTGAGTAGGGGCACATGGGGAGGTGTTGGTCAGAGGGCAGGAACTTCCATTTACACGACGGTTAAGTTCTGAGGACAGAACCATGCAGGACACTGAATACAGTTCACAGGACGTATTATCTACGTGAAAGTTGTTAAGAGAGTGGATGTGAAATGTTCTCACCACGAAAAAGAAGGTAAGAGAAAGGTAACTCTGTGGGGCGGTGGACGTTAGCACCTTGATGGTGATGATTATCTCACAGCGTGCGCGTGTAGCAAATCCTCACGTTTACACCTTAAATATACACAGTTTCAAGAAAACCCTATAAAGCTCAGGAAAGCTGAAGAAAAGAAAGACAGCCAAAACTAACAGAAAAAGGATGAAAGATGGGCAGGGAGGTGGCCCTTGGTGGAAAGAAAGGAGGGAGGGAGGGAAGAGGGAGAGAAGCACAGCGAAAACAAAAAGCCTGCCTTTCCTACCACTCTCTGCCCTTAAGACTCTGAAGACACGTTTGCATTTTTCTAATCGTCCTGATTTCTGCTTTGTCACCGTCACAGGACGCCGTCTGTTACCCTAAATACTTCCGGGAGACGCGTCCTTCGCAGCCGTGTTGCAAAGAGAATTCGGGGTACTCGCAGGGCAGCGCCCCTCGGGAGCTGAAAAGAGCCCCAGCGACACCAGGGGCAGTTCCTACCGGCAGCCCTTCCCACACAGGAGCGAGGGGGCCTCACGAGGGCGGGTGCTGGCCGCGGGCGCACGGCTGGGCCGGGCGGGGACCCCGTCAGCAGCACCTCCATCCCATCCGCCCCCGGCCAGGACAGCACAGACGTGGCACTGCGTCCAGAGAGGGGGGAAGGTCACCCCAAGAGTAGCCCCCAGGCCCTGCTTCCCCTGGCGGATGGAGCTAAGAGCCTCACCTGTGGTATCGCAGCCGTGACGTGCAATTCTCCCCAACCCCTGCCCCCCGGTAGCTGGAAACGGCCCCCGCTGCTCCCCAGCCCGGCACTGGGCCAGCCCCAGAGCTGCAGCCTCGCCGGAGCCCGGCGCGGCCGGCCCTTCCGGGCTCAATCCCGACGCTTTTCATCCAAAGGCCGGTTAGCCTGTTTCTCCTGTGTTTACAGGGAGCCCGTCCAAGTGTTTCCCGGGAACAATGACAACCCGGAAGGCACGCAGCCTCTTCAAAAGCAAGCCCTGCAAACCCAGGAATTTGAATCTTCCATCATTAAAGGCATGTGGGTTTGCAAAACACATTGTGATTCAGAATCTGAGAACGGGACCTTATTTGGAAATAGAGTTTTTGCAGATGTGATGAAGTGAAGAATCTGAGATGAGGTCCTCCTGGAGGAGGGTGGCCCTACATCCAGTGACAGGGTCCTTCTAAGAGACAGAAGAGGAGAGACACAGACACAGAGAAGCCCCGGGAAGACAGCGGCAGAGACGGGAAGAATGTGACCACAAGCCCAGGGACACCTGGAGCCCCCAGAAGCTGGAAGAGGCAGGAAGGACCCTCCCCTGGAGCCTCCGGGGGGACCGCAGCCCTGGGACACCTTGACCTCAGATGTCTGGTCTCCAGGATGGGGGAGGGTGGATTCCTATTGTTTTCACTCTCCCAGTGTGTGGCCAATTGCTGAAGCCACCCCAGGAAACAAAAACAGGGGCCTAGAGTTACATGTTGAGCCTGTAAGAATAAATGCAGAAGGGAGGCCTCGCTCTGTCCTAGTTGAACAGTGAACAGACCGCCATCCTGTCTTGGCGGGAGCAGCTCTCCTGTCTAACGGGGCTGACAGCCCTTCGCTCTGGGGTCCCAGGGTGGAGGCTGCAGACCCATTTTCAGTTCATGCAAACTGCGGAGGCCCTGCTAAAATAACGTCCGCATGTCCCAGGCGGCTGAGATTCTAGGTGGACGCCGTTTTCATTCTCGGACTTGCAATCACCTGCAACCTTACTAAGATTGTGGGAATTGGTGTCACCGAGTCCAAGCTCACTCTGCCCGCCCCACGACAGGCCAATGCCTCGGAGACGAGGTGCTGAGGCAAGGATAGCACTGTATTTGGAAAGCCTGCAGACGGGGAAGATGGCAGACTAGTGTCTATAAATAACCATCTATCTGATCGGCGACTGGATGCCAGTTTCTTTTATAGCACAGAGAGGGGCAGGAGGTGAGGAAGTAAAGTAAAAAGGCCATAAGTTTTGCAAATATCCCCTGGAATGGCCAGCCTCGGGGAGGGGATGTGTTAATTTCTTCTTTCTTGCAGCCCTCCGCAGGTGGGCGGGGTCCGGATGCTTCCCTGAACAAAGACACTTTGGTTTAACCTTCAGGCAGAGGGGCAGGGTCCCCCGAGGCAGGCCACTGTGTACAGACAGTATCCTTTTCGTGAACAAAAGCAGCAGGAAGCAAAGGTTAAAGTGAAAGAAACAGATCCAACGTGGAGTCAGAATTGGCTCTTCCCTGTTACATCGGGAACCCAAATCTTTCCAAATTGTATCGCTGTTTTTGAGTGACGGGAGGTTTGGTCCAAGCCAACATGATCGTTGGCGGCCCCGCCCTGACCAGCCTCAAAGGGTCTATTCTTCGTCTGAGTTGAGATACGGGCCGTGCTCCGGGTTCTCGCCCTGGGGGGAGGTGGTGAGAAAGAAAACGCCCGTTCAGGTGTAAAGTGGGGGTCCCTTGCTGCAGTGTCAATGGTGCCAAAAATGAATAAGTCGGGGAGAACAGTTCTCATGGGCGGCATGCACAAGGAGCTCAGAGAGAATCGCAGGGGATGATGGCTTTGTTCAGGGCACTAACATTTCTCCAGTCACCCACCTGCCCCGATCACAAACGCACGGTAATCAGGCCCCAGAGGGACCTCCCCAAGCCAGCATCCTCTTCCCAAAACTGATTCTAAAAACTGCTCATTTTCCCCTACCACCCCAGAACCCCCTTTCCACCTGGAGATGAGATTTCATACGATAAACAAGACATGCTTTGGAAAAGATGGAGACAGCCCCAGGTATCTGACTCACCCGCCTCTTTCCTCTCCTGGGGGAGGCGTCGAGGGGAACCGTCTCTCCTTGGACCGCGTCACGGCTGCGCCCTGCATGCCACACACCCGGCATCGGGGAGAGGACGCCTGCTAATTATAAGTACAGACACACGCCCGGGATCCCAGGCCTCAGCTCCTACACCCTCGGTGCCCCCTGCCTTCACCCGACTGCCTTTCAACTCTGACAAAATATCTTCCTCGGCCAGAAAGTTTTCAGGCTTCATCTCAGGCTGGGAAGTTTGAAGCAAATTGGACATGCCATTTTTGACTCATGAGCCTCTGAAAAATTAATATGTTTCTGACTTTTGTGAAAAGTGTCCAAAGTTTTTCTGCTCATCACTCAAAAAAGGGCCAACCTTCGAGAGCTCCAACTTTCCCTAAACTTGGTATAAAGGAGAGTGTGGTTTTGGGGGTGGTTTTTATTGGGGGGGAGGGGTCAGTGCACAAAGTGTTATGATCATCTCGAGTAGATTCGGAAGGTATTCGTGAAGCCTGGGGTGGGGTGGGGGGGACTCTCTACATATGGGCATGCTCGGGTAATGTCAATTTTATCAGGTTTATCAGGTCCCTGAAGACAACCACCACCAGGTGGATGAGATTCTAGTTTATATTCAGCAAAGAATAAATGCAGCCGGGTGAGGGATCTCCAGCTCTGCTTGTCAGCTCATGCCCCTCGGGTGTCAGCCACAGCCTCTCCCCCCCGCCCCCCGCCCTGCCTTAACGCACTCAGCCAGTAGCGGGTCCTCTCCTGAGCTGCTGTCTATCTGATGTGCATCCACGAGGACCCCACCTCGAGGTTCTTAGTCATCTCACATTCCTATCCACTCTCCTGCTTTCTTTGGGATGACTTGATTCCCTATTCCCCTCAATGGGGTGCTGTAACTTTGTTATAATTTTAAAAAATTGGCATCACAAGGGTCCTTGAAAGAGAAAGGCTGGAGTTCAGAGAAGATGAAGCCAAGCTCTTGCTCTGACCATGAAGGAAGGGGCCAATAGCCAAGGAACGGAGGCAACATCTTGAAGCTGCAAAAGGCAAGAGATGAAACAGAGTCTTCCCTAGATGCTCCAGCAGGAACCAGCCCTGGCAACACATTTTAGACTGCTCACCTCCATAATAGTAAGGCAATAATTTTGTGTTGCTTTCAGCCGCAAAGTTTGTTACAGCAGCTACAGGACACTCATACACTTGAAAGTGTACAGGTGCCACTTAAACTGAGAAACCAGAGAGTGAGAGGTTAAGGTAGAGAATGGGGGCAGTGGGGAGTAGAGGGCACTAAAAAGTATAAACAGAAAGGTAAGCCCCAGAACAAAAACACACCTTCCTAAATGTTAGAGGAAAAATTTTAATGACAAGGAAAACTCATCAAATACAGAAAGAAACAGTAAATACAACATAATACAAACATTAGTTATAACATGAAATAATGTGACTGAATGGAAAACAAACATAACATCTTAATAAATATGAATGGGCTTCATTTGTCAATTAAAAGGGAAAGGTTTTCAAATAGGCTTATCAAGCAATATCCAGCTGTAGGTTCTACAAGAGAGACACACCTAAAAGAGAAATTTCAAAAGGTCAAAAAGGAAAGACAAAGAAATGACAGGCAAACAGAAGCCATCTGACAGCAGGGGTTAAAGTCCTAGTGAAAGACAAACTAGAATTTAGGCCAAGAAGCATTAAATTAGACAAAGAAGCATTAAATTAGACAAATGCTAATTTAAATGCATTAAATTAGCATTTCCTAATGCTAAAAGCACAGCATGCTATCAAGATGTAACAGTCATGAATATTCATGACTGCCAAATAACTCAGTACCCACCTAGATATTATCAGAAATAGGAGATGCCAGGAGAAATAGATTAATAATAAGAGACTTTAATACACCACTCACAGTACAAGGCAGACCAAGTGGACATAAAGTAAGGCTACAGAAGGGCTAGTACTTGAGACGTTTCTGTTCAAATACCTCTGAACATTTAGGTGAGAGGCATGGTTTCCTAAGAAAGTATCATTTTCAGAATTAACCTCAGAAGAGATCAAAAGTATAAAAATACTCCAACCAATGAAATAGAGAAAATCATCCAAATCTACCTCATTACGAACACCAGGATAAAAAGTTTTCATGGGGAAATTTTACCAAGGCTTCAATCAGCAGATACTCTCAATGCTCCTTAAATTGTTACAGAACATTAAAAAGGGAGCAAATATCCCAAAGTCTTTTCAGGAAGCAAGCATAACAATTGTACCTAAACTTGATATATGTGGCACAAATAAAAGTAAATCACATCCTCAAATCACTTATGAATATTAATAACTAACCCTAAATACCATATTGGCCAACAGACCCCCAATACCACATTGAGAAAATAATACACCGTGACCGAGTGAGGTTTATACCAGGAATGCAACGATGGTTCAATATTAGGGAAAATATTAATATAATTCGCTAAAGGTAGATCTAAGGGGAAAACTCATATGAGTAACTATAGATGCTAGGAAATTCCTTGACACAATTCCTAAAATCACTCAGAAAACTGGGAATAGAAAGCTATTTATTAACATCATAAAAAATGTACAGTGTATCAGAATACAAAAGCCAGCATCCCACCTAATGGAGAAACACTAAAAACATTTCCACTAGGATTAGAAATCATGTAAGGGGAATTCCCTGGTGATCCAGTGGTTAAGACTTGGCGCTTTCACTGCCATGGCCCAAGTTCAATCCCTGGTCGGAAAACTAAGATCCTGCAAACGGTGCGGCATGGCCAAAAAGAAAGAAAGAAAGAAAAGAAAAGAAAAAAACCATGCGAGGATGCCTGTTACTCCTACTGCAATTTAAACTTGTACTAGAGGAATTAGCTCTAGCAATTAGAAGGAAATAATTAGACATAAAAATTGGAAAATAAAAAGTAAAACTATATTTATTTTCAAATGACATGATAGGATACCTACAAAGTTCTCGAGAATTAACAATAAAACTAACTGCAATAAGGAAAGTATTTAGCAAGGTAGCAGGATAAATAATTGACATGTAAATGTGAATAACCTCTATGGACCCCAATAATAACCAGTTAGACCATCTAATGTACAAGAAAATACCATTTACAATAGCAATGAAGAAGATAAAATACTTAGGAATAAACCCTACAAGAATGCTGTAAAATTCATTTGGAATAACACTACAAAATACTTCTTAAATAAACAAAAGTAAAATTGAACAAATAGAAAGACAGCCCTTGTTCTTCAGGACATCTCAACATTATCAAATGTTAGTTCTCCCTAAGTAAATATATAAATGTAATGGGATCTCAAGAAATGCACCAACAAGGTTTTTTGTCCTAGAGTTAGGCCAGTTGATATTCAAGTTAATACCAAGAATACTAGGAAAACACAGAAAAAGATATGGGAGGGAGAACTTGTCCTACCAGATAGTAAAATACACAACAAATATCAGTCATTAGGATGGTGTGCTGTTGGTGCCTGAATCAACAAACCAGTGGATTAGAATAGAATCCAGAAAATAATCCCAACTCCACTTGGAACTCTGGTATCTCAAATCACTAGGGAAAGATAGATATTCCCCATAAATTGAAAAAGATAAAATTAACTACATTCCTGTTGCCATACACAAACAAATTGATCAGAGACCTACATGTCTTTTTTTTAATGGAATTATATAAGTAATAGAAGAAAAACTGGTAGAATTCTCACATAATCTGTGTGTAAGGAAAGGCTTTCTAACTATGACTCAAAATCTAGATGCTATAAAAGGAAAGAGTGACAAATTTGACAACAAAAGAATATTTTTGGCCTAATTGACACCCCCCCCCCCAAAAAAGCTATAATCAAAGTCAAAAGGAAAAGACAAATTGAGAAAAAATATTTGCAGCATGCGTCACAGATAAATGGCTGATATCCCTACTATAATACATTTTTTTAGTAGGGGAAAAGACCAAGCATCCTACAGAGAATGGGCAAAATATACAAAGAGACAAATCAGGAAAATAAAAACATAAAAATGGTCCTTAATATATGAAAAGATAATAGATAGATGATAGATAGGTAGATAGATAGATAGATAACAGATGAAGAGATAGATAATAGATGAAGAGATAGATAAATAGATGATAGATGATAGATAGATGATAGATAAATAGATGATAGATAGAAGGGAGGGGAGGAGGGAAAGGTGATGGTGGATGGGTGGACAGATGGGCAGATAACAAAACAACAGAACAAAAGAGAACGAAGCTCACCAGGCATGTATTTCTCTGGCGTAGAGGTGCGTGTGTTTGTGTGTGTGTGTCTGTGTGTTATGTGTTCTCTCTCCAGAGCCATTTACACCAGCCGATTTCACCCTCTTTGGGATCAATGAGGCCTGGATCAGAATCCAGTTGTGCAACTTTGAGAAAGTTACTAACCCTCTCGAAGTTGTCAGACAACCCTGTAATTTTTTTTAAAAAAAGGAAGACCAAAAAAAAAAAAAAAAAAAAAAAAAAAGGAAGACCACGAGAAAAACCACAGCAAAATGCACAGAAGTATCTGTGCTACGACTCCCTCTCTTTTCAAGGGTTTCCTTTATATATTTTTTATTTTTCATCATGAAAAATTAATTAGTAGGTTTTGCCTCATGGGCCGTTCTACAGCAAGCTACAGAAAAACAACAAGAAATTACAAAAATTCCACACTCATCTACGATGTAAAGCACAGAAATCTAACAGCATCAGAACCTTTTACAACGGAGAAAAATGCCAAAATTAAAATTCCTAGCCAGAGCAGGGAAGACCAAAGGGAAAACGCCCCGGAGCATTTATCTCTTCATTCGCAGGAATAATCACTTGTTGTTGGAGACATACGTGCGGCTTGCATGAGTCACACGGGTGCCCACAGATACATGTCAATCACCCAGGTCTCCAAGCCTGTTTGAACCTCGAGACTCCCGTAGTTCACAGGCAGGGCCGTCGAACCGCGGGCACGCCACAGACAGGGCGGAATTGTGGATGACCCGCCTCCTCTGCGGTCACAGCTGCTCAGTGGCGTGGCGCAGACAGAACTGCCGCGATCCCAGCTGCTCCAGACCCGTCTCGGCCGCGGGACAGGCCAGCGGGAGCCTCATTTCTCCCCATCCCGCGAAGAGGGGGAGTCCGGGCCAGCAGAGCCGTCCCCCTCCTGGTCCCCGACGTCAACTCCACCTTGGGCACCCAGGGGACGGGCCAGGGCACTGGGGAGTGTGTGTGTGTGTGCGTGTGTGTGCGTGTGCATGGGGAGGTGTGGGAGTGTGAGGCATATGGGAGTGTGTGGGGCATGTGTGTGTGTGCTTGTACGTGTGTAGATGTGGGCTGCGGCCGTGCGTGTGCGTGTGTGGGTGTGGGTGTAAGTGTGGGGTGTCTGTGTGTGTAGAGCCGTGGGTAGCTGGGTGTGTATATGTGTGCAGAGGTGAGCGTGTAGGCACGAGAGCGTGTGTACATATGGGTGTGCAGGTGTGAGTTGTGTATAGTGTGTGTATGTGTGGGCGAGTTGCATGTATGGACATAGAGGTGGGTGTACATGTGCGTGCAAGTGTGTGTTTATTAGTATAGAGGCGGGTGTGCCTGTGTGCGTCCATATGTGTGTGGGTCCATATTGCATGTGTGTGTGTGTGTGTGCAAGGGTTGGTATGTGTGGGTGAATGTGAGTACAGGCGTGTGTGCACGTTTGTGTGACTGTGTTTGTATCTGTGTGGGTGTGTGTTTCATCCCCAGTGTGTTCACCTTCACGCTTCTTTGTCTCTCCATTCCGTGTACAAGCTACCTGAGCTGATAACAAAGGAAACGGGCTCTTTCCTGTGACCTGCGTCCTGCTGCCCTGGACAGAGTGTTTCGAGCCCCGAAACGTTTAGTGCCGAGGAGAGGCTGGGCCAGGAGGCACCGGCCACCCCCGCCTGCCGTGCCGCCTCCCCTTCCGCCCGGCTGTCCGGGGCCGAGACTCCATCCTCACGTGTAAACACCCCGAGTGCATCCGGCCTAACTCGGGTTCCTGCCGCCCTTCGCGCAGGAAGTGATCTTCCCAGAGGGTGGCCGTGGACCTGCTCTCCCCGGGGAGCCCTGAGGGTCAAGGTCCGGACTCCCTGCCAGCCTCCCTCGGGGCTCTGCTTCGAGCACTCAAATTTTCGTGGAGCTGAGTATAAACACCAGCCCCCCTCACACAGCGTGGTGTAAGCACTGGACTCAGGGTTCACACTGGAGCAGGCCGGAGAACGGACCCAGCCGGCCAGCAGTGCTGAAGCTACAGCACCTCCGCTG
Source organism: Balaenoptera acutorostrata (assembly GCF_949987535.1). Lineage (NCBI taxonomy): Eukaryota > Metazoa > Chordata > Mammalia > Artiodactyla > Balaenopteridae > Balaenoptera > Balaenoptera acutorostrata. Next base: position 319,884 of record NC_080085.1, on the reverse strand, counting down.
GGTGCCCTGGGCACAGCGGGGACGCACCGGCCTGGCGTCCCCACCTTCACACCCTTCACATCAGAACACCCCCGCCCCCAGCTCAGGCCTCACCTCCGGGTACAGGCACCCCCCACCCCCCGGCTCAGGCATCACCTGTCCCCTCCTGTCCCCGGGCGGTTACTGACACCCAGGTGTGCTGACTCCCCTGTGACTTTCAATATTTGTTTTCCACGCTCTCCAGGACGCCCGCTTCTCAGTGCAAACAAACAGGTGATACCAGTGCCCGCTCACTTCTCCAAGCCCGTCGTGTCTTTGGGAATCTAACGGTAATTGACCGCTGCCCCGCATCCCGGATCCCGGACAGGCTTTTCTATGACAGCCCTTCGTCCTGGCCCACGCACCGGTGGCCCAGGCGGGCATCCTCTTCCCCTGCCCTCCTCCCCTCCCCGCCACTCTCTGCCTCTCTCTCCTTAACACCCACGTCTCCGCCATCAGGAACAAATATGATTTCTGATTGAACATCACTTTATTTGCCAGTTCTGTGGTCTTTTCTTATCTTGTTCCACATTGCTCAGGCTTTGTGGTTAAATTATGTATTAAGGTCGATGTCAAAACAGAGGAGATCTGTAACCTACAGGGAGCTGGCTTTTATTCGTGATTAGGGTGAAGTGCGGGCTGCCTGTCAGCGAGCCGGGCCAGCGCAGCATGCGGGCCGCCTCGCATCGGGGCTCTACAAAGGCAGCTCGCCGGCTCCCAGGACGCGCCCGTGATGGATTCGCCCGGATCGCCCGCCCCTCTTGAAAGCCCGCTTGCCCGGGCTTCCATCGGAGAGCTGTCAGCCGCACCTACGGAGTCGTGTCATAAATCAAACGCAAAGTGTGTTCGCTGGGGAGCGCGGCAGATGTCATGTACCCGCTTGTAGCTTGAGATCTTCTAAAGGAAAACGGTGTCAGAGTAAGGAAGACGGGGAGGGATGTGGGTTTTCTTTTTTTTTTTTTTCTTTTTCCTTAAAAAAAAACAAAAACACGAGACAACGGTTGAAAAGACCGGCTGGAAACTTTCTCTAAAAACTTGCACGGTTCAGGCCCGGCAGTAAATTAATCAGTGAGCGTTCGGACGGGGGCGCCGCAGGACAGGAGGCGGGCGTGCATTGATTTTCCTCCCCCCGAATTTCTTCTTGACGAGCGTTAGTCAACAAGGGTTGGCGTTGGTCCCCTGGCTCTTAGGCCAGAGACGAGTCCTCCTGCGTCCAGAGGCGGGATGCAGAGCAGACGAGAGGCCGCGTCCTGGGTGCCGAGCTTGTGCCCGCAGGGAGGGGACACTGGCACGCCCACAGGCACCCCGAGACCCCACCGGCCCCGGGCTCCACTCTGCAACTTTGTTTCTGCGCCCGCCTTTGAAACGATTCCTCTGTGCTGAGGCAACAAGGCACCCGTGTGCCCTTGGTCACCCTCCAGCGTCTGTTCCTGTGACGGGCACTTTCAGGAAAGTGGAACCCTGGCAGCAGGGATCGGAAGCCTTCCTCCTGACACAGGACACGGGTGTCTGTGCTGCCTGTGTAGACGGACCCCCCTGGGTTTAGCATCCGGCTCTCAGCCGTCTCCGCTCCGGGATCCCGAGGGCCTCCGGTTTAAAGCGGGGGGCTCCCGGCGCAGTGGCGGGGAGGGGCGCACCTGTCGTGGCGGCTCCGTCTCTTGCGCCGCCCTCACTAAGCAAGTCCACGAAAGGCGGGTTAACTTCCAACCGGCGCTGGATGCAGGCTTCGGCCAAGGAGCGGAGAGTCTCGGTGACGCCACAGACCACGCTCATCCGAGAACGTGGGGAGGGCTGGTCTCACCCAATACTCCCCGCTCCGCCCTTTCAGGCAAGAGTGTAATAGACGTGAGACCAGCATGATCTCTGCGTCCTGTTGCACCCATTACATAAGGTAGTAACGTGCCGAAATGCACGTTCCGTTACATACGTGTGGCGTGTGTGTCTACGTCCACAGATACACGTGCGATGAACATATACAGTGAGAAACGTCTCACAAGCTGATAGAAACCAGAGTACCGGTGATGTTTGGCCAGGAGATACAGACCCAGAAGGCGCACACGGGAACCTCCCGGCTGTTGGAAGCAGTCCGTTTCCCGACACGAGCAGCACCTCGAGAGGTCATGTATAAAAACCACCGAGCTGTGCCTGGGGATTTCTGTGCCCCCGTGAATGTGCATTTTACATCCGTAGAAATACGTGAGCTCGGGAATCAGTACTCAACCCCCCTCGTGGGCTACGTCCTCTCTCTTCTCTATTTAATTTTTTCTCATTTTTTCCTGACCCACCGAATGGATTCCATGACCTACGGGGGTCGTGACCCACCGATTACAAACACGTGTGTCTGGGATGCCCTTGGAAGGATGAGGGTGAAGGCAAGGGTCCTGCCCATCAGGAGCTCACTCCTTGGGGGAGATGAGGAATGGAACACAGGGTCCAGGCAGAGCTGGCGAGGAGAAGCTCCCTCCCCGGGCAGCCAGAGGAGGGTGGTGGGTGACGGCCCCGTCTCCCCTGACTCCAACTCTTTCCTGGAAGTAACTAAAATCAGTCCTTGCTGGGTTAAAAACAAGAATCCCCCATCCATTAAAAAATAAGAATAGGGCTTCCTTGGTGGCGCAGTGGTTAAGAATCCGCCTGCCAATGCAGGGGACACGGGTTCCAGCCCTGGTCCAGGAAGATCCCACATGCCGCGGAGCAACTAAGCCCGTGCGCCACAACTACTGAGCCTGCGTGCCTAGAGCCCGTGCTCCGCAACAAAAAGGAAGCCACCGCAATGAGAAGCCCATGCACCGCAACGGAGAGCAGCCCCCGCTCGCCGCAACTAGAGAAAGTCCGCGCCCAGCAACGAAGACCCAACACAGCCAAAAATAAATAAATAAAATAAATTAAAAAATAAGAATAATAAAATAAACCCGTCTTTTACAGATACATATGGAGCTGTTGACAGACTGCGTGATTTGATGTAGTCGTTTCTTTTTAAATGGCCCAAATGTAAAACAGAAGAAAAGAAAGGAAAATGGTGCGCATGTGCTGGGCATAAGTGTCAGAGGAGAATTTAAATGGTCAATAAGTTGTGGATAATGATTGGAACTGGGTGAAGGGTATATGAGCTTCCCTACGCTATTCTCTGGTTTGCTTGTGTTTGAAAGTGTCTGTGTTAGCTCAGCTCAGCTGCCGTAACAAACACCACAGACGGGGAGGCTTAAACGTTAGACATTTATGTCGCCCAGTCCTGGAGGCTGGAATCTGAGATCCAGGAGTCAGCAGGGCCGGTTCCTCCTGAGGCCTCTCTCCTGGGTGTGTAGATGGCCATCTCCTCCCTGTGTCCTCACGTGGTCGTCCCTCTGTTTGTGTCTGTGTCCTGATCTCCTCTTCTTATAAGAACACCTGTCCTATGGGATCAGGACCCACCCTAGTGACCTCATTGTACCTTCATCCCCTCTTTAAAGACCCCATTTCCAAATACAGCCCCATCCTGAGGTCCTGGGGGTCAGGGCTTCAACATACAGTACTCCAGCTGCCAGACAAACATGCCTACTTCCCAGAGGGGAGACCACCCTCCCGGCAGCATGACCCTGTCCAAGGCAGAGGCTTTGGATTGGTGCCCACAGCAGAGTGGGTGTGATGTGGGAGCTTCCTGGGGCAGCTGTAACAAAGGACCCCAAACCATGAGAGCTGAAAGCACATCCATCCTCCCCCATCCTGGAGACCAGACGTCTGAGGTCAAGGTGTCCCAGGGCTGAGCTCCCTCCGGAGGCTCCAGGGGAAGATCCTTCCCATCTCTCCCAGCTTCTGGGGGCTCCAGGCGTCCCTGGGCTTGTGGCCGCCTCCCTCCCATCTCTGCCTGTGTCTTCACGGGGCTTCTCCTCTGTGTCTGGGTCTCTCCTCTTCTGTCTCTTAGAAGGACCCTGTCATTGGATGTAGGGCCACCCTCATCCAGGAGGACCTCATCTCAGACCCTTCACTTCGTCACGTCTGCAAAGACCCCATTTCCAAATAAGGTCCATTTCGAAGTACTGAGGTTCAGCACTTGAACATATACTTGGGGCTGAGTCTTTGCTCAGTCTGTTTGTGCTGCTATAACAAAATACCCCAGACTGGGGGGCTTATAAACAACAGACATTTATTTCCCACAGTCCTGGAGGCTGGACATCCAACATCCCGGCGAGGGCAGATTTAGTGCCTGGTGAGGACCCTCTTCCTGGTTCCTAGATGGGCGTCTTCTTGCTGTGTCTTTACCTGGTGGAAGGGGGTAAGGGAGCTCCCTGGGTTCTCTTTTATAAGCACACGTATCCCATCATGGGGGCTCCACCCTCATCACCTCCCAAGGCCCCACCTCCTGATACCATCACCTTGGGGGTTACTTTTCAGCATAAGGTTTTTGGGGGCACTCGGGAGTCCTGTCCATACCAGGGAAACCCATTTCAACCCACCCACAGTGTCCACTTTCTACAGGCCTGGCTGACGGGCAGGGATCCCTTGTGACTTTGTTTGTTGTTTGTTTGTGAATTCCCTTTTAAGTCACTTTGGGGATTACCTGTGGACTCCAGGTACCTGCCTCAGCTCATAGCCATGTGGGATTGGCCCTAATCTTCTTCCATGCCTGGGCCAGGCTGCCTCAACGGAGGAAAAGAAATGGAATTTCGAGCAGGTGAATAACAAACGTGGCGTGCGTGCTCCCAAAATCTGTGTGTCGTGCACACGACCCCATCTTTCTCTCGATCACAGATCCTCAGAAGCAACTGTGTAAGCGGGTTTTCCATGGGATGTAGTTGTACCCGATCAATCCATGACCCAAACCTTCTACCAGTCAACCCAAATGGGTCCCTGACAATTAGCAATTAGTGCATTTTCCCAACTTTGCTACAGTAATTCTCTCTATATGTTCCAGGAAGACTCATACACAACTAAGAGAGAAGAAAAATGTTGAAAATGAATTTCTGAATTGGAAATACTAACATTGCCTCATCGTCCGACGGCCTATGTAGCTGGTGGGTTTTCTTTAAAAGGCTCCCCCTCCTGATTTCTCCCTGTTTCCACCTGTTACTGAGAGGAAGGGGAAGATGGACCCTGTTTCCACCCAAGCTGCCCTCTTTGGGCACCCCAGAGATGAACACTCACCCTTCCCTCCTCCCTTCCTTCTTTCCTTCCTTCCTTCCTTCCTTCCTTCCTTCCTTCCTCCCTCCCTTCCTTCCCTCCTCCCTTCCTCCCTTCCTTCCTTCCTTCCTTCCTCCCTCCCTCCCTTCCTTCTTCCCTCTTTCCTCCTCCCTCCCTCTCTCCCTCCCCCTAAGCTCCATCACCTGCTCCACCAGAAGCCCGGCCAGAAACTTCGTTTGAGGTCCTGGAGAAGTACCTCCATCTCCACCCTTTTTCAACAAAGTTGCCAACGTGATCAACTGTTTCCCCAACTTGATTCCTGTATAAGCCCCTTTAAAGGAAGGGGTTTCCTTAACCCTCCGGGACCAGAAAGTAATGTTGACGGTAACATGTAACATGAGTTAGATCTGCACAAACATGAAAACAACCGCCTATGTCTGACGCTGATAACGACCCAGGCATGGCAGATGGACAGAGCATGTCTTCTCATTTTCTGGATTCTGGATGCTCTGGCATCTTGGGGCCTTGATGATGCAGGGACGGTTTGCATCTTCCTAGCACACACCTTTGACTTGCAAACAACCCACCCAGCGCCCACACCCTGCGACCCCTATGAGGGACCTTCACGCCCTGGGCCTCCATCCGCCTGCCCTCATCCCCCCAGGGCCAGGTACCGGCAACTGGAGTCAGCCCTGCAGCCGAGCATCGGCAGGAATATCCCCGCCAGCCAACCCCACCCTGCTCAGCTTCCTCACCCGGCCTCCCCGTTCCTCCCGCGGACGGACAACCATGTCCCCGCCTGCAGCGCCTCCTCCCGGGCGCTTCCCCGAGGGGCCCTGCACAGCAGGCCTCCCATTTCCGGGGAGCTGTGAGTTCTTTCCGAGCATCACCTCTGCATTCACGAGTCTCACCAGGTACAAGGACAGCAAACCCCCGGATCCCCGGTCACAGTCGCGGCTCCTTTGCAGATGCACGAAGCTGCACAGATTCCGGACCTGCCCTGGGGGGTCGCCGGGCGCTCAGCGGCCCAGGCCCCGTGTGGTGTGGACAGGACCCTGGGCGCCCCCCATGGGCTGCAGCAGACACCTACTGGACCCCCGGCGGGTGCATCTCGGGCATGTCCGCCGCCCCTTCATAAGGGCCGGCTGCGTGCCTGTGAAGCCAGCCAGCCCATCGCCCGGCATCGGTCCTGACGGCCAAGCCTAATTAGTGCTGATTACTGACCTCCACGTGTCCCCTTACCAAGCGGCCGCGGCCTGGCTGACGCACCCGGAGCCCAGGCCAGACAGGCCCGAGCTGGGGAATACTAATCAGTGCTAATTACCAGCACGGCGCTGGGGACTGAGGCTAATGGGCCCCATGCTGGCGGCCACCCGGGGCCCCTTGAGCCGCTCAGACTCCAAGGCCTGGAAGCCGATCCCTCACCCTGCCCCCAGACGCTGCCCCCACGGCCACCCCACGCTGGTCCAGGCAGGAATCGGGCGTCCCGTGCACACCTGGTCCCCGCCCTTCTAACACACAGGTGTGCACACCCAGACGTCCACTCTGCCCAGCCCCAGGCGGGGTCCGGGCCCAGGGGCCTCCCCACGTAACCGGCCCCTCCGTCTCCCCAAGACGCCCTGATCACCTTCCCTCTGGACATCGCGGCTCATGCAGTGGTGGTGTCACGAGCTCCAGTCTCCCCTGGCACCCACGGTCGCCAAGACCACGTCCCTGCCCGCCACGCAGATCCCCTGACTCCCGCCACGCAGCTGGGCCAGGGGTGTGGTCACCTTGTACTGAAGTGGGGGCCGTGTTCCCCCCAAGAGGCTGCCAATTTCATTTTTACTCTTTGGTCCTGAGACGGGGTAGTGAGGACTGTACGTCCCTGTTATGGGCTGAAAAATGTCCCCAAAATTCATATGTAGAATCCCTGACCCCCAAGACCTCAGGATGTGATGTATTTGGAGACGGGGTCTTTAAAGAGGGGATGAAGGTAAAATGAGGTCACTAGGGTGGGTCCTGATCCCATAGGACTTCTGTCCTTATAAGAAGAGGAGATCAGGGCACAGACACACACAGAGGGACGACCACGTGAGGACACAGGGAGAAGGCGGCCATCTACACGCCCAGGAGAGAGGCCTCAGGGGAAACCAGCCCTGCCCACACCTGGATCTCAGATTCTACCCTCCAGGACTGGAGACAATCAATGTCTGCTGTTTGAGCCACCCCGTCTGTGGTAGTCCAGCGTCAGGAAAGTACTACAGCCCCTTGTAACCACTGGCAAATTACTTTACTGTTTCTCAAATGATTACAGACGTAAAAACAATCATATATGCTTCACGCTTAGAGTTCTGAGATGTTGCAAACATGAAAACAAATTTGCAAATTGAACCCCAGCCAAACAAGAAAGCCTTTCAAGTCCACAATCCCCTTCGAGGTCAGAGCCCCTCCTCCCACAACTGGGGGAGACTCCAGCTCCCCGGGAGGCCGTCCCATGATTCTTATTCCTCCAGAGAGCCTCCATGTCTGAGTCCTGCGTCAAATTTCCGTTGTGTTTTCGGAATTTCCCCAGTCAGAACCTATGTCCCAAAGCATTCATGGAGCAAAATAAAGGGAATTATTTCTGCATTGCGTATTTTGGGCATACTCACTCTGATGGGGTCAGAGTGACTATTCTGGCAAAGCAAAGGAAATCAGAGTTTGGATTCCCACACAGGACATGCTTGGGCCAAGCCAAGTCCGAGGCAAGATGGTGGACCCAACACACACAGCTGGGGCCAGTTCTTCCAGACCCAACACATGTTCTGCATGGAGGCCCTGCACAGTCTGAGAACGTCCAGGAGTGGAAAAAAGGATCTTATATCTATCACATGGTGTAGGATGGGGAGCAAGCGATCTACAAATGAGGTGAGGGGGCAGGGGGTGGATCTCCAGGCTGAGGAAGTGAAGCCTCCCTACAAAAGAAAACAGATGCCCAAGATGGCAGCCCAGGCCACTGTGGTGGTATTGTCCATCTTAAACATTTTCTTGGTGAAAGTTTCAACATAATCAACTGTTTCTCCAATTGATTGATGGATAACCCTTTTTTAAGAAAGAGTTTTCGTGACCTCCCTGGAGCTAGTAAATTTTTTTTCCTGTCACGTCGCTTAAGCACAAATGTAGAAATAATCACATGTGGCGTTCTGATACATCAGTGATCACCTACCCAAATTGATAAATTGAATCCCAGCAAAGCAATGAACCCTTGACATTCAAACCTAAGACACCCATTTATTGTAACCAGCGATGTTGATTCAATGTCAGGTTTGCTGGAGAAATATTCTTCTTCAAACTTCTGTATTGAATCTGCTTTGGTATTTTTACATCAGTGGTCTTCCTACAGAAAATGCCTTTTTGAATAAACATGTAAAACCAGTACCCAACTGTCAAGATTTGGTTTGCCAGCCCAGAAGAGGGAGACCTCACCGGTCAGAAAGACTGAAGTGCTCACCTCAAGGCCGTGGGGACTCGGAGGCCCTGGGAAGGCTTGGCCGAGGAGGGGGTTTATCCAGTGGGGACATAGCTCCACCTGTGCGGTGACCTGTCACGGGAGATGCCATTCACTTTGTCCCAACTGTGTAGAAATAAATGTATGATGTAAAGGACAAGCTGGCCATCAATGCCATATTTTCTTCCAGTGTTTATATTTGTGAAAAGCAATGAGCAGTAGACAAATGCATACACATGCATGTCTAGGAATGTGTGTAGTGACATCGGAACATGTAGGAACCCGCCTTGCCCCGTCTGCATGTATTTATTTGACAGGAACCGTGTTCAATGTATGGGTTTCCTGGGGCAGCTGTAACAAATGACCCCAAACCAGGTGGCTTAAAAAACACGAATCCATCCCCTCCCAGCCTGAGGACAAGACGTCTGAGGTCAAGGTGTCCCAGGGCTGCGCTCCCTCCAGAGGTTCCAGGGGAGGGTCCTTCCTGCCTCCAGCTTCTGGGGACTCCAGGCATCCCTGGGCTTGTGGCCGCATCTCTCCCATCTCTGCCTCTGTCTTCCCGGGGCTTCTCCTCTGTGTCTGGGTCTCTCTTCTGTCTCTTAGAAGGACCTGTCATTGGATGTAGGGCCACCTCATCCAGGAGGACCTCATCCATTTGCTCGACTTCTGGCCTCTGAAACAGTGATAAAATAAATTTCTGTTGCTTGAAGACACTGGGTGGGGTGACTTGTTACAGCAGCCCCCGGACACTCAGACACACCGTTATGGGGTCTACCTGGGGGTTGCCACTTGCAATTTCCTGTGGCCCCTGTTCCCTCCCGTGGAGGGTATATTTTATTTTCTGGGCCCCCCATGGTCCCCGTCCCTGCAGTTTTGACCCCATGCTCCCCCATACATTTTGCCCCTCACTTGGGACTCACCAGAACCATAGCCCAAGCCCATGGCCCCGTCCACTCCCTCCCCGCAGCACCCATTTTGCAGACCGCAGCCTGATTTCTACCCCTGGCAGACTAGACAGTGCAGGGTGGACCCTTGTGCCCCCACACACCCCCAGGGGAGTGGGTTGGTTCCTCAGAGCAGCCTGGACTCTCACTCATCGTAGACAGCCCCCAGATGCCCGGTCATCCAGCAGCTAGCACCCATCCGGCATTCTGGGGGTGGGGGGGTGTCTGGAAGCATTTCCCCCACCAAGAAGGTCTCAGGAAATCGTTTCTTTCATCAGATATTTGATACGCAAATCCCCTTCCCCATTCATGGTTGGACAGAGAGGTTTTTTTCCCCTTATCCAGCCCTAATTTATTTATCTTAAGGCCGGTGATGCACTGTAATTCCATCATGAAGGGCTCCCAATCAAAGCTTACCTTATCCAGAGGTAATTAATACAAAGCTTGTTGAATTAAAGATGTGAGTCTTGACACTTTGGCAGGGGGTTAGGGACATGGTCTCCAGGGCCCACATTATGCCTGAGACAGACCAATTAACACCATGCATCTTCTTTTATGTTAACTCCAATTAAGGTTTCTTAAAATTTTTAAAGTTATTTTCTTCCTCACCGTCTCCGAGTGTCAGACAGTACATCAAAGGCCGTTGGTGGAACACTGCAGGTAATGCTGATTGGCAGGCAGATCTGGAGGGGACCGGCTCTCAGCGCCCGGGCGTGAGGCACGGCAGGCTCTGAGTCTGGGCGTCAAGGGGCTTGGGGAAGAGCCATTCCCATGAGGGCCTGGGGTCAGGTTACTCTCACAACCCAGATTCCAACCAGCAAGGGCTCTGGGGGGTACCTGCAGCTCAGGCTTGCTCTGCCCTCGAGGTCGGCAGGAATAGGAACCTTCTTTCCCTACACGGTTGTCTCCTATCCGAGAACTAAGGCTGCCCATCCAGGGAGCAGGGGAGGGCCTAGGAGGACCTGGGGCTGGTTGCAGCCTGTGTGAGTCTCCTGAGGCTGCAGTAACGAAGGACCACAGCCTGGGGGCTTTGCAATAACAGGAATCCACCCTCCCCCATCCTGGGGACCAGACGCCTGAGGTCAAGGTGACCCTGGGCTGCGCTCCCTCCAGAGGCTCCAGGGAGGGTCCTTCCCGCCTCTTCCAGCTTCTGGGGGCTCCAGGCGTCCCTGGGCTTGTGGCCGCCTCCCTCCCGTCTCTGCCTCTGTCTTCCCTGGGCTTCTCCTCTGTGTCTGTGTCTCTCCTCTTCTGTCTCTTAGAAGGACGCTGTCATTGGATGTAGGGCCACCCTCCTCCAGGAGGACCTCATCTCAGACCCTTCCCTTCATCACATCTGCAAAGACCCTGTTTCCACATAAGGTCTCGTTCCCAGATTCCTGGTGGACGTGAATTCGGGGGGATACCAGTCACCCCCTCGGTGGGCTTTTTGCTCCCATGATAGTCTCTTGTCCTGCAAGATCGGGAGAAGCCTTGCTCCCAGGGAGGGGCAGGGGTCCCCACGAAAGTGCATAAAGAGCGGACACCCTGGGTGTCTCGGCCTCAGTAACAGAAACACTGGAAAGAACTGTTCTCCACGCCAAGGTCGCGGTAGGAGGCTGGGGCCCGTGGGGGTCTCGGTGGAGACATGACGCCAGGGTTGACTGCAGGGTCTGCCCTGGTTTCCACCAGGATCTGCACAGACCGGCTCCTCTGAGGAGAGCTGAGTGGGGCAGACCACGCGTCAGCCAGCCTGTGGGCGACCAGACTCGGAGTCAGCTGGACGGGCCGTTCCTGTGGGCACTGCGGCCCGGGGTCCTGGGGGAGGTCACTCGAGGGGCCTTGACGAGATGTGACAGCAGGTGCGTCTCCGTGCACAGCGACCGTGCACAAGGCCTCCCTCCGGGGGTCCTCTTCCCGGTGTTCCTTCACCCTCCACGGCTGACGGGGGAGGGGCCGTTTGCCGTGAGCTGTCGGGGCAGGAGCAGAGATGGAGAGAGAGAGAGAGGGGACAGGTAATGCGTACACAGATAGACGCGATAGCGAGAGAGATGGTCGATAGATAGATTGATCGATAGATGAATTGATCGATAGATGATTAGACAGACATAGGTGAGAGATACATGTTGATAAAAATGGATGACATATAGATACATAAATAGATGTATCAACTGATTGATAAATGATTAGATAGACATAGATAGTAGATATGATTGGTAGATCGATGATAGATGGATACGTAGATATAAATAGATGATAGATCAAAAATGAACAGATGTGATATAGATAGATTCTAGATAGATAGATAAATAGATAGATTCTAGATAGAAATACATGACAGATAGATAGATAGATACATAAATGGATAGAGGCATGGATTGATTGATAGATAATCGACGATTAGGTGTGGATGTTAGGTTAATACATATGATAGATTAATGATAGATGGATACATAGATATAGATAGATGATAGATAAAGATAGTTTGATATTAGCTAGATATGCTAGATGGATGTATATATTTTTTGGTTCATGACAGGTGGATAGACAGAGAGACAGACAGAGATTTTCACACTCTGTCGGATGACGACCGACAGCAGCTCTGATCTGGAAGAGAACCATCTGCGTAGGGTCTGTCAGCCTCGCACTGTGGGCGCCTGGGGCTGGACGACTCTCGGATTCCACAGAGCATGCCCCGTGTCCGTCTTCGAGCAGACAGCCCTGAGGGACGCGGCGCCACGAGTCTGGGCTGGGATCAAATGACACACCCTGCGGAGAACTTGTCCCTCCAGCCACCGCTGGCCAGGTGGCCCGATGTCTGCAGGCTTACCCCCCTTCACACAGGTAACTCTAGGTTTCCACAAAATGCGCGTTAGGGGACAAAAATTCTCTTTGCACAACGCATGCAGCGTGTAACACGTCTGGAATCAGCAAACTGTGTCTTGAGTACAATTGAATCTCGGATTGTGTGGCTCCCGTGGAGATCTCAACACGGCGGACAGACCAACAGAAAGGGTTGAAGGTGGCATTGGTGCGTCTGATGAGCTCCACAACCCACCTGTGGGCTGTTTGGAGAACCTTCCAGGTGTACGTACAATAGGTCTCCATCCCTGACTCAAAACTGGATGCCAAACTGTTACCTACAGAGTAATCATATGACCCAGCAATTCCACTCCTAAGTATGTGCCCAAAAGAGGTGGAAACAGGGTCTCAAACACACACATTCACAGCAGCGCTACTCACGACAGCCGAAGGTGGGAATACCCCAAGTGACCACGACGGACAGATGGATGGACGGACGGATGGACGGATGGATACACAGCATGGGGTCCTTCCACACAGTGGAATATGACTCAGCCGTGAAAAGGAGTGAAGCGCTGACACAGGCTACAATGTGGATGGACCTTGAACACACAATGCTCAGTGAGAGAAGCTGACGCAGAAGGACACACAGTGTGTGACTCCGTTGATAGGAAACGTCCAGAACAGGCAAATCCACAGACAGAAAGTGGGTTCATGGTGCCAGAGTCTGGGGCAGGGGGATGGGAAGTGACTGCTCATGAGGACGGGGTCTCATTTGCGGGATGAGAAGGTTCTGGAACCAGATAGAGGTGGCAGTTACACAACTTTGTGCTAGTGTTAGCACATTGTGAATATGCTAAATGGCCACTAAAGTGCCCACTTTAAAATGGTTGATTTTATGTAACGTAAATTTTACCTCAATCTAAGTGAACAAGGCTCTTTTCTGAAAGCCACATTACTTCTGAAAATGTAATGAGTCTTCTGGAAGCTCTTTAGAAACTGTAATGCTAGCTGTTATCACCCCCATAGTAAAACATCCCTCTAATTCCAGCCAAGCGTCTGGCATCTGAGGATTTATAACAAAGGCACCTACAACAGGCGATAAACTCTCCACAACGGTGACTCGTGACTACATCCCTCTAAGATTTTAAACCAACAGAAGAAATACCTTCCGCCAACAAAGGCGTCTCTCATACCCTTGAAAATGATGCATCCAGAGAAACCCTCTTCTAGCATCTTGGTCGTTCCCTCTCCACCCAAGATGATAAATATAACATCAGCCTGACCCTTCGTTCCCACATAGCAGACCCTCAACCTCTTGGCCCAAGGATGGAGACAGACCCCCTGGGTCCTGAGACAGTGCTTCGTACGGTCCCGGGGATCCCACTCAGAACATTTATCAAAGATTTCCAGCATCACGTTTGCTCTCTCCGCCTCACGCTTTGTTTTCATTTAAAAAATCTGAAAACCCACGGTGCTTTCTAGACCGAAAGAAAAACAGGAGAATCAAACGAGAAAAAGGAGGGGGTCAGTCAACATCCCAGGGAAGCCGAGCACGCACCCCACCCGCGTGGCCTCATCACCGCGGCATCCGGCTAGCTCCAGAAGACGGCGTGATCAGACCTGACCTCTGATCTGCAACACCGGACTTTGACCTCAGGCCAGGGACTGTGGGTTGCCTTCAGTCAGCCTGGTGCTGGGAGGGTCAGAGGAGGCAAGAGCAGGAAGAAGACCCCCGAGGACTCTGCATCCTTCCCTTTTCAGGGTCAGACCTCCTTCCTTCTGAGGAGCAAATGCACCAAAATCACCGTGGACAAGCCAGCTCCCAAAGAGCATTGCCCCAGGACCTCCAGAGAGCCACTGGAAACAAGATCAGTCTCGCCGTTCGCCTGTCCTCTTCCCTCCGAGAAAATCGATGCTCCACCCTCGGTTTGATCAGGCATGAAGGTGGGATGTGGCTCTGTGGAGGACATTTCCGCATCTCTCCAGGCGGGCAACGCCGGGATGCACCACGCCAGCATCACCCCCGAAACACACCTGCCCTTTCCCTCTTGTGTTGCCGAGGGTCAGCTCAGCTATCGTAACAAAGATTCGCCTAAACTTCAGCACAAAGGAACCAACACAGCAGCTCAAGTTTACACCCCCGCTTAGTGGGCGGCGGGGCTGTCGTGCGGGGATGCTGGCTGCCTGGGTTGTGCTACCCGCCACACGTGGCCTCCCAGGTTGAGTCCACTTGAGCTGGAACGGGGAAGAGCTCAGGCTTGGAAGCAAGTACCGTGGTAGGTGCTCGAGTCCGCTGGCTGGGGTGTAGACCCTCCGCCCCACCAGGCTACAGAGGGTCTGGGAAATAGAGCCCCAGGCTGGCCACCCACCTCCACACACACGGCCAGTACAGCGGGAGAAGGGAGAAAGGATTTACATGGGCAGCTAGCAGCCCCCTTGCCATGCGCCAAGTTCCCACATGGGTCCCTACCACCATCTGACTTCTGCGCTCTCTTCTGCTCGCTGCCTTGTGGGTCTTCTGCTGGGTCAAAACCACACAAAAGAATGCTCGTGTGGAAGAATAATCATCAAAGTACTTAAAGAGGAATTGTTTTCAGCAGGGATAAATAAGACTGCAAATGGGGTCCATCCACAGAGTGGAATATTATGCAGCCATGAAAAGGAGTGAAGCTCTGACACAGGCTACCACGTGGCTGGACCTTGAACACACGATGCTCAATGAGAGAAGCAGACAGAGAAGGACACACAGTGTGTGATTCCATTGATAGGAAACGTCCAGAACAGGCAAATCCACAGAGACAGAGGCGGATTTGTGGGGCATTGGCCACATTGACTTTTCATGTTTAAACACAGCTCATGTAAGTAATAATTTCCCCAGATAAATAAGAACACAGGAAAACAGAAGTGACCTGAACACCGGCAGAAGCAGTATTTTTAAAATAATCCTGAATGAAGGATGGGCGGGCAGTGACCCTGACAGGCAGGCATAAATAGACCAACCTTGTCTCCACCTTTATTGCCTCCTATTCAGTTGTTTTCCAGCACGCCATAGGTGAGTAGACTTTCTCCCAAGACGTGTCCCTGACCCCGAGAGGGCTGGTGTGGCCGAGGTGGAAGGAACAGTGGTGCTTGAGGTGGAGGCCATGGTGGAGGAGGTGGTGGTGGACATGACGCTGGTAGTGCTGTCAGGTGAGTTGGCGGTGATGGCGGCTGAGGTCAGGGTGACGGTGAGAATGATGGCCCAGTTGGAGGAGATGAGGAAGGTTATGGAAGTTAAGGTGCAGCTGATGACGATGGTGATGATGGCTGGTCATGGAGGGGATGCCAGTGGTGGTGCTGGACAAGGGGGAGGTGACAGTGGTGGAGGTGACAGTGCCGGTGAGGGTGGTCAAGGTGCAGGTGATGACGACGGAGCTGGTGATTGATTACAGAGGTGACAGGGGTGGTGATCATGGCCAACGTGGAGCTGACAGTGCCGGTGATGGTGGCCAAGGTGGAGGCTACAACGTGGGTGGACCTTGAGGACATTACGATAAATATAATAAGCCAGTCACAAAAGGAAAAACACTGTATGATTCCACTGAGAGGAGGTCCCTAGAGGAGTCAAGTCCATAGAGACAGAGAGCAGGAGGGTGGGTCCACGGGCTGGGGGAGGGGGATGGGGAGCGAGTGTTTCATGGGGACAGAGTCTCAGTCTGGGAAGATGAGAAAGTTCTGGAGACAGATGGTGAGAATGGTTGCACAACAAGGTGAACGTAATTAACGCCCCTGAACCGTGCACTTAAAAATGGTTAAAAATAATCATTTCGGGCTATGTATATTTATCACAGTTAAAAAAATATAAGTGAATAAAATTTTAAATGAATGTGAAAACGTAAAAGAAGAGAGCCTTGGCTGGACCATGACCCGCCAGGCACACTTGGGAAGCTGGAGACATAAGGACACCCTGCGATTAAGTGAAGGCGGCCGTGATGGTGAAATAAGGGGCCACGCCCGCCCTTCCCCTCCCCTTCCCTGCACCGCCCACTCGTCACCCCACAGCCCACACCCACCCCACCCCTTCCCCGCCCCCGTCACCTCCACACTCACCCGCCCAGGCCAACCCACAGAGCCGCTTCGGCTGAGCCCAGGGCAAGATGGACCCGGGGATGAACCGGGAACCTCGAGCCACAGGGATCTCCCTCAGGAAGGAGTGCAGCTCCGGCTGAATCCGAATTCCGCGGCTGTCGCCTGAGCAGAGAGGACAAGTCACCCGGCAGGTGGCCTTGAACTTGCCTGAAGTTACGGTGCGGATGCCAAGGGCAAACCCATGCATCTTACTTTCCTACTGAGCTTTTCGTGAATGGTGGTAAAACTTACCTAACCAAAAATTTGCCAGCTTGTTTGTTTTTGTTTGTTTCTACATACTCTTTATTTTTTTTAATTTACTTTTTTATTGAAGTAGAGTTGATTTACGATACCATGTTAGTTTCAGGTGTACAGCACAACGATTCAGTTATATACATACATGTATATAATTTGTCTTCAGATTCTCTTCCCTTACAGGTTATTATAAAATACTGAGTAGAGTTCCCTGTGCTCTACAGTACATCCCTGTTGGTTGTCTATTTTATGCATAGTAGTGTGTGTATGTTCATCCCAAACTCCTAATTTATCCCTCCCCCCACTACCTTTCCCCTTTGGTAACCATGTTTTCTATGTCTGTGAGTCTATTTCTGCTTGGGGAATAAGTTCATTTGTTTTTTGTTTTTTGTTTTAGTTTCCACATATAAGTGATATCATATGATATTTGTCTTTCTCTGTCTGACTCACTTCAGTTAGTATGTTCATCTCTAGGTCCATCCCTGATGCTGCAAAATTTCCCATCTTAACCCTTTTTACATGCACAGGGGCACTAAGTACGTTCACATTGTCCTGCAACCATCCCCACCATCCGTCTCCAGAACTTTCTCATCTTCCCAAACTGAGACTCTGTCCCCATGAAACACTCGCTCTCCATCCCCCTCCCCCAGCCCCTGGCCCCCACCCTCCTGCTCTCTGTCTCTATGTATTTCACTCCTCTAGGCACCTCCTATGAGTGGAATCACACAGTATTGGTCCTTCTGTGTCTGGCTTATTTCACTGAATGTAATGTCCTCAAGGTCCACCCACGTGGCAGCCTGTGTCAGAATTTCCTTTCCTTTTCATGGCTGAGTAATATTCCACTGTGTGGATGGACCCCATGCTGTGTGTCCATCCATCCATCCACCCTTGGACACGTGGGTTGTTCAGTGCATCTCATTTGTTAAAGCTGCTCTAGGAAGCAGAGCTGGTTCCTGTCTGTGTTCCTTACTCCGGGGGGTCTGGCTCCTTGATCCCAATAGAAGCTACACTGGGATATCATCTTTCCAAGCAGCCTCGACAGCTGGACTTTTAAATGCCACGAAGAGTCATCAGGGCCAAGATGACGACCTTGAACCTCTCCAGTCACGGCTTTATAGGGTCCGTTGAAAGACTGGAGAGAGTCCCCTCTGCTTGCTGTTTTCCCTGCCACCTGCTGCCACACCAGGCTCCCCGCTCCTGCCCCAAATGCCCCGTCCCTCCCCTCACCCATCCCGGACTGGGAGCTGGGCGCAGAAGTGGCTTCTTTGCAGCCCGGACTTCCTCGCCCACCAGCACATCGGGGCGTCTCATCGTCCCCGCAGAACCGCTCCCCCTCGGCAGCCCCGGCCACACGGGGCCACTTTGCTGAAGCTTCTCCAGTGCTTCATCATCACATCCCCGACGTGTGTCAGAACCCAGGAGCTGCTGCGTGCGGCAGTTTTGCAGGGCCTGCAGAGAAGGGAGTGCCCAGCCAGCAGGACAGGAGCAGGTTAGAACGGACCGGACCTCTGAGGTCATGGTCTCCATGGCAGCAGGAGGCCCTTCCCCAACCACTGTGACAGGCAGCTTTGGGCTGGTCCATCCGTGGGCCCCTGAACTCCTAGGGCCACCAGCGGGCAGCCCCCAGCGGCCCTCACGGCCGCTTAAACGGGGGGTCCGCACGCCTCACGTCGGTTCTGGACAAGCCTCTCCGTGCAATGATCCCCGTGCAAACGAACCACAAAGGACGTCCCACTTCCGGAAACTTCCATTCATTCTTCTTAGAAATTTGAAGAGCAGGATCTGTCTAAACACCAAGAAATCCTGGTTGTGACCCTAAATAGTTCACTCGGGCATCAAGAGATCCTTACGCACCCACAGAACGTGAGTCTCCGCAGAGGATGACAGCAGGACATTTCACGCACTCTTGTTGGCTCTTAAAAGATTTCTGCCCCCAAAAAAATTTCTCGAGGAAACCCCGAAAGGTTGACAGTGCAGTTCCCGGTGAAGCTGCTGGGAAAGCGGTGTTTCCAGGGCAAGGCTGGGTAAGACCGTCTCCAGCAGGGAGGCCAGGGGACACCCGCACACTCGGCCGTGCCCGTGGCCATCAGCTGCCCGCGTGTGGCCGGGTGACGTGAGAACAGCCCTGGACGCCCTGCACATGTCTGGAAGCAGCAAGAACTCTGCTCAGCGTGTTCTGGACAATTTCACGCCACCCGGGTTTTTGACGTTTTCTTCACTGGGCTCACTGACTGGCCGGGGCAGACACGGGGCCTTAAGGGAACCTGTCTTCCCCATCGGTTGTCATCAGATCTGCACCGTGACCCGTAAAAGCAGAGAAGCCGGGAGAAGTCAGAAAGGTGGCCGAGGGGATGGGTTTGTTAGGAGCGGCTGCAGGCATGCCAACATCAGTTCTGAATTAGTCGGTTTGCGGTGTAACCTGGACCAAGTTAGGAACCCGTGTTGGGATGGGGGAGGGTTGATGCTGGTTTATAATGAACTTCAAAAAAAAAAAAAAAAACCGGAAACACCAGCCTCGTTAAACACAGAAACGTGGGGAAGGCTCCCGCTGGTCAGCAGAGAAAAATTTTAAAGCCTTTGGTAAAGGAAATAAGTATTTCAAAACTCTGCAGAAGCCAGGAAGTCTCTGCATTTCCGTGGGTGACAGCGCCATCGTGTGGCTGCACGGGGAACGGGCACCCAGATCCTGGGTTCTGATCCAGAGTCAGTGGCAGCTGCCCTCCTCCCGGCCCAGGGAGCATCCTTCAGGACAGGCGGCCTCGCAGGCCTCCACGTGAACCTGGCTGGGGAGAAAAGCTAACACGCCGTGCATTTGGGGGGGAGAACTGTAGGCATTGGAATACCAACCGGTGTTCTGTGTTTAGCGGATGGATAATTATCTTAGAGGTCGTGGGGACTTGTTTTTAGGAGATGCATCCTGGAACATTCTGAGCCATGTTCTGTGTTTAGCCATCCAGCTCCACAGACAGACAGAAGGGTCTGGCCCCAAGATCCCAGGACCTGTGGGTCCCGGCTGCAGCCTCCCTGACCCCACTCTGTTCTCTCCCCACTCCTGCAGGTTTGTGAGTCTGTGTCCTGCATTTCCACGAGTTGAAAACAGCATCAGCAAACGATAGCTGAGTGATGGCTCTTCTGCCCTGTATGGGTCTCATAATTGCCCCATTTTACAGATGAGGAAACGGGGGCACAGAGAGAGCAAGACACCTGCCCTTGGTCACACAGCTGGCAAGCGGCCGGGCTCCGGGTTTTGTGCTCCAGACACCGTGTTATGAAAGAAAAGCCTTTGAACGGCCCTACAAAGCCAAGAGCAGTGCGGGCCTGTCTCCACCACGCTGGCACAGACCTTTGCCCCCCTCGCCCTGCCCAGGTGGTCCCCACGAGTCCAGGGCTCCCCGGCCTCCAAGCTATTGCCTGAGCTGCTCCCGCCCCCACCAGGCCCTTCTTCAGCCCAAACCATCACTCATCCCTTCTCTGGAGACATCAACCCCGCCTCTCCTCCTACCTGCCCTGCTCGCTCCCGTCAGCGGCCCCTGCCTCCTACGGTCGGTCTGATGTCCCGGGTCACCTTGTCCACCAAGCAGCACGGTCCCCGGGGGCAGGCTGCCTGCGATCAGTGTGACTCGGAGACAGAGCCTGGGGTTGTGAGCCTCCCAGGGTGCCTGGGGGTGTCTCCTGAGAGAGGGGAGGAGGTGAGGAAACAGGGAGGGAAGGAAGGAAGGAAGGAGGGAGGGAGGGAGGGAGACCCTTGCCTTCTGTCTATACCCTTCAGGCTGACTCCATTGTAGGTGGAGTCCAGGAAACCACCGTGTATGACCCCTCCGTGCACACAGACACCCCCAGCCCCGCCAGCCTCCTCGGGAGCCCCCATCCCCCCTTCCCTGTGATCCCCAGAGCCTCAGGAAGCAGAGGGTCCCGGGTCTCCATCTACACCAGCCGACCGTGTGTGGCCATCAGCCGTCCAAATGCTTGCTAATTCTGCAGGAAGGGGGCTGAGGCCACCCCCACTTGTCCGAATCCCACCACGAGCATCCCCTTTCAGATGGCTGACTGGCCTCCGTCCCCAGGACTGCCGTGCAGGTAAACGGAGTCACGGCAGAGGAAACTCAGGAGCCATGCCCAACCTGTTGTCCTCTGGGATAACCCGATAGCGCCCGGTGCCCAGAAAGCCATCCAGCGCCCTGGGACCCCAGCAGCACAAAGCTCTGCAGGAAAGCATCTGTAGGGCTCCCCTGGGGTGGACACCAGGGCACCTGGAGGGACTGTGCTGTCTGGGTGCTGGGGGGCCATGTGCTGATGCCTGGGCTCCACCCTGGGGAGACCTCAGCCCCAGGGTTTCATCCACAGTGGAGCAAAGGGACCAGTGTAGGTGCCATGCGGGTGAGAGTCACCCACACACCTGGGCACACAGGTGAGTCCACAGCAGAGAAGGGAAAATGGTTTGGTGGTTTGTCAATCAGTGAAACAGAATTACTATACAACCCAGCAATTCTGCTTCCAGGTATGTCCCCAAAAGCAGCAGTTATATATTATTTTGTTTGTCTATGCACGTTCAGTGTTCATAGCGGATGCTCAGCCAGCATCTACTAAGGTGAACTCCACAGGGCATGCCCATGAGGCATAGTGGGGAGGAGAAAAGCATTTTCTGGGCCGATTCCCCGGGGCCCGTCCGAGTGCCAGAACCACTTACAGCCTCTGTTTTCCTTCTGCGTCTCCGAGGCCACGCACACGATAAATCTTCTGCCAGCACCATGGGCTGCAGAGCAGGGTCCTTGCCCATCGGAGGCGGCAGCCACCTACATGAAGTGACTCCAGGGACACAAGGAGCACCACCCACCAACCCCCAGCCCCACCGCAGGTGCCCCAGACCCTGCACTTTTTCTGCAGGCGAGGAATTTAAGGCAGCTGTCAAACCACACATCTTGTCTGGCTGGGAAACGCATCAGGCCTGGGCCGGCCATGAAGGCCTCCTCCCTAAGTTTACCAGGTTCCTGGGTAGGGCCCGGGGTGGTCTGAACCAGAAGGTTCCCCGGCGTCCCAAAAACCAGCAAAGGAGGGATAGACACACAGGAAGGAAGCCGGACTTTGCAGAGCAAAGGTGTCCGCCTTGGGGTCACCGGCTCGGGACCCCCGGCCTGACCCAGGGCTGGTGCAACAGGAAGGGCTGCGTCTCCCCTAGTCCCATGTGACTGCTGGTCAGGACACCCCCAGCCCCGGCCTGGGGCTCTGGTACATTCCAGACAAAAACTTAAGGGGAAACCGTTAAAGAGACACCTCCCACACAAGGGCCCACAACGCAGAACCAGTGGGCGAGGACGGACCACTTAGCCTACGTCCCGGTGACTTCACTCCACAGGGCAAAACCATCACGTGGGAAGCTCGCCCCGAAAAAGACTCCACCGTGGATCCTGTGTGGATCGGCAAAGCAGAAGCATGAAAAGAATGCGGAGGAAACACACGAGTGTTTCCGAGATTCCAGGACCAGGAAGGCCTCCCCGTTATGAAAAACCTTAAAATATCAGTTTGCAGAATCCGGCGACACAGAAACTTTAGATGCACAGATGTGAAGAAAATTCAAATAATAATAAAGTGCAAGGCGAATAATAAAGTGAGGGAGGTTTGTTACCGAAGGCCTTGGGAACCAATAAGCAAACAGCCACTCGTGGCAGAAAAAGAGATAAAAACACGTACAGACGTTTTACAGGGAAAAACAGAAAAATGAGGTGAGTTTACACCCCCGGTGGCCCCCGCAAAAATGCAAAATAAAACAGTAAGAAAAAACTGTGTTATAGGCTCTATGGTGTGCTCCAGTAAAGACGTGTCCACACCCTGACCCCCAGGACCTACAAATGGGGCCTTATTTGGAAATGGGATCCTTGCAGATGTGATGAAGTGAAGGGTCTGAGATGAGGTCCTCCTGGAGGAGGGTGGCCCTACATCCAATGACAGGGTCCTTCTAAGACACAGAAGAGGAGAGACCCAGACACAGAGGAGAAGCCCCGGGAAGACAGAGGCAGAGACGGGAGGGAGGCGGCCACAAGCCCAGGGACGCCTGGAGCCCCCAGAAGCTGGAAGAGGCGGGAAGGACCCTCCCCTGGAGCCTCTGGAGGGACCTTGGCCCTGGGACACCTTGACCTCAGACGTCTGGTCTCCAGGACTGGGGAGGATGGATGCCCGTGGTTTTAAGCCCCCCGTCTGGGTCTTCATGCCAGCAGCCCCTGGAAACTCCCACAGGGCCACTTTCAGCGGTGAGGTTGGCAGCATTAGGGGAACCGATAGCATAGCAGAGGACAGCTCGTTCAAGCCATGGTGAAGCCTTCTGGGAAAGCAATTCAGCGTTTGGGTATCAAAGACTCGAGAAAGTTCATCCACTCCCTTCCTTCCAGGATCTGCTCCCAGAGTCGTAAATCAGAGCCGTGCCCAAGGCTTCGTGCGTGGGCACCGTCCTCGCTGAGAAATTCCTCGTGTTGGGTTTGGAAACAAGCGAAGCGCTGGGACATGAAGGAAATGGCTGCATCAACCTTGGAGACGCCACTCCACAAAGTAGCGCCCTCGCTCGGAACAAGAAAAGACATTTTCAGAGGTTTTTCGCGGCAAGAAGACTGCTCGTCACACAATTTAACTGGAAGAGACATTCTGGATATAAAAGCAACTGCTGTGAATCTGGTGGGAGCCCTAACTTATAGGACCAGATGTGCTATCTGTGCCCTGGGGGGCGGGGGAGAGGGGGATCCATGTGGGTGCCCATATAATTGATTAGGGGGGGAAATGGAAGGAAACACATGGAAAAAACAAGACAAAACAGAGGGAAAGACACCAAAGTACGCGCCCGAAACTCTCTCAGGGTGCTGGCGTTATTTTCGCCTTTACTTTTTTTAAGACTCAATTCTTTTTTCCTTTATTGTTTTCTGGAATTTTTTTACCAGGAGCCCGTCTGGATTGCTTTTGCAATCAGAGGCCAGCATCTCATGATTTGCAAAAGCCAAGAGAAGCTTTCCTTCTGTCTTGGTCTGGAGGACAGCCGGGCCTGGAGGGGCGGAGCTGGGCCCCTCCAGAGCCTCTGCAGGAAGAAAGGAGGCCGGCTCTCCGGGGCAGGCACCGAGCGCCCACCTGGGTCCGGGAGATGATGCGTCCGGCCTGAGGGAGCCTCGCCAGGCACAATAACCCCTTTACTGCCCGCACAGCAGACCCAGCAGGCGCTGGAGCCGCGGTCAGAAGCCCAGGCCATCTGTCCACGCAGCCCCCGGTGCCCACACGGGTGAACCCCCGGCGAGGCGCCCCGGCCCCGCCGCGTACTGTGTCTGTGCCCGGCAGGGTCCCCGTCCAGTGGCCGCAGACACACTTCTTTCTTTCGGGAAGCCCAGGGCATCCGTCCTGGGTGTGGAGGTGGCCTGGGCACCTGGAGATGTGGGCAGACACAGGCCCGGGTAGCCCGGACGCCGGGGAAGGAAGCTGCCTCCTTAAACACAGCCCTGTGATACGGGAGGCATCCTGTGCAGCGGGGTGGCCGCCATACTGGTCCAGAAGTGAGATCTCGCCGCTGGCCGGCAGCTCCAAGGCCACTAGAGAGAGACCACGGATTCGGGCCGTCGGGAACGTGGCCGTGAGCAGGACTGATCGTGTTTGCTCCGTTCTGAGACGGCTGCATCACGGGGACCAGCCGGGTGTCCCGACCCCGCCTGGTCTCAGGGCGTGGGGTGTCCCTGGAGGGCCCTGGAGCCGCGGCGGCCACGGGCAGCCCTGGGTTGTCTGCTGGGTGGGCGTTCGGGGCCCTTCCGTGTTGGCTCCTGTGTCGGCCTCCCTGCCCACGCATAGGATGCTCAGATGTAGGGGGCAGTGGGTTTGAGTTCAGCCTTGGTGGCACTCACAGCTTTCCTCCTAAAACCAGCCTCTGGGCGCTGGCGTTCACGCTGACGAAGATGTCCAGGAAGGAGGGTCTCTTCGGACCTCACTGAACCCACTCTGTGTTGGGGAGCGGCTTCTTCTCTGTGTCAGGCACAGTGCTTTATTCGGTGGACATTTGATACCAGATGGATGGGCAGTTGGTCAGGTAAAGCAGAGCGTTCAAGATAAGCTAGGGGCTGAGGCCAGAGGTCAAGAGCCGCAGGACAGAATCAGACATTGGCACAGGTGCACGTGGTCTACAAACCTAAGTTCCAGCGTCTGGGTCTGTGGGTAAATGCCGGCTCTTCCCCAGCCGGACGTTTCCTTTTGCCTGAGAGAAAGGTAATCCCCCCAATGAGACACCACCTGACACCCATCAGGACGGCGATGATCATGAAACAGAATTTCGGGGCTGGTGAGGATGCGGAGAGAGGGGAACCCAGGGTCGCCGATGGCGGGAATGTGCAATGGGGCAGTCACGTTGGAAAACAGTACGGCGGTTCCTCAAAATACTAAACATCGAATTCGCACATTATCCAGAAATTCTCCTCTGGAATTCCCCCCAAATCATGGAAAGCAGGGACTCAAAGAGACAGTTGTACACCCAGGTTCACAGCAGCATTATTCACAAATGGCTAAGAGGTCAACATAGCCCAAGGCCATGGATGGATGGATGGATGGACAGATGGATGGATGGACAGACGGATACCCAGCATGGGGTCCATCACACAGTGGAATATGACTCAGCCGTGAAAAGGAGTGAAGCTCTGACACAGGCTACCACGTGGATGGACCTTGAGACCATTACACTAAGTGAAATGAGCCAGACACAGAAGGACACCACTGTGTGATTCCACCCATAGGAGGTCCCTAGGGGAGTGAAATCCATAGAGACAGAGAGCAGGAGGGTGGGTCCAGGGGCTGGGGGAGGGGGACGGGGAGTGAGTGTTTCAACGGGACAGAGTCTCAGTTTGGGAGGATGAGAAAGTTCTGGAGACGGATGCTGGGGATGGCTGTACAACGTGAATGTACTGGAGCTGTGCAATTAAAATAGTTAAAAACCAGGGAATTCCGTGGCGGTCCAGTGGTTAGGACTCGGCTCTTTCACTGCCGTGGGCCCAGGTTCAATCCCTGCTCGGGGAACTAAGATC
This sequence comes from Balaenoptera acutorostrata, assembly GCF_949987535.1. Classification (NCBI taxonomy): domain Eukaryota; kingdom Metazoa; phylum Chordata; class Mammalia; order Artiodactyla; family Balaenopteridae; genus Balaenoptera; species Balaenoptera acutorostrata. Next base: position 294,184 of record NC_080085.1, on the reverse strand, counting down.
CCGCAACCCCTGCAGCATGGCCCCCCAAAAATAGCTAAAATAGAAAATGTTATGTTACGTATATTTTACCACAATCACCAAAGGATAAACAGCGTCAGTTAACCAGCCTCATGTGCAGACCTGGCCCATCTCATGGACCTCGATTCCTCTGTGTAATTAGTTTCAGCCAGATGCTTCCGATGCCCAAAAACTAGGTACTTGGTGTGAGATGTGCGTGAATTTGTGCTATCGGGGTCGCCCAGATCCTGAACTGCAAAATAATTAGAGACAATTGCTGACTTCTCTTTATCTCTGTCTGATCTTAATGAAAGGTCTGCAGCATCCAGGGTCAAAGTTAACATTCATGGGCTCTGGGTCATATTCTAATGATGTTCGCTAACGGCCACCAAGGTTCAATAAATAAAGCAGGTGGAATGTTTTGTAACATTGGGATTTTTTTTAATTCAATAAGTGAAGTTTCATTTCTTTCAATTAAATGCTTTTAAAAATTCCATCCTTTTCATTGCTGGGCAAGGTATAGCAAAATAAGTACCAATGTTATTTCTACTTGTAATAAACTCAAAAAAGTAAAGAAAACCTCAAAACTGGTGAAATGCTCTGGCAGGCTTGTACAAAATTAAGTTTCTACGTAAATGTCAATCATGTCCTATTACATCTCAAAACACAGAGCACGGGAAAAACAGAACATAAGACTGTAGAAAAAAATCATTTGCTCTTTGAATGATGTGTAAATTGATATCCTTTTCCAGCTACGGTTAATTATATAACATCTGCTAATGTAACGTTTAAGAAACTGTGGGAAACCCCAAAGCAATTATAATCACTGCCAAGAAAGTTAACCCTTCACAGAAAGCAGTTTTTTTGTTGTTCATGATCTTGTTGCTTTTCAAACCTGTGCCATAAGGATCTCCTGTCCAGACACATAAATTGGTAAACTTGGGGTGATTCTCTTAAAAAGTAAGATGAAGGATATTACACGCCTCCCTGGCATGAAGGCAGAGACCCGTGTAATCCACAAACCTACACTCAAAACCACCCACATTGTCCAGAGGTGCCCGCCACGGCTCTTAACTCCCTTGACGTTTATTTTTTAAAGAAAAAAACAAACAAAAGCTGTCACGGGTGGGTTGTGTCCCCCAAATGAAGTATGTTGAAGTCCTTACCCCCAGGACCCCATCCTGAGACTGTATTTGGAAATAGGGTCTTTACAGAGGTGAGTAGGATGAGTTGCTTGGGGGTGGCGGTGACGCCCGTGTACTTACAGGACACGGTGGTGACACTGGGGACCGTCTCTCCAGGGGCTGCGCAGGGAGACCTCATTTTCATTTTTCACCCTGAAGCCTAGGAATCGCCGTTTCCTTTCTGGATAACGTTTCCGATTGTAATGCAGACGTTCACGGGTAAAACACTCGAGCTGAGCTGGAACCTGGGTGGGGCTGTGACCTCAGTAACTTAGGACCTCAGCTTAGCAAAGAGACTCCCTCCCTGACCCCAGACGATTGAGAACTTACCCTTCCTACCTGCAGTCCCAGAGCAACAGAGGACTGGACCCCGTCTGTACAGCAAAGCAGAGGAGCCAGCAAGGGAACAGGGACCCTGCCCGCTCCTGGCCCTCCCTCAAGCCCTGGGAGCTGGGTGAGTCAGCCATACGTACGGGGACACGGCCTCCGTGTGCAAATAACTGTGTTTTGTCTACTCTCTCGAAGTCGCACCGTACTGTTATTGGGGAGAATGCATTTGAGAGCCAGCTCCTGGATCAGACAGGAGACCCAGCCCTGGGCAGAATCTGAATCTCAAAGGCACTTCTCGTTGCCCAGGGTCTGGAGGAGGAAGGGGCCCTCTTTGCCTGGATCACCGAGGTTCTCCATCCTGAAGCAGAGAGAACTCCAAGGCCCTCACCCTCGGCCAGCGTGGGACAGAGGAGACCCAGCCCAGGTGGCCCCGGACATCCGCCACGCCTCCATCAAGGTGGTGGTGAATTTCCGCCTGCCTTCATCCGATGCGTCCCGGCCCCGGGCAGCTGCAGACCTGAGCTGATGCGTCCGCGGCTTGGACCACTCCCTCAGCCAGCCTCCTCCGCCGTCAGACATGCAAACCCCTCCCCCGCAGGCCCCCAGCTCTGCCCCTGCGGCAGTCCTTCTGCAACCAGCTCACCACCGGGGAGCCGGGGGCGGTCCCGAGCCCCCCACGCTGTTCCCTTCCGCACACGTTTACACCCAATAAACAAACAATACTTTCCCAGGGCCTCTGTGGCTCGCGGACGCAGGGGGGCGGGCCTTCACCGGCACGGAGAGGAATAAGGACCCCCAGCCGGTGCGTAGAGCCGTCCGGGCTTATAAACGCGGCCGACCTGGGTGTCTGGTCCGCACGGTCGTATCTCACTGTAAGGCTTATGGATGGTCTGACCTCAGACGAGGCAGCTTGCGCTCAGCCCCAGGGCAGCGTTCCTGGTGGGGCGGGGTGGGGGGGGAACAGCACAGCCCCGTGAGCTGCCGGACGTCTTGGGTCCCCAGGGCAGCGTTCCTGGTGGCGGGGGGAGCGGGGAGGGGGACAGCACAGCCCCGTGAGCTGCCGGCTGTCTTGGGTCCCCAGGGCAGCAGAGTCAGCCCTTCCGGTCCCGTCTCACAGGAAAGGCAAGCGAGGGAGAGGGTGTTACAGGCCGATGTTTGTGATGGAGATGGTGCCTCTGGGACGTCACAAGGTCATGAGCGTGGTCATAAGCGTTAGTGTCTTTATGAAGAGACCCCAGATTCCTGTCCGCCTGGGGAAAGGGACCTCATGTGGGAACGGGGTCCTTGCAGATGTGATGCAGTGAAGGGTCTGAGATGAGGTCCTCCTGGAGGAGGGAGGCCCTACATCCAATGACAGTGTCCTTCTAAGACACAGAAGGCGAGAGACCCCAACACAGAGGAGAAGCCCCGTGAAGACAAGAGGCAGAGACGGGAGGGAGGCGGCCACGAGCCCAGGGACGCCTGGAGCCCCCAGAAGCTGGAAGAGGCAGGAAGGACCCTCCCCTGGAGCCTCCGGAGGGAGCTCAACCCTGGGACACCTTGACCTCAAATGTCTGGTCTCCAGAACTGGGGGAGGATGGATTCCTGTGCTTTTAAGTTCCCGGTTGGTGTCATTTGTTACGAAAACCCCCAGGAAACTCATCGCCCGAATTTAGTCCTGACCAAGACGAGGAGGCTTGGTTGCCATGACCCTTTGCAGGAAAAGCCATAAATTCTGGCCTGCTAGGGCCACCCGTTCCACCATACACAGCACCACCATACCCCCATTCCCTCGCATTTTGGAAACGTTAAACAGCACTTCTGGACTCTGTTTTGCGGCGTGGCTAGTCTGACCGTCGGCACCACCGATGCATGAAGTTCCGTGGGCGGTGGGCTCCCGATGAGCAGGGACCCTCAGGTCCACCCTGGAGTCCCCCAGCCCCGGGGAGCAGTCCAGGCCCCGGCAAGTGGTGGTGGGGTTCCTTCTGGGCTCCTTATACAGCGTCCCAATTCCCATCCCAGCTTTGCCTAAACCTGACACGGGGCGTCTCCACCCTCCATGGCCCCAACAGCGCCACACCCCGGTGGTCCCGCGTCCTCCTTCCTGAAGCAAGGGCACCGTCACCCGAGCCGGGACGACTGCGCTCCTGGAGGTGAGGGTGCCGACGGCCGACCGCACCCGACAGGGTCAGCATCCTGCAGCAGACGTGCCCACTTTGCATGAAGGAGGACAAGACCACGTGCCCTGGGTGGGGGGGGGGGGCAGCGTCCCCTCCGGAGCGCTCACCCAGCCCTGCCGGACGGGTCCCCGGGGCCAGCACAGCTGCTTTCTTTCTCCTGGGGCCTTAGTTACTCCGGGGCCACGTCCCATTCTGCAGGATGGGGGCCTGGTCATTGCAAACTCGGCACCGGGGAGACTCAGAGGGGTTGGGGTCCCCCCGGGATCCCCGGAGTGATGGGCGGGGATGGCAGCTCCCCCCCTTTGCACAAAGCCCCCAGTGCCTCCCGGGTAACGTTTCAGGGTTGATTTCGCCCCTTTCCACACCCACGTCCACCGTTCTCGAGCAAACACCCCGATGCCCGGACTTCCAAGAGGGCCCTCTTACAGTCTTCACGTTTCCTCTGAACTCTTCCACTTTCCTACCCGACACCCTCCTGCTCATAAGCATCCGTATCTCCTAGAACTCAGACTTCGGGAAATTCTGTGTGCTTTTCAAAGGACACTGACGCTGCTTCATTCACGCAGGCAACGCTGCAGAAAAAGACAGGGATTCTCCCTGAAACCACGGTGCACACACCCAGGGCTCTGTCCGCCTGTGAGCTGCCGCTGCAGAGAGAACCAGCCAGCAGAGGCGGGCGCCTGACCCCTCCGGCCCGGTGCCGTTTCTCGGGCAAAGTGACTCACAACCGTGTGTCCTAAAAGCGGCACAGACCTCGCCAGCCAGGGCCCTGCCCATGTCTCTGAAAACGGAGATCAGACCAGGAAACGTCTGGCCCTCACACGCTGGGGTCTGCAGAGCTGCTGGCTCTGTGTGCGCGCAGCATCACGAAGCCCCGGCGTAGCGTGAAGGCGCCGTCTCCCCCGTAACCCACGGCGTCGAGAGGCTGCCACTGCTCACAGCGGCCCGTCCTGGCGGCCCAGGCCTGGCTCTGACCCTGGCTGACCCCCCTATTTATCACCCCGCGTCTCCCAGCAACCACACAAACACAGCTCGTGTGACAGCTGAGGGGCAAAGGCGCGGCCCTGAGGTCTTAGAGGCGCAGATCCTGTTTCTTTACACAGGCCCAAAAAAGCCCTGAGCCCCAAGGCGTCCGGGGTCCCCACTCCTGAGCCCATCCCACAGCTCGGGGGGCGGCTGGATTCTCTGCGCGAACCCAGCCGCCAGCCAGGACCCGGAGGGTGAGAGGCTGTGACATCTCCCCCACGTGCGGGTTCAGGTCTTCTCTCACTCGGAAGGGGTTGCCAGGGTCCCCGAGGCTGAGGGCGGTGCTGGCCGGGCTCGGGCCAGAGGCTGTGGCACGGATGGGACCATAGCCGGGGAAGGCACTTCATGGAGATTTGCGAGCCCAGGTACCTCTAGGTCTGAGCCGCTCTGGGTGCCGTTTAAAAGGAGAGTGACCACATGGATGGACCTAGAGGGCGTAACGCCAAGTGAAAGGAGTCAGAGAAAGACAAATTCTGTATGATATCACTTACACGCGGAACGGAAAAGACAAACGCACACATACAACAAAACAGAGGCGGACTCAGCGATACAGAGGACAAACTCGTGGTGACCAGTGGGGAGAGGGAAGGGGGAGGGGGAAGATGGGGGAGGGGGTTAACAGATACAAGCTACTAGGCATAAACTAAATAACCCACTAAATTCCCTGTGTACAGCACGGGGAATACAGCGAAAATTTTATAATCACTGTAAATGGAGTACAGTCTTTAAAAATGGTAAAGACTTTTCATGTTTTTAAAGACTATTTATCTATGCTGTACACCTGAAACTAATATGATATTGTAAATCAACTATACTTTAATTAAAAAAGAGGAATCGAAGTGAATAAACTGTAAATTAAGTAATGAATTTTTTTAAAAAGGCACGTGCCCCGCTGTGCACATTGCCATCTAAACCGAAGACCCGCACTCCTGCTGGCTTTCCTGACCCAGTCGACCCCTCCCTGCGGGCTAGTGTCTTGGGAACGTGTGAGCAGGGTGCTTTCACCAGGTGGGCGTCTCAGCTCACTCGTCAGCCCCCATGAATAGCCACCAGCTTTCAGCACGTGCCCCGGCGGCAGCCTCGTGAAAGCAAGTGCTGTGGAACTTCAAGCGGGACTGCGGCGCTGGCCTCAGATGGAAGCGGGACGCCACAGCTGTCCCTGGCCACTGCGCTTTCCATTTTTATTTCAATCCCACTGGCCGGACGCCTGGAGACCCCGAATCCATGGGGTCCCTTATAACCCTCCTCCACTTCCTTCCACGGGAGCTAAGCTGGTTCCCGTCTCAGGAGAACGGCTCCACACGAATGATGAGCTCCTGCCTCCCTCTCAGGTGGTAAAAGGCAACCCCCTGTGCCGCGTCGGCCGGGCCAGCCCTGGGCCCCTCCTCCTCCTCACCCAGCAGGCAGCCAGCAAGTTCCCGGGGCTCCGTCTCCAAAACACACTCAAGTCCAGCTGGGTCTTGCTTCCTCTGCCATCACCTGGGCTGTGAACTGGACTTAGGTCTAGGCCCCGGCCCTGGGTTCTCTGGTCCCACACTCTTCCTGATGGTCAGTTCTCACCTGGAGCCAGAGGCAGATCCAGACAAGCCAGCCTCAAAATTCTCCTTGTGGATAAGAGCCAAACGGTGGAAGCCGCCCAAGTGTGCATGGATGGATGGAGGGAGGGATGGATGGAGGGATGGATGGAGGGAGGGATGGATGGATGGATGGAGGGATGGATGGAGGGATGGATGGAGGGATGGATGGATGGATGGATGGATGGATGGCTGGATGGAGGGAGGGATGGATGGAGGGATGGATGGAGGGATGGATGGATAGATACACAGAACGGGGTCCATCCACACCGTGGAATATGACTCAGCCATGAAATGAGTGAAGCTCTGACACAGGCTACCACGTGGATGGACCTTGAACCCACGATGCTCAGTGAGAGAAGCAGACCCAGAAGGACACACAGTGTGTGATTCCGTTGATAGGAAACGTCCAGAACTGGCAAATCCACAGAGACAGGAAGTGGGTTCGTGGTGCCAGGGGCTGGGGAGGGGGATGGGGAGTGACTGCTCACGGGGTCGGGGTCTCCTTTAGGGGACAAGCATGTTCTGACACCAGACAGAGGTGGTGGTTGCAGAATATTGTGAATGTGCTAAATATCCCTGAGTCGTTTACTTTAAGAGGATTAACTTTATGTTATTGAATTTCACCTCAATAAAAATAAATAAATTTAAAATACCAAAAACAATCCCCCATGGTCCCCCCTGCCACTCAGGGAGAAAGCCTAGGACCGCAGTAGCCTCGCAAGGCCAGCACCATCTGCCCCCCAAGCCCCCAGATCTGTCCACCTCGGCTGCATCACCGCACAGACCCTGGGTGTGTGTGTTCATGCTGGTCCATCTGCCTGCAGTGCTTTCCCCTGGTGGCCCGCACGGCGCCCGCCCTCATGTCCTTCGGGGCTCTGCTCAAATGCCCGATCATGTGTCCGACACACACTCACAAGCGCGCACACACACACACACACACACGCACACGTCCACACCGCCATCCTGATGTGCCCGTGTCTGCTTTCCTTTTCTTCACAGCATGAATCTCCAATGGATGGACGGAGCGTTGATGGATAGAGAGAGAGAGATAGAGAGAGAGAGAGAGAGATAGAGAGAGAGAGAGAGATAGATACAGATAGATGGATGAGTGGATGGATGGATAGATAGATAAAGGAGATATAGGCAGATTATTGATAGATGGGTAGATAAATGGGTGGATAGATGACAGATAATAGATAAATCCACAATGGATGGATGGATAGATAAAAGATAGAGCTATAGAGAGATTATTGACAGATGGGTAGGTGTCTGGACCCGACAGCCCACAGCCTGGGAGAATGAGCTCGGTATCTCCGGACCGCAGCTCCCGGCTTCCAAACCTTTCACCCCGAGCTCCCTGACTAAGCCCCTCAACCTCCCTTCCATCCCCTGGAATCCCTTTCCTCCAGCAGGTCCAGAATGGGGAGGTCTCCTGGAAGAGGGAGGGCGTCCGGTCATCCCTGCAGGATAGAAAGCCCACTCCCCTGGGGGACAAGGCAGGAAATGTCACACTGAGTGGCCATAGCGACGCACACGGAGACGGGTAAACAGACCCGCCAGCCCTGCCAACCGGAAGGAGGCCACCTCGCCAGCCAGGAGGTCATGCCCAGCGGTCCCCCTCCCCCCGCGGCAGCTGCTCAGCCCCGCCCCCGAGGCCGCGACCGGGCGAAGGATGGCCATGTGACGTGTAACAGACACACCTGAGAGGGGGCCACGTCCCAGCTTGCGGTCCCGGATAAACTGACGTGCGGGGCAGGGTTTGCAGAGACCAGCATTTCCGTGCTGTCAGGCAAGGTTCGGGCTCCTGTGTGCGGCGAGGCTTCCGTGCTCAAGCCGAGAACCCTTGAAGACCTTGTTGCGAGAAGAGGTTGGAAGGGCTCGGCCGCGATGGTCATTTCCCTCTGGCCCACCAGGTGGCGCGAATCGCCACCAGCGGCCGCTTTAGAACGCATTGATTCCCAGCACAGGTATAGATTGGGGCCCTATTTTCACCCCTAGCAGATCCCACGTCCCCAGAGCTGCCAGGAAATCAAGTGAGATAATGTATAAGTCACACACCGCATGGAATACCCACAAACACACTTGACACAAAAAAAGAAGTCTGCAGGCCCGCAATTGTTAACAGAACTTTTCACAGGGAAGGTTTATCCGATGGATGGAGGGAGGGATGGAGGGAGAGAGGGATGGATACACAGAACGGGGTCCATCCACACCGTGGAATATGACTCAGCCATGAAAAGGAGTGAAGCTGTGACACAGGCTACAACATGGATGGACCTTGAACACAGGATGCTCAGTGAGTGAGAGAAGCAGACCCAGAAGGGCACACGGTGTGGGATGCCATTGATAGGAAACGTCCAGAACGTGCAAATCCACAGACACAGGAAGTGGGTTAGTGGTGCTGTTACGGAGTCCAGGCTCACTCTGCTTGCCGCACGACAGGCCAATAAATCAGAGACGAGGTGTAGAAGCAGGGAATATGACTTTATTTGGAAAGCCCGCAGACCGTGAAGGTGGCAGACTAATGCCTCAGAATAACCACCTTATCCGGGTTTGGATGCCAGTTTCTTTTATAGCACAGAGAGGGGCAGGAGATGAGGAAGTAAAGTAAAAAGGCCGTAAGTGTTGCAAATATCCCCTGGAATGGCCAGCCTCGGGGAGGGGATGTGTTAATTTCTTCTTTCTTGCAGCCATCCGCAGGTGGGCGGGGTCCGGATGCTTCCCTGAACAAAGACACTTTGGTTTAACCTTCAGGCAGAGGGGCAGGGTCCCCCGAGGCAGACCACTGTGTATAGACAGTATCCTTTTCGTGAACAAAAGCAGCGGGAAGCAAAGGTTAAAGTGAAAGAAACAGATCCAACGTGGAGTCAGAATTGGCTTGTCCCTCTTACAGTGCCAGGGGCTGGGGTGTTGGGGGAGGGTCTGGGGTTCATGGCAAAGGGATGTGGAGTTTCTTTCTAAGGTGATGAAAATGGTCTAAAATTGACTGGGGTGATGACTGTCCGCTCTGAACACATTAAAACCGCCCTGAATAGAGCAGTTTAAATGGGTCAATTGTGTTATGTGAACTTTATCTCAATAAAGCCCCTTTTTCACAAAATCAATCCATGTCATCCACTCTACAAATAAGATAAAGGACAAAAAAAAAACACACGATCATCGCAATGGATGCAGAAAAAGCATTTGAAAAAAAAAAAAAATCCAACACCTTTCATTATAAAAACTCAATACACGAGGAACAGAAAGATCTCCCTTAACCTGATTAAGGGCGGAAAACCCACAGGTAATGTCATAATGAACGTTTCTGTGAATTTTATCTCAATTTGAAAACAAAAGCTTGATTAGGAAAAAAATACTCTCAAGGCCAAAGGAAGCACAGACCTTCAATGTCTGAGTTTACCAAACACCAGGGAAAGAGCAGGGAGGGGATGGGAGGGGTCGCAGTGGACCCCCAATCTGGCGCTCTACCCAGCCTGGCATGGCCCAGAAAGACGAGGAGACTTCGGGGTCCCTGGGGGTCCCTGGGGGTCCCCAGGGTCCCCAGCCTCAGGCGCACCCTTCACTCCCCCGCCCAGGAAGAGCGGAGACAGCCCACAAAGGAGGTGGCACAGGCAGTGACACAAAACCACGATTTATTTAAAATAGGTAACAAAGCAAATGTTCCAACAGACTATTTACAACCAAGCAGTCTTTTGTTCCTTTGAAAAAAGAGATTACGCGGCCGAATCGTTTGAGATCAAAGGTGCACATACATGCATAAATGTCGGTGAACGGTTTGGGGGTTTCTTCTTATTTTTTGGTAGAACTTTTTTGCATTAAAACGGTGACGTTTTGTCCAGAATTATTACCTGCTTGAACAAAAAGCCCATTTTTTTTTTGTCTTGGGAAGGAAAAACAATTATGCTATTCAATCTGTGGTTCCAACAATGTACTGTCACATGAAGTAATAAAAGAAAAAAAAATACAAAGTAAGAGTTTAGATTAAATTACCCACAGAAACCTGAGGGAAGGAAGGAAGTCTAATCCTACGAGCATGTAATCCATAATGGAGTTTATATGTCCCGTCTTATGACTTGATTAAAAAATTCTTCCATTTATAAAATAAGTCCACATCCTTTTGAGAAGTCATGAAACAGCTGCCGCGGATCTAGGGCCGTTTTTCTTCAGAGAACGGTCAGCATTGTGCGCGACCCTCCTGCTTTTCTCTTTAAACTCTGATGACTCGGGGTTGTCTCAGAGATGACTTAAGTCCATCAGCATTTACTGCGTATGAAGGATGGGGGTCATGGAGGAGGGGTTTCTGACACAGGCAAGTGCAGGTGCCAGAAGTCGGAATCCTGCGTCCTCCAAAACGTGTGGTTTCTGGAATGAAATCTCATGGCTATGATTTAGGGCAGTTTCTGCTTCCAACCTGGAGGAAAATAACAAAGAGCTTTAATAACAGGGGTTCGATATCTGAGCTGGGAGCCTCTGGGACAGGAGGTCCGGACTGAGCCCTGATCCCCCAACTGGAATATAAGCTCATCTTGCTTTTTTTTGAAGTGGCCAAAGGCCCGTTCGTGTGACAGCATCAGGATGCCCTCAGGTGCTCCTCTCCCTCCACCAGCTGGCTCCTGCCCTGCCGTGCGCACGGGGCTTTCGGAGTGCGCGGCGGGCGCAAGTGGGGAGGTACAAGAGGGGGGTGTCCATCTGCCCGCGAGTCGTCTCAGCTCCGCCGCACGTACCCCGACTCCGCGGTGCCCCAGGTCCCTCTGCTTTAAACGGAGAAAGATGACACCCCCCCAAAGAAGTGCATCGTCCATTCAAGTGTCAGGTGTCCGCCAGGTGGAGAAAACCCTGCTGCCACCTTCTGCCTGACCCCCTCGCGTCCTGCCCTTCACGCCCCCTCCTGAGCAGGGAGGGAGAGAAGAGGAGGCAGGAAGGAAGGTCACTCCCCCCACCCTCGTGTCATGGCCCGTTCCTGCCAGCCTCAGCAACCCCCCCCCTCCACACACACACACACTCGCACACACACCCATCTCTCCACAGATATTTTATTCCTAAATCACGGTTGCAGACACACAGCACTGCTGAGCAATGAGATTCTGGGGTGATATTTCCCCACCTAGGAAAACACTGACCCCCAGGACATCAGGCCCACGACTCACCCCCCCTCCCTTTCCTGCCCAAGGGGGCAGGGCTCTGTTCTGGCAGCTTCACCTACCATCGGAATGTTCCAGAATGCTCAGAACTACGTCCTGTAATAGAAGCCTTCCTTAATATCCACGGGCAAGGACATGGCGAAAAAAATTACTGCATTAACTTATGAACAGACCTCCCTTTTCTTCCAACTCACCTCTTCTCCAAACTGATGTAGCGTAAAGGAAGAGTAAGGGGTGGGAGCTACAGTGTTGGTTATCAGCACTGAAAAGCACGCCTATTCCCTGCACAGACAGCTTCGATGGGGCCTGGTGTCTGTGCTCTTCTGAGACAGGGAGGGCGTCTGCTAGAGAAACCCCACCTAAGCTCATCTTTTCTCATTCTCAACAGAACATGCCGTCTCACCACCTCATCCACTCGTGCACTGATCTCACAAACCTTATGTAGACACCGACCCAGTGCCAGGCAAGATCTAGGAGCTGGGGGGTCCCAGCAGTGGGTGAAACAGACTTGTTCCCTGCCCTCAGGGGTATATGTTCTAACGGGGGCTGGGGGCTGCTCCAATGGGGACATGACATCCAGACAGTCCAAAAACACCTTATTTTTTGTCACAGCATCAACATCCTTCCCTATAAAATCTTCCCCCAGGACTTGTAACATGAAGGCAAAAACCAAAGATGTTTCAGGGGCAGGACCACTGAAAGAATTTATCTCTAGCTCATCCACATTCCAGAAACATTAAAGGACTTCCTTCAGGCAGAAGGAAAACGGCATCAGGGGGAAATAAGGATCTAGTGGAAGGAATTCAGAGTTTCAGAAATGTCAGTGATGTGGGTGATTACATATCCCACTTTCTTATTATTTAAATCTCTTTAAAACTTTCACTAGCATAGCTGTAATGGACTGAGTGTGTCTCCCCAAAATTCATATGTCGAAGCCTCGACCCCCAATGGGATGGTGTTAGGAGGCAGGGCCTTTGGGGGGTGATTAGGGTTAGATGAGGTCATGGAGGGTGGGACCCCCAAGATGGGATTAGTGTCCTTTTAAGAAGAGGAAGAGACCAGAGCTCTCTATCATGTGAGGACACAGCAAGAAGGTGGTTGTCTGCAAACCAGGAAGAGAGCCTCACCAGGAACTAAATCTGCCCACACCGTGATCTCGGACTCCCAGCCTCCAGCACTGCAAAAAATAAATGTCTGGCCCCCAGCCTGGGGTATTTTGTTACAGCAGTCCCAGCAGACTAAGACAATGACTTTAAAGCAAATCTGGGAAAAAAATAAATGATCAAAAGAAGAACTTTTCTCAGCATCTCTCTTTCCTCTGAAATTGTTAGGGAGCAGTAAGACAGCCCCAAAATCTGTCTGAGACATGAGAATCAAATGTCAGTTGTAAATAAAAGAGCCAGGGCCGACTCATTCCTGGTCAGCAGGATGACATACGCGGTGGATTTGCCAGGAGCGGGACGAGTTCCCTGGAGCGGTCCCAGCAAGGGGCTGTCACTGGCCATTTCTGGGTTTGCCTGGTCCTTTCATGGTGTCCCGACAGACGCCCTTCCTGACCAACTTCATCTTACCTTGACTGTCTCTATAAAGACCCCCGTCTCCAAACACAGTCAGACTTTGAGGTCCTGGGGGTCACGGATGAGTCCGGGGGACACAATCCAGCCCATCACAGGTGTCAACTACACCGGTCTCCCCCTTCCTGCTTGCTTCCCTTTGCACGGCCGTCTCTTCTGTCTGGGAGGCCCTCGTCCTGCTCCCCACTCCCCCAGCCTCCCCGCCCACCGTCTCCAGCCTCCCACCTTGAAGGAACATCTCCCCAGCTTCCGCAACCTCAGGACTCAGCACATAGCACCCGAGCCACGGGAGGGTCCAAATGCCTTGAGACCACGGCCAGCTACGGGGTCACCTTATTCCTTTATGACAAGGAAGAAGGTTCACGCACGCTTCCCTTAAACAAGCCAGCCTCTGAGAACCCAGGAGGCTAGCTCCTAGGGGTGTCGGGGGGATTGATTCAATACACAAGGAAGAAGGGTAGGGAGGAGTGGGATCCTTGAGGCTTCATATTTAAAAATCATATACTTGGGACTTCCCTGGTGGTCCAGTGGTTAAGAGTCTGCGCTTCCAGTGCGGGGGGCGCGGGTTCGATCCCCGGTTGGAGAACTGAGATTCCGCATGCCGCGTGGTACGGCCAAAAGAAATAATATAAGAAAAATTTTTTAATTAAAAACATAAAAATCATACACTGCCGCAGGAAAAGAAAAATATGTACAACAATCCCTCCACTGCCCTGCTTGTCCCGGGGAAGCTGTTAGCTGCTCTTGCTTGAATTTGCTTTCCTGGGGGTTCAGCCAGAATGTAAGTGCATCTCTGAAATCCCGTTGGGGCCACCACAGAGCTGCAGGGAGACCAGGATGAGAATCTAGACCCAAAGAGGGAAGCTCGTGTGGGGAACTGTTGGCCATCAGAAACAGCAGCTCTGTGCTATCAACCTGGAGAGAACCTGGACCAGGAGTTCCTGCAGAGCCAAAGGCTTGCAGACGGGAGCAGGGGAATTAACTATGGACATACGGTCAGGCTCTACGAGATGCACTGAATGACAAAAATGGTCCCCCCCAAAAGCAAGCTGGCATGGCAGGAAAAGTGTGAGAACCTGCCGCCGCAAGGCACAGCCTTTGCAACCAAGAGAGAAAACCTCTAACCTCTGCCACGAGAAAGAGCATCCCGTCGCAGACACCCTGTTGAGGCTGTCATTCCCTCCTGGCACCCAAGCCCTTCATTCGGACGTTTCAACCTCTCTTTCATCAGCTGAGTGGAGGAAGCCTGAAGAATAAAAATGTTAGCCAGGCTAGGAATCCCTCTGTCGTCCCCCACTCAACACAGCAAAACCACACGGTTTCATCCTTCCTGCAGCTGCCCTCCAAAAATAGAGCTGCCCAGGGCGCCTGGTATCAGGTGTCGGGTGCAGAGGAATGCGGACAGATGGCCCCTGCACGCTCGCGGGGATGTTTTTCGAGGGTTGGAATCTAGTCAACTTGTGCTGTGGCCAGAAATAAACTCTCCTGCTCCGGCAGGCCAGGCGTCTGGGAGATGCGGGCCTGGCGACATCTGGTCTACCTCCCTGCTCTGCAGAGATGGCCCAGGCAGAGCCGGGAGAGGCCACCCTGGTCCCGCGGGCTCCCGTCCACGCCTTGACGTTCGCTGGCTCACCCCGAGGATTCACGCTGGCGCTGTCCTTTCTTAGAATACACAGTGTTCTCTCTCCGGGTCCTCACTCTGGCTGTGTACCTGTGTGTCCACCACACTCTTATTCACGAGCTAAAGTACCAGCCCAGGCATCCTCCTGGCTCTTGGCGTCCGTCTGGGGGTCCCTCCTGCGAGCTGTAACAACACAGGCAGCTTCGATCGTGCCCTCAGTGGCGTCATAACCGTGCCTTATTGACCTATAGCCCCTGCCAGGCGAGCAGCTCTGAGCTGCAGGGGGCATTTGCTTGACACCTCCATTGCGGCGTTTATCACATCCAAGGGGACTCGGCTGTGCTCCCCCAGGGGGTGGGTGGGTGGGACACACAGTCTTCTCTGTGCATGCAGACTCTACAGGTCGGGGTCCATCAAGGGCTTGTGGGTGCAGCCTTCTAAAACCGTGAGCCGATGATGGCCCCTGCCTGCGAGGGATGGATTCCAGCTTTTAATGAGAAAACCTAACTACTAATAAAAGAGGTGGACACACAAACCTATGAACAGAGGAGCCTGGCTCCCAGCCTTGCACAGCCCCCGGGTGTGGGGTGGAAGGTCCCAGGCACCCTCCCCAGGCACATAGGGTGAGAGGTCGTGGGGACCTTCCCCAGGTGCATGGGGTGGCAGTTCCCAGGGACCCTCCCTGAGGTCATGGGGTGACAGGTCGTGGCCTGAGCCCATGGCCTCTGCCGTGGGTATCCCCCCCCAGCTGAGGCCTGTGGCCCCTCCCATCAGCTGCTGTAAGGTCAGGTCCCCTCTCCCACACCTAGAGATGGGGCACAGCCAGCACGTTAAGTCTACAGGCTCAAGGGGGAAAGAGAGAGACGGGAAACCTGCCCACAGGTGAGTTCTGTGGACCTCAGGGCTCGTGGCACGCCTGTGTGGGTAGGTAAGCTGCTCTGGCATCCAGGCAGGGGGACCTGGGCCGCGCCTGACAGCAGGGGAGAAGTGCAGCTGGGGGCCCGCAGCCTCTGGGGCCCAGACCACCCAGGCAGGGGCTGCCCTGAATCCCTGTCTGGCCAGACACAGATCTGCCCCCAGTGGGAGGGCAGCACCTGTCCACAGACCCCACCACACGGCCGCCCTGGGGAGGTTCCAGGCAGGAAGACTCTGGAGAATTCACTCCGTGGGGTGGGCACAAGGTCGGAATCTATGTGTAAAACTTCAAAGCCATCTTAATAATTTGTTGGATTGTCAAAATGATGCAAAATAGAAGTCAAATTATATATAATATAGCATACTACCGTATTGTATAATAATATATGCATGTGCCACGTGTGTATGAAACTTATAGTGTATAGTATTATTATATTGTACTATGTTAATTATATAACATATGTACTATGTAATAGTATAGTATCATAATATAAAGCATCTAATACTATATTGTTATATGATATGTACACATATATTAAAGTTATGTTACATAAGATGTATACATATGTATTATATGTATGTAATATATACCTATGTATTGTACAATTTTATATGATATACATTGTATGCATATTACAGAATACTATAGACTATAATATATAATTATATAATTTTAATACACATTATATATATATTCACGTATCTCATAAACTCTTTGCTTATTTCCAAGTGGCATATGTGTATGTATCTTGAAGGAAATACATATCACCTATCTATCATCTATATATCATCACCTATCCATCACCTATCTATCTATCTATCTATCTGGCCTCTATCTATCAATCTAACCTAATCTAATCTAGCTATCATTTATCTACTTACCTATTTATCATCTGTGTGTCTATCTAATCTATATATCCATCTAATTTAATCTAATCTATCTATCTATCCTGTCTATTTCCCTTTCATCCCATGTCTGGAAGGAAACTCAAGCTCAATACATGAGTTACTTTTCAAAGCGTCAAGTGTCCACCCTCTCAGTGCATTTGCACAGAAAGAATTTAATTGGTTTGGGCAACACCATGAGGTTTGGGTTTAAAGTGGGTCAGAAACAAATCCCCAGTGAATAACCCACTTCCTCCCTGAAACCCAGCTCTGACTCTGCCACTCTCCCTGTGGCCAGAACACAGCAATTCAGCAGAGAAGTTCAGACACCACAGAAGCAAGAGCTCTCTGACCAATCGCATTCCTGACGATGGTGGGGGACTTTCTTCAGCTCCCACTGACGGCGTGTGCTCTGTTTGAACATCAGAACTGCCACCAGCCTGGGACTTCCCTGGTGGTCCAGTGTTAAAGACTCCACCTTCCAATGCAGGGGACGTGGGTTCGATCCCTGGTTGGGGAACTAAAATCCCACATGCCGCGGGGCAACTAAGCCCGCGCGCCACAACTACTGAGCTCGCGCGCCTCAACTATAGAGCCAGCATGCCACAAACTACAGAGCGCCCTGGAGCCCGCAGGCCACAACTAGAGAAGAGAAAACCCTCACGCCACAACTAGAGCGAAGCCTGCGTGCCGCAACGAAGAATCCCACGTGCCTCAACGAAGCGCCCGCGTGCCACAACTAAGACCCGACGCAGCCGAAAAACATAAGGAAAATAAGTAAAGTAAATAAATATTTTTTAAAAATTTAAAAAAAGCAAAGAACTGCCACCAGCCCTGTGAGAGCGCGCCTTCCATGTCACCAGAAAAGCCCATCGGAAGGTGGAGGAAGGCGCTTCTCACTGCTACGGAACAATCCTGTTCAGTCCCTGCGCCCAGCCCCGCGCACGCAGCACCAGCTACCATGCCCGCCGAGGCCGCACGGGTTGTGCATCCCTTCCACCCAGCGAAAGCCCACCACTCAGTGCCTCTCTGTCCTTGAAGAGCCCGACCGAGGTCAATGCTGAGGATTAGGAGCTAATGACATTCTTCAGATTCCGGAGCCGGACAGTAATGCAGCTTTAATGCCATGCGTGGCTGTGATTTCCTGAAATTTGCTGGTACGTAACCCCTGGGGCATGAACGAGAGCCCTTAAAATAACCCGAGTTATGTGCTGCCAACACAAGCTTGTGCTCAGCTGTCCCCACGAGGAAATGCCTTTCCCGAGGCTCCTGGGGGGACACGGCTCACGGCCAGAGCAGCTGAGCGTGTGGCCTCTTCAACCTTGGGGGCAGCGGCCAGAGACAAGGCACGGTGTCGGGGCGGCCTCGCTTGAACAGTTTGTCACGAGACGCCATCCTGTGCTGTTTAAGACGGTCATCGGGACTTCTGCCCGCACCCAGGCACTAGGCTGACAGGCTGTGTTCAGTTTCCGATGTCCCCCACTCTGTGGGTTCCCTGAGGTGGCAGATGACTGCAAAGTGGGGGCTTTAAAAGCACGGACATTTATCCTTCCCCGGCCCTGGAGACCAGACGTCTGAGGTCAAGGTGTCCCAGGGCCGCGCTCCCTCCAGAGGCTCCAGGGGAGGGTCCTTCCTGGCTCTTCCAGCTTCTGGGGGCTCCAGGCGTCCCTGGGCTTGTGGCCGCCTCCCTCCCGTCTCTGCCTCTGTCTTCTCGGGGCTTCTCCTCTGTGTCTGTGTCTCTCCTCTTCTGTCTCTTATAAGGACCCTGTCATTGGATGTAAGGCCACCCTCCTCCAGGAGGACCTCATCTCAGACCCTTCACTGCATCACATCTGCAGAGATCCCGTTTCCAAATAAGGTCCTGTTCACAAGTCCCAGGGGTTAGCATGCGGATGCATCTTCTAGAAATGCAGTTCAGCCCACTACACCCACTTGGCCTTCAGTAACATTCATTAATTATGTCTTGACCAGGTGAAGATGCATAGAGATACACATACACACACACACACAGAGCTAAGTGACCCCTACCGGGGACTCAAGCACTGACCTCACATCAGTCGTTCCGTCTGTCCACGACCTTGAGTAACTCATACACACTCATTCGTGCTGTACTCATGGAACCCTACACCCTGGCTCAAATCACAAGTTTGGGGTGACCCAAGATCCCTTTGTTCCTCTTTCAGTGACCCTGCAACCTCTCCCCCTGAGCCCAGCATGCACTGTCCCCTGCTCCCCTCCCCATGCCAACTCCGTGTCCCAGGCCACCGTCCCCTTCCCAGGACCCCTACAGCTGCCTCCTTGCCCCCTACCCATCCCCATTTCTCTGCCCAGCAGCTCTCGTCCCCTCGTTTTCTGGGGTCTTTCTTTAGTGGCTTTACTGAGATGTAATTCACATCCTATGCAATTTATCTATTTAAAGTGTATAATTAGGTGGCTTTTAGTGTTTTCACAGAGTTGTGCAATCACCGCAGAGTCTGTTTTAGAGCATTTCATCCCCCAAAAAGAAACCCCACACCCGTCAGCCATCATGTCCGTGTGACCCCCTGAGAAATCACGAACCCACTTTCTGTCTGTGGATTTGCCTGTTCTGGACCTTTCCTGTCAATGGAATCACACACTGTGTGTCCTCCTGTGTCTGCTTCTCTCACTGAGCATCCTATGTTCAAGGTCTATCCACATTGTAGCCTGTGTCAGAGCTTCACTCCTTTTCATGGCTGAGTCATATTCCGCTGTGTGGATGGACCCCATGCTGTTTATCCAACATCCATCCACCCATCCATCCATCCATCCAAGGATCCGTCCATCCATCCATCCATCCACCCATCTCACCCATCCATCCATCCATCCATCCATCCATCCAAGGATCCATCCATCCATCCATCCATCCACCCATCTCACCCATCCATCCATCCATCCATCCATCCATCCATCCACCTATCCATCCATCCATCCATCCATCCATCCACCTATCCATCCATCCATCCATCCATCCATCCATCCATCCATCCATCCATCCACCTATCCATCCATCCATCCATCCATCCATCCATCCATCCATCCATCCACCTATCCATCCATCCATCCATCCATCCATCCACCTATCTATCCATCCATCTATCCACCCATCTCACCCATCCATCCATCCATCCATCCATCCATCCACCTATCCATCCATCCATCCATCCATCCATCCACCTATCCATCCATCCATCCACCCATCTCACCCATCCCATCCATCCATCCATCCATCCATCCATCCACCTATCCATCCATCCGTCCATCCATCCATCCACCTATCCATCCATCCATCCATCCATCCATCCATCCATCCATCCATCCACCTATCCATCCATCCATCCATCCATCCATCCATCCACCTATCTATCCATCCATCCATCCATCCATCCACCTATCCATCCATCCATCCATCCACCCATTCATCCATCCATCCACCTATCCATCCATCCATCCATCCATCCACCCATCCCATCCATCCATCCATCCACCCATCCCACCCACCCATCCATCCATCCATCCATCCATCCACCTATCCATCCATCCATCCATCCACCCATCCACCTATCCATCCATCCATCCATCCATCCATCCATCCATCCATTCATCCGCCCACCCACCACCCATGCATCCATCCATGGACACTTGGGTTGTTTCCACCTTTCGTCTGTTGTGAATCCCACTGCTGTGAACGCTGTGTGTGAGGTTTTCTGTGGACGGCTGTTTTCTTCTCTCTCTGGTACATGCCCAGGGGTGGAATCGCAGGGTCACATGGTCACCCCGTGTTTAACCCTTGGAGGAACGGCTGGACCGTTTCTCGCCCCCTGTGTACACAACAGACAGTGCCCCCTCGTGTAAGACCTCCCTCCCGGTGGCTGGCTGTGACTCCAGGACCTGCTGGCTGGCCCTGGTCACCCGCTGACATCAGCTCAGCTCAGCACCCATGGCCCATGGGCTCCAGCTGGGCCTTGGCCCCCCTGGACACACACAGCTCCTTCCTGCCCTGGGACCCTCACCCTGGCTCTTTTCTCTGCCCGGGACCCTTCCCCACATTTGCAGGGCTGACTCCAGTGCCTGTGTCTCCCGACCATGAAGCTGAGAGGGGGCACCAGGACCCTCTCAAACACACAACACGGATCCCCGTTCTCTGCAGAACCCTTCTGACCACCCATGTGGGCATCGGCCTTCTCCCCAAGAAAGGGAAGCCCCATTACCACCTTCACGAGGGTACAGTTACCTGTCCTCCTGAGCACGGCCATCCACACCTGGACCCAGAGGCACGTGCACACACTGGGTCCACTCTGGGTGGCATGATGGCCCTCAAGTTCTGTGTTCTTTATGTTTTCCTTAGATTTCCCCATGTTCTCCCATCGCTACCTATCACTTTTACAGTCGTAAATATAATCAGATGTCTGGAATATGGTGATCTAAATCACTAACCTTGGCCCTCAGAAATACAGCCCCACATCATTTAGAAAAGTGTGCGTTCTACACTCCGAGTCAAATGTACATCTTGAACAGGAAAAAACTAGTTTCTGTCACCAGCATCCTTAAAATTGCACTCACTGAAAGAAAAGAGTATCATATCTGAGCTCCTAAGAGTTTCCACCCGCTTTAAGTTCAGGGGAAAGCGTATGTCATAGCAAAAGAGCTAGATCTAAGGCTTTCGTTAACCAAAGAAGCATCCAGAAAACATCCTTTTTCTTTCCTTAAAGAAGAATTTGTGAGTGATTTTCTAGAGCCACACATTTCTGGGAACGGTACAATTGTACTCTCTTCTTTTATCACCTAAGCTTTTTTATAGCCTAGCGCTTCCCAGAAATAATTTCAACACACATGTAATTTTAACGCATGTGGGTCTCACTCTTTGAAATTTGGAAGATAGAGAAAATATTTTTAGGTCACTTATTATCCATATCTGTTTAACAAAAATGAGTTTCCTTTTGTGTATTCCTTCCCAGTCCTCTTCAAGGGCTCCTTTTATAGAGAATGCATCCTGTTCCACTATGTAGCTCTTTCTGCTGATGTGACAGGCACACTTACTGTGGTCCTCATTCGTCACGGCCTTCTGTCTGAACATGCGCAGTGCTGACCAGCATCTTGAGGAAATGCGCCGTGACTCACGGGTCCCTCCTGCTGTTCTTGGTCGTGGAGACAGCTTTCGTTTTTCCATTTTTTGTGGGTCTTGCATGGATGAAGATCTGTGCTTGCTTTGGGAGACTGTTTTCTGTTTCTTGTTTTAATTGAGGTATAGCTCATTTACAATATTATATTAGTTTAAGGTGTACAACATAGTGCTTCAAAAATTTTACAGATTATACTCCATTGTAGGTTATTACAAGATAATGGATATATTCCCTGTGTTGTACAACATATCCTTGTAGATTACTTATTTTATACATAGTAACTTGTACCTCTTACTCCTCTACCCCTATCTTGCCCCTTTCCCCACTGGTAACCACTAGTTTGTTCTCTTTATCTGTGAGCCTGCTTCTTTTTTGTTATATTCACCAGCTTGTTGCATTTTTTAGATTCCAAAGATAAGTGATAAAATACTGTATTTGTCTTTCTCTGTCTGACTTATTTCACTTAGCATAATGCCCTCCAAGTCCATCCATGTTGCTGCAAATGGCATTATTTCATTCTTTTTTATGGCTAAGTAGTATTCCATTGTACATATGTACCACATCTTAATGCATTCATTTGTGGATGGACATTTATGTTGCTCGCATGTCTTCGGTATTGTAAATAGTGCTGCTGTGAACATTGGGGTCTATATACCTTTAAATTAATGTTTTCATTTTCTTTGACTTAAGGGATTTATCAAATGAGCCCCAGGGGTCACAGAGAAGTGTCTCTTGTCTTCTAAGGGGGATGAAGGGCCGCGGGTGATGGTCAGTGAGGGCTTGTGCATCTGCAGGCCCCGTGGACCCAGCGGAGGTGGGGCTGTGTCAGTGTCCTGGGGCGGCCACACAGATGACTGACCACCAACCAGGGGCTTCAAACATCTCAAACCCATCCGACCCCAGTCCTGGAGACGAGACGTCTGAAGTCAACGTGTCCCACGGCCGAGGTCCCTCCAGAGGCTCCAGGAGAGGGTCCTTCCTGCCTCTTCCAGCTTCTAGGGGCTCCAGGCTTCCCTGGGCCAGTGGTCACATCCCTCCCATCTCTGCCTCTGTCTTCCCAGGGCTTCTCCTCTGTGTCTGTGTCTCTCCTCTTCTGTCTCTTAGGAGGACCCTGTCATTGGATGTAGGGCCACCCTCATCCAGGAGGACGTCATCTCAGACCCTTCACTTCACCACAACTGCAGAGACCCTGTTTCCAAATAAGGTCTCATTCCCATATTTTGGGGGTCAGGGCATGCACATAGCTTTTTGGGGCCACCCTTCAGCCCATAACCATGGTCTGTGCCCGGTGGGGGCAGAGCAGGGTCTGTGTGGGTGTTTGAAAGTGAGCAGGGCTCACGTGACCCCAGCGAGGGGCCCACACTGCGTCCCCAGCCCTCGTTGTGAGGTTCCAGAATGGTTCTGAGTACCTTTCCCATGTCAGCTCATCTAATGTGTGTCAGAATCTGCCAGGTGAGGGCTGTGATGAAGGCAACATTGCCAAGGAGGCAACTGAGGGTCAGAGTGGTTGAGTCAAAGCTCTGGTCCCCGAGTAAACCTCAGTGACACGGCGAATGATAAGCATGTTCCCTTAAAACATGAAGGCTTTCGTAGCATTATGATTGATAGCAGGCACGAAGCAGAAACCACCCAAGTGTCCGTGGATGGATGGATGGATGGATGGATGGATGGATAGATAGATGGGTGGATGGATTGATGGCCAGATGGATGGACAGATGGACACACAGAATGGGGTCCATCCACACAGTGGAATATGACTCAGCCGTGAAAAGGAGTGAAGCTCTGACACAGGCTACCGCATGGATGGACCTTGAACACAGGATGCTCAGTGAGAGAAGCTGATGCAGAAGGACACACAGTGTGATCCCATTGATAGGAAACGTCCAGAACAGGCAAATCCACAGACAGAAAGTGGGTTCATGGTTACCGGGGCTGGGGGAGGGGCATGGGAAGTGACAGCTGATGGGGACGGGGACTCCTTGGGCGGATGAGAAGTAGATAGAGGTGGTGGTTGTACAACACTGTGAATGTGCTAAATGCCACCGACTTGCCCACTTTCAAATGGTTAATTTTATGTTATTTCACCTGAATAAATTAAAAACTAAATTTTATAAAATGGAACAGTTGTGTGCAGGCATGTGACATTCTGGGTCATAGACAAAAGGAAGGGGTTTCGGTAGCTCTGGGAACCACCAGAGTGACAGAGCGGTTCTCCCAGGTGATCATCTGGAGACCACCTGGTTCCCCCAGCAGCGGGGCTGGGGGGGCGGCCAGGGGCTGGACAGACCCTCCTGCAGCAGGGCCCTCTGCACAGCCCCGCTCCCTGCTCTACTGCCCATGAGTCAAGCCCAGGAGATCAGTGTGATGGGCGGGGCGGGGCCACCTGGATTCCCACCTGTGCCCAGGTGAGGAGGGGCTGGCAAAGCGGTGACCTGAGAGAAAAAAAGTGGGTGTAGCTGGGGTCACTGGGGTCATCCAAGGACAGGGCCCACATCCAGGTCATGTCTGAGAGCAGACCAGGGGATGGCTCAGTCACAGAGATCACCTGGGGGATGGCGACGTCAAGGTCACCCAGAGGATGGTGAGGTCACAGAGGTCATAGAGGTCACCTGGGTGATGGTGAGGTCACAGAGGTCACCTAGGATGACATCTATGTCCAGGGCACTGTGAGGTCATGTCTGTGACAGATCAGGGATGGTGGGGTCTCAGAGGTCGCCCAGGGGATGGTTTTGGGGTCATGGAGGTCACTCTGACATCTCCGTCCCCTGTGCCCTGCTGGTCCAGCCCCGGGTCCGGACATCTAATGATTGGCGTCACCGTCCGGTCCACACAAGGACGGTGCTGAGCCCCTTTTGTATCTGGGACCCTGTGGAGATCACACGTGTCTCAAGGGGACTTTGACGGGAAGGCAGAGTCTTCCTCTCTAAATACTTCCCAGAAAGACATGTCCCCACCCTACGGCCCCTGAGTCTCCCTCTACAACGTCCCTGCCTTGGTGACCAAGGAAGAAACAAACTAAACACCCAGCGTTCGCAGCATAAATAGAAGACGGGAAACGCATTCCCCATGCGCTCCTTGTGGGCACGTTTCATTGGACCACGGTGACTGTCATCACTCCCCACCAAAGCAGGCTGAGTGACAGGGGCACCGGAGACAGCAAGGAACTTTCCCGTGTGTGCTTTTCCAGAACAGTTAAAGCGCAGGGCCCAGTGGCCTAGGACCTGGGCTGCTCCTTCCAGGCTCCAAATCTCTTCATTTTCAGCCTGATTTCTCCACCCCGACGCACCTCTATGCCAGAGAACCGCAGTCCTGCCTCTGGTGTTGGGATGGGCCAGGGCTCGACCTTCCAGGCTGTCCATCCTGTGAATTCCCATGCGCGTCTCTAACGAGGTGTTTCCCATTCTCTGCAGCCCCCGCAGATTCATCTTCTCCTTTGAATCCTTCGGAAACGCGTCAAGGTCTGGCGAGACCCACAGCTTCTGTTCATTTCCTGCGAGGGCATCTGTCCTCCTCCACGAACGCGGTGGCAGGCGGCCGCCGCCTTGCCCAGCCCAGCGGATGCATTTCCACGTGCTCTCGTACATTAAGTCCTAATTTGTGACCTACCATTTTTTCCCCTGCGACAGAGCTGTTATTGGTACAGTAATAGGAGGACGCGGGGTCTCGCGGTGTAATGTGCATTTTTGCACTTTGCGGGGATATTCAATCGACTTCATTATTTCCAGCACTCCCGCCGTGCATTCTCCCATTTGATTACCTGCCCCAGAAGCATTTCCATATGCCATCCATCACCCTGACCCGTGCAGAGTGCTGCATATTCAGATTAAATTGGAGCTTTTTCCCCATGAATAAGGAATTTGATTCTATTCTATCATACACATCGTCTCCAGGGACGGGAAATTGAGTTGAAGGTGGCGGAAGGCAAGTCAGAAAATTTTATTATCCAAATACGAGATTCTTTTCCTTATCATCAAAACCTTGAAATGACGCCGTGGGGAACTGGGGGGTCAGGGAGAGAATTCAATTAGACGTGAAAGTGGAAAAGGAGCATTTTTCAACGGACCTTTTATGTTGCCAAACAAGTGGCAGTGAGAGGGCCCAGGACAAAGAGGTGTCTGTCAGGGTCTCCTTCCGCTGGATCAGGATGCAGGCCTGAGAAGTTACAGGGGAGGGAGAAGCAACCCCTGTGCTCTCTTGTGAGACGGGGTACCAGCCATTCTCGGCTTCTTCTGCTTCTTCTTTTTCCTCTCCTCCGACTTGAGACCCGCAAAATTGACACAATGTACTCATTAGAGTTTCACAGAGCATCTCGGACAACGGGTCTGGATTAAAGCTCAGATTTCTGGACTTTCTCCCCAGGACCACCCCATTTTCACAAGGACCCAGAGTGTGAATGTCCCGGGGCTGCCGTAACACATCACCCAGAAATGGGGGCCTTAAAACCATGGGAATTCATCCTCCCCCAGTCCTGGAGACCAGACGTCTGACGTGAGGGTGTGGACAGGGCTGAGCTCCCTCCAGAGGCTCCAGGGGAGGGTCCTTCCCACCTCCTCCAGCTTCTGGGGGCTCCAGGCGTCCCTGGGCTCGTGGCCGCCTCCTCCCGTCTCTGCCTCTGTCTTCCTGGGGCTTCTCCTCTGTGTCTGGGTCTCTCCTCTTCTGTGTCTTACAAGGACCCTGTCACTGGATGTAGGGCCACCCTCCTCCAGGAGGACGTCATCTCAGACCCTTCACTTCATCACACCTGCAAAGATCCTGTTTCCTAATGAGGCCCCTTTCACAGGTTCTGCGGTCAAGATGAGGGCATAACTTTTGGGGGCCCCCCGTTGAATCCCTTACACCGGGGTGACGAGGGAATAGTCATCTCTGTCAGAACAGTGTTTCCCTTTTCAGAGGCCACACGAAGCTTGGGATGACTTTGCCGGGTTTTCGTTCTCCAAACTTCTCCGGCCACTTGTCAACTTGCTTCAAATGCCTCCGTCAGTTACACACGGCTGGCTAATCAGACCTACGTCACCAGGCGGTTTTAAGGCAAAACGAGAAGCAGCGTTTGCCTTGGTGCTGAGTTGACTCGGAAGCCTCAGGTATTCAGGGGGCGGCCGAGGAGACACGCCACCACATCCAGTCTTCCGGCTCCCGGCCTGGGGTCCCTCTCTTGGCTGTTTCCCATTTTTTCTCTACCTGCGTGCTCTCTTTTCATTTTTTTTTAAAATTAAGGTGAAATTCACGTGATATAAAAATAAGCATTTAAACTGGACAACTCAGTGACATTAAGCCCATTCACAATATTGTGTAACCACCACTTCTGTCTGGTTCCAGAACATTCTATCACGCCAAAAGGAGACCCCGTCCCCATGAGCTGTCACTCTCCGTCCCCCTCCAGCAGCCCCTGGCAACCACTGATCTGCCTTCTGTCTCCATGCATTTGCCCGTTCTGGACATTTCACATAAAAGGAATCACACAGTATGTGCCCAGACATTGCACTCACTCAACAGACTTTATTTTGTTGTTGTTTTGTTTGTTTGCTTGTTGTTGGCTGTGGCACATGGCTTGCTGGATCTTAGTTCCCCAACCAGGGATCGAACCCGAACCCCCTGCAATGGAAGCACGGCGTCCTGACCAGGAGAATTTTAATAAAGAGACAGAAATTATGAAGAGGAAACAAGAAGAAGCAGTCTTTTCTCTGCTTCTGAGTTCTTTGCTGCTTTTTGGACAGGTGAGGTTTCCAGGCAATAGTCATGGCTACCGTTCACGATGTCTCATGTTCCCAAGACCCCTCCCCAGCCCACCCTTTCACCTGTTACGGGCTGAACCATGTCCTCGAAATTCCTATGTTGAAGTCCTGACCCCAGAATGGGGCTGTATTTGGAGATGGGGTCTTCAAAGACGTGATGAAGGTAAAATGAAGTCTCTAGGGTGGGTCCTGATCCCATAGGACTTCTGTCCTTATAAGAAGAGGAGATCAGGACACAGACACACACAGAGGGACGACCACGTGAGGACACAGGGAGGAGAGGGCCGTCTACACCCCCAGGAGAGAGGCCTCGGGAGGGACCAGCCCTGCTGACACCTGGATCTCAGAATCCAGCCTCCAGGACTCGGAGAAGTACATGTCTGTTGTTTAAGCCCCAGCTGTGCTACTTCCTTATGGCAGCCCCAGGAAACTAACACCAGTGGTAAAAGGGACTTCGCAGATGTCATGAAATCAACGGTGTTGAGATGGGAGGTGATCCTGGATTATCTGGGTGGCCCCAATGTCACCACAAGGGTCCTTTTTGGAGGAGGCAGCGGGAAATTTGAAGGCAGAAGAGGTGAAGGCTGTGCGACTACAGAAACAGAGATTGGAGTGATGAGCTTTGAGGATGGAGCAAGGGGCCATGGGCCCAGGAAGGCAGCTGTCTCCAGAAGCTGGAAAAGACACAGCACAGATTCTCCCCTGGAGACCCCAGAAGGAACCAGCCCTTGACTGCAGCCCAGTGAGACTGATTTTGGACTTCTGACCTCCACAACCATGAGAGAGGACATTTGGGTTCTTTTTAACCACTGATTTTGTGGCTTTTTGTTATAGCCGACCTAGGCAACTAATGCACCCGCTAAAATCCCTTACAGCCTTGGAATCGTTGTCTAGATTCCCATGCCTGTAACTCATCTTCCTCCTCACTGTCAGAGTTAAAGGCCTCAGACATACTGGATCATTTCAATCCCTGCCTTTTGTGTTTCAATGGTCTGCCTTTTGTGTATCAGGCAGTTAGTGGTGTGTAATGACCATCCCCAAACTCTGTGGTCACAATAACAATCATTTCTTCTCCCTTGTGCATCTGTATCCATGGCTGGGAGTTGGCTGATGTGGGCTGGCCCTTCTCTCTAAACTCAGTGACAGGGATTCTGGGCTCTTTCTCAGAGTCCCCCACCCCCAATTTGCCCACTCTAGTTCTTTCAGAGGTCTTCACAAAGGGAATCAAACCTGCATTAGGTCTTTTCTCCAAGGTTGTGTTATAGTGGACACACTTCTGATTGGATGAAAGAAAATGGATTCAATTTCTAACCCTGCAATTTGGAGGCTTGCCCTTATTCTCTGTAAAATTCTGGTGGCAAACTGGCCCATTCTTTTCTTTTCTTTCATGTAGAAACTGATGGAATGCAGTTGGTCACAACCAGCCTGCAGTCTTGTTTTCAGATGGTTTCCCAGAGCTGCTGGTGTACAAGGCACATGTTTTGCCTCCCAGGTTAATGCAAGTCATGGTTTTACCAACTATCCCACCATAACTTAACGTGATCACTATGTTTCCTCATGGTTTTACCAACTACCCCACCATAACTTAACATGATCACTATTTTTCCAGCCTCCTAATTTAAGGTATTTGTGCATGAAAACGTCCAAAGTCTCTGCCTGGCACAGAAGCCCTTCACGACAGACCCTCAAACAATGGTTCTAGCTTCAATTCTTGTGTGTTCTTTCCATGCAGACTGCTTTCCACTATTAATCATCCTTAACAACTCTGCTTAAATAGCGCTCCCCCCGACCCCCCGCAAGCCTGTCCTGTCTCCCCACGTTCACTTTTCTATCATCCTTCTGCATCATACCGTATAATTGAACGTTGAATTATCTAATTAAATAATTCCCCTCTCCCACCCCATTCCGCTACCGGATCTCCGAGATCACGAATTGTTTTATTTATCTATGTCCTCAGGCGTGTCGCACACACTCAGACGACCCAATACTAACCCGTTTAATTATGCTGCGTCCCAGCATAACAAATAAATTGTTAGTAAATTAAAAGACAAGGGACTGATAGAGGCGGGCGAGCTGATGTCATGAACTTACAGCGGATCACAACCATTACAGTTGACAGCTGGACAAATACAACAAAAAATGGGGCAGGGTCAAAGGTCATTTAGAGGATGGGGTCCTGAGCCAGCATTTAGAACTGGGATGTTGAATCAAGACCACCAGTGGATGTCTGGAAAGTTTCGTTATAAATAGTACAAAACCATGCACATACTCAACTTCTATAAAACTCTTTCTTGTGGATAAAAGGGCAGATTATACGCACACTCCCCAATTTTTTTTTTTTTTTTTTTTTAGTTTTTATTGGAGTACAGTTGATGTACAATGTTGTGTTAGTTTCAGGTATACAGCAAAGTGAATCGGTTATATATATACAGTCTTTTTTTTTCATATTCTTTTCCCATATAGGCCATGACAGAGTACTGAGTTCCCTGTGCTATACAGTAGGTTCTTATTAGTTATCTATTTTATGTATAGTAGTGTGTGTATGTCAATCCCAATCTCCCAATTTATCCCTCCCTTTTCCAATCTTTAAAAAAATTTTTTTTTAAAGTTTTAGCATTTGAGATTTTTCAGTTCTCTTTAGTTTGGTTAGAACTGCTATGAATTCGTTTCATTTTTCCTCTTTTGTTCAACATTCTTATTCTTTGAAAGCTTATCAAAATGGGTGCTAACAAAAAAATTTTTTTTCTTTAATTATCAGGTCCATATCGCATTTTACCTAAAATGCTACTACTTATATAGGAAACATTCAATGGATTTCCCCCTCCTTTTTGTCCTGGCTGCAGGAAAACCTTAGCACATAAGGAATGCTGAAAAAATGTTCAAAGGCCATTTGATCCCCGGTTCTGAGTCTGAAAACCTTTCCCCGAAACCACTTTGCTTTCAACGGAGGAAAACTCGGGGGCACTGCGTCCGGGGCTTGTCTGAGTCCCACAGGTTAGAGGGTGCAGGGGTGAGCGAGGTTCACAGGAAGCAAATGGTTCCTCGACGATCAGGGAATGTGCAGTATTGCCGTAATGGGATGTGTCTGCGGGGGCTGCCCCACAGTGATGGGATGCACCAGCTGCTTCCTCCACTTTCACATTGTCTGAAAGGGAGTCTTATCCAGCAACAAACCAAGGCTGAAAAGGAAATCAGTCGGGAATAAAGCAAAGCCAATAAAGACAAGGAAGGGAAAAGACAGAGATGGAAAAGACACGCCAATCAGAAAAGAGCCTCCACACTGTACTTGACGTAACTCCCCGTTAAGCACTTTGAGAGGAAGTCACTTGAAATCAAACACATGCACCCTCATGGCTGTTCAGGAGTCCGTTTTCAAGAGAAAGACAAAAACCAAAAAGAAAAAAAAGAAAGAAAGAAAGGGAGGGAGGGAGCGAGGGAGGAAGGAATAGAGGGAGATGGAAGGAGACAAAGAAAGGAAGAAAGGAAGGAGGGAAGAAAGAGGAAACTCAGGTGGAACAGCCTTGGCAGATAAAAACTTGATCACTCCGACTTCTAGCTGCACAGGACACGTATATTTGGAGCTCAGGGTCAGCCCAGGACCAGTGAGACTGACCACATAGGACACTCTGTCCAGGGCGTCTTCATGCCTCACGCCTGAGTGTGCAAGCAACCACCCGACCTGGGCTCTGGTGACAGGCAGGTGTGACTCAGAGCCACAGGATGTTCTGAGCGCCTGCCTTTCCGAGCAGCTCCACCTGGGGCTCTGAGTTGATGGCCACAGAGGGACCTGGGCTCCCGTGGACGAAGGAAGGACTGCCCTCCCTCCCACTCCCCTGGATAAGCTCCGCCCTCCCACATGGGGAGCATGCGCAGTGCATGCCCTCCCACAGTGGGGCCTCTGGAATCTTCCTCTCCACGTGCACGCTCTCCACCCCCACACCCCCCACCCTCTGCCCTGAGACCTCCGCCACCCCTGGAAGGCGGTTGCAGCCAGCAGCGCTTCCATTCCTGCCATCAGCAGAGTCCTGCCTCTGTTCAGGGGTGGGCGGTGCAGGCCCCTCTGGCCTCTGCCCCGCCGGCCTCTTGCCGCACAGCACCTCTCTGTCCCCTGCGGCGGGATCCACCGCACAGACTGAAGGAGGTTCTGTTTCCTTCACGGAGTTTGTTGCTGTCCTGTTGGCAGACGCACAGACCTTTCCTTAGGCTCCGCCGAGCCCCAGGGTATAAAGCCGTCTTGTGCAGGGACTCAAAAAGACCATTTCCCCCCAAAACCACATGGATGAATGGCAGCTCGTTTACAGACCCCGAGTGAAAAGCACATTTGTTCTTGGACAAGATGTCTGTGTGTGATAAACTCAGAGACGTGTATTAATATTTACTTCTCTCCAGAAGTGACAGCCTGTGTACACAAGCATTAGCTTCCCAATGAATAGAAAGAACCACACAGAATTCCTGCGTTATGGCCCTGTCCTGACCCAGGATACTCGGATTTTTATCTTCAAGCCATATCAGTAAACAAAGGATATTGCATCCATCAAGCCCTCAGCCACTGCAGGCACCCTGGACTGTGCACCCTGGGGGGACTCAGGATGGAGAAAACCAGGATACTGGTCCCAGGTAGCTAAGGTGCATATCAAAGGAGTGACTTCCTATCTTTAGCATCTTCCCATCCTTAGAAAAGTGCTAAATTCATTAACTTGAGATGTCTGTTTTTCTTTCATTATAGAAAAGTGCTAAATTCATTAACTTGAGATGTCTGTTTTTCTTTCATTAACAGTAACCTTCCAACTATCTTATTTTTTGTTGCAAAAAAGGCCTCTGTACCCTGGCTCCTCCCTGACCTCTTGGAAGAAGTCCCTCAGAGCCATCTGAGAGGGTACCTCCCTGGCTTAAGTCCTCAGCAAGTCCACAGAATCAAACATAATTCTCAACTCTTAGGCTGTGCATTTTTCTTCAGTCAGGAAACACAAACGAAGTTTGAAATCATTGTAGGCACACAATAAACCCATAGTTTAAGAGTTATTTAGTAAGTCTAGCTATACTTATACTCCTGAGAAATAGGAGAGCCCGGCTCATAAGACCTCGAAACTACCTCCTAAAAGAGAGCAAACCCAAGTGAAAACTCATAATGTTAAGAGAAAAAAAACAATTTAGAAAAAAGATCAAGGCATTAAAAAAAAAAGAGGTGCATGTGTGCTGTGTGGATGATTTATCGACACTATTAAAAGGATAAACTGAAATAAGCTAGTCATGGGGCCAAAGTCATTTAAGTAATTACTTCCACTTCCATCAGAATAGATTTATTATTTTTGCAATTACAAAAGCAGTTCATTCTCAGCCTGAAAGGCCAGCTTTAAAGCAGTTGCACGCCTCCAAGCCGTCACTATCATCATTTAACAAATTTTACATAACCGCGACCATTGCGGTCTGAAGGGGCCCGTTTTATCTAAAAACTGCATTTCCCCGCAATCGCCGCCACGCCCGCCTCCCGCTCGCTCCCGCAGCGCGCGTGCTCGCTCCCGCGGTCGGCGGGCACGCCCTGCGCATGCTCCTCCCCTGTACCACGCCCTCTCCGCGCACAATGCCCGGCCTCCGACTAGCTCCCGGCGGGCACGCACGCTCATGCTCGACCGGCAGGCCTCCCGAGCGCCGCCACTACGGCATGCACTGCGCATGCCCAACAGACCGCCCGACTACCCCCGCCCATCCCGGCGAGATCGCACCGCGCATGCTTGCACTTCCGCGGACATACGGGCACGTCGCTGGTGCGGGCCGCACCCCAGGAAAGCCTAAAAGCTGAAAGACGTGGGGTGGGGTGCCCGCCATCCCCCGCCCCCGTCCGCACTCCAGCTCCTGAGCGCCCTCCTGCCCACCGAAGCGCCCCGGCACAGCCGCGGCTGGAGTCGTGGGCGCCGACGGGCGGCGCCGTGATGACGCCACGCGTCACGGTGACGCACGACATAGGCGACCTGCTTTGGGAGCGCAGCCGGCGCGCCCGTTTTGAAGCTGCCCTGAGCTGGGCGGGCCCCGCCGCGGTCCGGCCTTCCGCCTCCGCCGGGCCCCCCAGTCCGCGCAGCCCCTGGGCGGGGCGCCGCCCTACCCCGACCCATGACCCCGGGCCCGCGACGCCCGCCGGGCCGTTGACTCCACGCGAGACCCCGGGCCCGCCACGCCCGCCGGGCCGTTGACTGCACACCAGACCCCGGGCCCGCCACGCCCGCCGGGCCGTTGACTCCACGCCAGACCCCGGGCCCGCCACGCCCGCCGGGCCGCTGCCTCCTCACCGGGCCCCGGACCCGCGACGCCCGCTGGGCCGGCCGCCTTCACCCGGGACCACGGGTCCGGGACCCCCGTGGGGCTCGTCCCCTTTGGCGGCCGTCGCCTACTACGCGGAGGTCCATTCAGGTCGGACTTCGGTCCCGGCTCCAGGCACCTGTGCAGGAGGAAGGCGTCCCCCTGGAAGGAGGGTCCGAGCCCCGGAGATGCCGCCCGGCAAAGTCCTGCAGCCCGTCCTGAAGATGAAGGTGGACGAGCTCTTCCTGTGCTGGCTCAGCGAGTCCAGCACGCAGGCGATGCTCCAAGACTGCTTGCAGAGGATCAAGATGCCCGGGGGGCCCGAGGGGGTCGCGGGAGACGCAGGGCAGCCCGGGCCCCCGTTCGCAGCCCCGGCCCTCGCCTGCAGGCCGCGCGGGTTGGATGGCCCGGGGGCGCCCAGCCCGTCCCCCGCGTCCACCGCTCTCCCCCTGGGAGCCGCCTCTAGTGCCCGGAGTGGACCACCTGTTCGAGGGCCTCGTCGATCCGCAGGGACGAGAGTAGTAAGTTACTCTTCCTTCTCCTAACGCCTGCGGAGGTAACTCGGGTCGCCTACCGACGTGTAGCTGAGGGTGGTCGAAGATGCCGGAGGAATGTCAGGCGTGAAAGCGCTTGCACATCTAGTCTCTTTCCCCTGCCAAGAAAGTCTCGCACACAGAAAAATGTTGTCTTTGACAGATTCCCAAGTTGGTCGTCATTCTGGAGTTTGTTTCCGGTTGGTTTTAGTTATCCATGTCTCAGCTTCTATTCTGCCTAGCTTCTGAACCTAGAGGTTTTATGCCTCATTTATCTACAATAAGGACAGCTGGACAGCAGTATATTTAATTTTTAAAAAAAGGTGCTTTTTGATATTTAATACTGTGTCGGTTAAAAGTAATAAAGCGCCTCCAGGTGCTATGGGAAAACGTATGGTTGGTGCATATCGTACCCCTAGCGTACGCCTAAGCCTGAAGGAGTGCGCCTGTTCCATTGGGACTTGCTGGTAACATTTACGGTTTTCCGGTTGAGCCCGCATCCATCCCATCAACAGCACTGAGCGTATCAGGAGGAGGGACTTCCCCCATCACTTAGTCTGCTGGTTTCCCAGCCACGAAGGGGAGAGTGAGAGGTGGATGTCAGTCCAGAAGGAACTCGTCTGGTTCCAAGTGATTGGAGGGTGTCTGACATGTTCTCACGGAGCAAGGATATTTTCCAGAAAGTGAGCCTCCAAGGAGGATGGGAGGTAGACCCAGAGGCAGCTTGGGAGACCCTGTAGAAACGCCCCGAAGGAGGCTTATCTGGATCTGCAGGAACGTGTGTCCTGGGACCCATCCCTGAGTCTGACCGTCTGCAGTGCCCCCACTGACCTGCAGAACCACAGTGGTCCAGAACGCCTGCCTGAGCCCCCATTGAACTGAGGAGGTGGGTACGTGAGGGGGGCCAGGGCTCTCTCAGCAAGCCCCCTCTAGCAGTGACAGCCCCCCGCCCGTCCTCCCCCAGGTGCTCTTCCTCCCTGGGATCCCTCAGGTCTTCTGTGGGGAGCTCCCCACTTTGTCACTAAGTGTGCTCCGGTGACATGGGGTCCGGTGACCCCACGACCTGGTGTGAGTCCCCGTAGGTCTGGAAATGTCTACCAAAGGTCAGCTCGTGCGAGGAGGGGGACTTGGATGCACGTGAAGAGAATGTGTTTCTGCGCAGCAGGTAGGAAGTCACAGACGAGTGGAAGTTAAGTTCCGTAGGTGTTCACAGCGGGGAGAGGCCACTCCTCTCCGTCTGGAGGGATGGGGCGTGGAGGAAGTGAGCTGTGGGACTAGGGGGTACCCTGAATTAGGGGAGGGCGCCTGCGGGGCGGAGGGGACGTGGCGGGGGGGGGGCTATGTTCCAAGTGTGAGGACCACATGTTTATGCTCAGAGACCAGAGCTGTCGCACAGCGGGCTGCTGCGTCTGGGCCGCGCCAGCCGGATTCGGATTGAGCCAGAAGCAGAGCTCAGGGCTGGGTAATCTCTCTGCCTCTGTGGCCGGCTGCTGGGCTTCCCGAGGGCAGCGACACGGCGGGAGTGGTGTTTCCCCAAGACCACGTTATTGCATTGCCCTGCGCTACATGGGGCCGCAGAGAGATGAGCTTCTGCCTGGAGGGGTGGGGCGTGGCCTGGGTGGCGTGGCCAGGATGGAAAGGGGGTGAATGAAAGGAAGTGCTGACGGAGGTGGGGTGAGATTGAAGACCCTTCCTCTGGTCTGTGGTTTCCATGACCAGATAGAGCAAGTCAGCATGAGAAACCGGTTTTGAGGGAAAACAGAATGACTTTCTCTAAGTCGTCCCAAGAGTTTTCAAAAAGTGATGACGGACCTTGTCTGGTACTTGAAGGTGACTTTAAACACGTCTCAATGTATTTGGAATTTATGGCGTGCTTCACTTGGATTTCAAGAAGGGAGTAACCCAAAAGGATGTTTGTCATTCTGACAAAATGATAAGAGCTCTTTTGCCCCAAGAAATGGATAATTAATTTCAGAAAAACGTTCATACATAAAGTGCTATGAGAAAAGTTCTGAACCTTTTTTTCTTTAAGAACTAATAGGAAGCGAGTCAGACTCATGTGAGGCCCTCACCCATGGGAGCGGTGGGAAGGAGGCTGGGTCCTGACCCTCCACGCAGAGCCCAGGACACCTCAGAGTCCTGGGAGTGACAGGCAACAATCCACCCTCCCCCATCCTGGGGACCAGGTGTCTGAGGTCAAGGTGTCCCAGGGCTGTGCTCCCTCCAGAGGCTCCAGGGAGGGTCCTTCCTGCCTCTTCCAGCTTCTGGGGGCTCCAGGCGTCCCTGGGCTTGTGGCCGCCTCCCTCCCGTCTCTGCCTCTTGTCTTCACGGGGCTTCTCCTCTGTGTCTGGGTCTCTCGCCTTCTGTGTTTAGAAGGACCCTGTCATTGGATGTAGGGCCACCCTCCTCCAGGAGGACCTCATCTCAGACCCTTCACTGCATCCCATCTGCAGAGATCCCGTTTCCTAATAAGGCCCTGTTCTGAGGTTCCAGTGAACATGAATGTTTGTCGCACGGTTCTGCCCCTCCACTGGGCACTGGTCCCTCCCCCTTCGCCGCTGTACCTCCTCTCCCATCGCCATGGGAAGCGGAGGGCTGTTTTATCTCTCTGCCGCCTGCTGCGTCCCGGGTGCCTGGACACACTCAGACCTCCACGGCGGGTTTGCTGAGGGGTGCGCGTGCCGGCTGATCCCCCAGCCCGGCAACAGCCGAGCCCCTCCCCGAGTGTGGAAGCAGAGGTGTCAGGGAAAGGGGGGCGGGCTTGTTCTTAACCCTTGATTTTTGAAAAGTCCAGTTTGTGGGGGGTTAGTTTACATACAGCGAATGGTGCCTCTAGGTGTGCGGGACGGTCGTCACACTTGCATGTGAACACGCCAAGGAGCAGAGCGCTGCCCGCCCCCAGGGCCCCGCACCCCTTGTCCGCGCCGCAGGCAGCCACTCCCGCTGCCAGGATCTGTCTGAGGTGCGGCGGGCCCTGCTTCCCTCCCCCTGCCGAGTAGGATCCCGTTGCGTGGATGGAGCACAGCCTGATTGTCACGTGAGCACTGGGGGCCCCGCGAGCTGTCTCTGCGTGTGCTTCTCATGAATGAAGCTGCTGAGAACCCCGCGTGGACAGCTGTTTGCATCTCTCTCGGATGAATGACCTCGGAGTGGAGTTGCTGGGCTGTGCGCTGTGTGTGTGTTTAACTTAAAAAACAAAAAAACTGAAAAGCCTCCAAAGCCCCTACACTGATCTGAGGCAGGTGTCACGTCCCATTTCCCCAGCCGTGCGTGCGGGTCCTCGTCCACGCCTCCCCGGCACTGGCTGTCCTTAGACTTGTACTTCAGCCGTCCTGGCGGGCGTGTTGTGTGTCATGGTTTTATCTGCATTTCCCTGTTTTCTGGTGACGGCGAGCCTCTTTTCAGGACTTATCAGCCGTTGTGCACCGTCTGTCCAAATCTTCTGCCCATTTTGAAAACTGGGTATTTCTCTGTCATTGAGTTGTAAGGGCTCTTTATGTAGAATCTGGATGCAGCTCCTTTATGAGACACATGTTTTCACATATTTCTCTTCAGTCTGTGGCCCATTTTGTCATTTGTTTAACATGTGTTTTGAAAGCTTAACATGTGTTTTGAAAGCAAAAGCTGTTTTTTGATTCTTTCAATTTTATTCTTTTATGGTTCTTATTTATTACATCTGATCTACGAAATATGTGCCTATCCCAAGCTCTCAGGGTTATCTGCTCTTTTCCTTCTGAAAGCTTCCCGGTTTTCACTTTTGCATTTAAACTTCTGATCCATTTCACGTAAGTTTCTGCATGTGGTGTAAGATATCCAGGTACACAGCAGTTTTGAAGTCTCTCCTTTTCCCATTGAGTTGCGTTGTCTGAAATCAATTGGCTGTATGCGCCTGGGTCTATTTTCTCATCCCTAACCCACTGATCT
The DNA here is from genome assembly GCF_949987535.1 of Balaenoptera acutorostrata. Lineage (NCBI taxonomy): Eukaryota > Metazoa > Chordata > Mammalia > Artiodactyla > Balaenopteridae > Balaenoptera > Balaenoptera acutorostrata. The sequence goes on along the minus strand of NC_080085.1, from coordinate 256,151 downwards.
GTGTTTGTGTTCTCACTCTGGGGCGCTTTGTAGACTAACATGTGGAAAGTGGGTGGTGTATGGCCAACTCTGTTCTTTTAAAACAGCTCTGGCTATGCTGACATTCGCATTTCCACCTAACACTGAGAATCAGCTTATGAACTTGTACAAAAAAGCCTGTTGGAATTGTGATTGGGATTGCATTGAATCTGTAGATCAATTGGGTGTAACTGATACCCAGAAACAGTTAAGTTTTCCAGCCCATGAGCCCTAGATGTTTTTCGATTTACTTACATGTCCCATAATTTCTCTCAGCAATGTTGTGTGCATACAGGTGTCACGCCTCCTTGGTTAAATTTATCATCATCTATTTAGATCTTTCTCTGCAGCCGTTTTGTAGTTTTGGGGGTATCCAGTTAACCGTTGATTCCCTCAGGACGTGCGACCATGTTCTAGGTTAGAAGTGCGTTCCTTGGAGACTCACTCGTGTGTATGTGCAGATGCGTGTACACACAGCAGGCACGTGTGTTTACTTTGACGCGTCCTTAGATTTTCCTGCAGATGTGTTGGAGACAGAAAGGACCTGGAAGTCCTCGCAGCAGAAGGTCAGGATCCTGAGAGCGTTTCTGACGGGAGCCTTGAGTTTGCCCGGTGACCGTGACTTCACAGAGGGGCTGAGCTTGGCCACGTTCCAGTCTGTGGATCTCTTAGTGAAGAACGATTTCTGGTTTTCATAGTTGGCATCAACGAGAATCTCTGTGCAGGAAGGAGGGGAAATACTGAGAACTTTTTATCGCTGGTCAAGAGTTTGCCACATTGAAGTGGCACGAACCTAGACGCCCTCCGTTCTCTTCCTGACGAGTGGAACCAGGAGGTTTCTCGGGATCACGTGGTGGGGGGTGTGTGAGTGCTCTTGTCCTGTCCTCCCGGGCCTCCCACACAGGGCCCTGCACCCGCAGCCTGCATGTGCCCGCCAAGGGCACCTCGCTCTGGTACCCGGCGTCCACCTGGGTGCTGCCTGGGCCGCCACTCCTGTGCCCGAGTGGCCACAGAGCGGGCTGCGTGAGGAGCCTGAGGGGCCTCAGATGCAGATTGGCCACAGCCCACTCCCCAGCGATGGTGGGTATCGCCTCACCCCCAAGTCCTCAGCTCCCCCAAAGCTGCCTGTGGGCCCCCCGTGGACCAGCTTCCCCAGGCCTTGTCCAGGCTGCTGGGCCGAAAGGGGCCGACTTGAGGCTCGGCCACTGGATGGTCACTGAGGCCCGGGGTGGGGGGGACACTACATGGCAGAACCCCGTCCAGGGGAGCCCTGGTTCAGAGGTGTGCTTCGGGAGCCCTGGCTCAGTCCTGGCAGTTCAGTCCTGGTTCAGGGCCCTGGCTCAGTCCTGTTTTAGTCCTGGCTCAGGAGGGTGCCAGAGCTAGAGCCGGGGAGCGTCTCCATGGGTTCCCCATAGAGCAGGTACCTTCAACCTGCGTCTTTATCCCCGGGGCCCCACAAAGGCAGAACACGGCCATCACGTTGCCCCGTGTTGGATGGGGCCTTTGAAGGGGGCTTGTAGGGGGGCAGAATCAGGGCCCTCCCCACCCCAGAGGACTCACCTGCGGAGTCGCCGGTAGTGTGTGCCTGCGGGGGGGCCCTCGTGGCGGCGCCTCGGAGCCCAGGGCCTCAGGAGCCGGGTTGGTGACTGTCTAGGGCAGAGCTGTGTACCACCCCTCACCCCTGTTGGTGACGGAATTGCCTAGGATTTACGCTTGTTTCTTTGGAGGTGACAGAATTGCCTAGGATTTACGCTTGTTTCTTTGGAGCATTCGTTTTCTCAGCACTAGGCAGTACTGTGCGGGCCTCAGGTCAGCGCCAGACTCGGGGGGTCTTTCCGAGCCTTGAAGGGCAGTGTGGGAGCAGGTCCACAGCAGAGAGCGCTGTAGGAGCCTCTGTGAGTGTTGTGACCTGGTGACCTGCTTGGCGGAGCCGATGACATCCTTCAGGAGGGCCCTGGGGACGGATGGATGAAGGGACAGATGAGACGGTCTTCGGGGCAGGTGGGCCGTGGATGGGAGGGTGCTGAGGCTGGATGGACGTGTGGGTGTCCTGGGGACAGGCGGACAGGCGGAAGGGAGGCCTGTGAAAACCGTTGCTGACCCCTTTCCAGAATTCCAGTTTCGGGGGCTGCGGTGGTGGTGGAATCTGCGTGTCTACCCCGTTCCCGGGTCTGCTGCTGGGAGCCCCTGGGAGGACCCGTGCTCGGAGCAGTGGAGACAGTCAGTGCAGGGGACGGGGGGGGGCTCTGAGGAGGCACTTCGGACCCCGCAGCAGGACCGGGGCCGTGCCGTCTACACAGTCTTCACCTTGGCCCGGAAGCGGCGTCGCCGTGGGAAGCGCGGCTGGAGGGGCCGGCGCGCGTGACTGCGGCGGGAGCTGGGCCCACGTGCGCGCGCGTGCGCCGCCTCCGGTCCGCGCGGTTAGGACGGGACCGGGGCTGCCAGCCCGCGTCGCGTCGGCTCCCTGCGGGGAAACTGCGGAGCAGGGGCCCTGGGCGCTCGGAGCCGCTGTGCTCACACCACGGGCGGGCCTGCCGGGGGTCACGGCGGAGGCGGCCGTGCTTTCGGAAGTAGGTCCGTGGTGCTCCCATGGGTCGTGTCTGTCCGAGCGACCCGGTGCCGTTTCTGGAGCCTGTGCTTTTCAGGACCAGGTGGAAGTTGAGCTGCCGGTGCCCCGAGACCAGCTCCCAGCACAGAGCCCGGGGGCCGGTGAGTGTGTCGGTCTTCGGCCACAGCACCGCTGCTCACCCGGCGGCCGCGTGCGCCGCGTTTCTGGTTATTGCAGCTGGGGGAGGGGCCCCGGCCTCTGGGGTGGCGACCAGGGCTGCCCCCCAACCGCCCCCACCCCCACCCCCTCCCACTCCCCCCACCCTCCCCCCCCCACCCCGCAGACGGTCGTCCAGCCCCCGCCTCTCCGCCGTGCGCACAGCGCCGAGGCCGAGGTCTGCTCGGGAGGCCCGCTGGCCGGTCCCGTCACGATGTCCCCTCCTTGCCCCGGGCTGCAGTGTCCTGACGAGCACAGAGCCAGCGGACCCTGTGGTGGGTCAGAGGTCAGACCCCGCTGTCCCGGCTCCCTGTTCGCCTGCTCTAATCAGCGTGGTTAGGCTCGGGTGTCCAGGAGGGCGCGGTCCCACAGGAAGCCTGTCCACGCAGACGTGTTCCAAGGGTCCGCTTGCGTGCTGAAGAGCACTTCGTATCCCCACGCGGGCTGCTGGCACGAACGCGTGTGTAATTAGACCGGGATGAAAGGAGGTTTCGGGAGCGCCGTGGACCGGAGTCTTCTGGGCAGAGTTCGCGCGTCAGGGGCCGGGTGCGACTGTGCCGGGTCCCCCCAGGGGAAGGCGGCAGGGTCCCCGTGGATGCGCCCCCGCCCCCGCCGGGGCCAGAGTGCTGGTTGTCTCGCGTGTGGGGGGTCGGGGGCAGCATTCGGGCCTGGGAGCGGCTCCCGGGCTGTGCTGCGCGTCCTGCCAGCTTGACCACCCGCCGTGCACCTCTTCGTCCCCAGGAGCCGCCTGCTTCCCGTCTGTCTGCGCTGCAGCCCCGGGGAGGTGGGGCGGGGCCTTCCCTGCGCCTTGCCTCTTGCAGGTGCCCCATCAGTGGTCCTGGAAGAAGGAAGCACCTTTGCAAGGCTGTGCTGGAAGGGAGAGTGAGGACGCGTGGTGCACGGGTCCCTGAGGATCCCCGGGGCCCCAGGAGAAGGGACGCAGGGCGGCCCTGGAGGACGCTTGCTGGGGAGGATGGCGGAGCTCTGGGGGTGGCACCAGCACCCGGGGGGCACCCGGGCGGGGGTCAGAGGCAACGGGACGGGGCTCCTCACGATACAGAGGACAGGGGCTGAGGGGAGGGTCCGGGGGCTGCACGAGGAGGTGGGTGCAGGGTCTCCAGGAGGACGTGGGTGCGGGTGGTCTCCATGAGGAGGTGGGGGGCTGCCTGTGGCTGACAGGGGTCCTCTCAGGCCTGCAGCTGCAGCGCTCTGTTGCCGCCCTGGGTGGAGGTGCTGGCTGACTGTGACCTGGGCTTCTCCAACCGCTGTGGAGTGGCTGGGAAGTGCTGTTCCCCGTGTGTCAGCCGCGTCTCCGCTTTGAAGTGGGGTGGCCTGGTGTCGGTAGCGTCCTGTGCTGGAGGGTGCTGCAGGTCACCGGGCTGTGCAGCGGTGCGGCAGACCGTCCAGGGCGGTGCTGTAGTGTCCCTCTGGCTGGCCGAGAGTGGATGGCTTAGTTTTGGAGATGCGGTGCCTTCCCATTTAGGGTTCCAAGGACGTGAAAAGTTGTGCACAAACCCTCTCCCGCCTTAGCCACCCCCTGAGGCAGCCAGGGCTCTCAGCAACGTCCATAGCAGTCCGAGGTCTCCTCTGCAACTGCAGGCGGACTTTTGCCAGCTGCGTTCACGTGTCCTTCATCCCATAAAGCTCACCGAGTTCAAGCGCGTGCTTCTGCACCTCGTCTCCTTGCTGAGCACTGCTCCCTGAGCGGGGGTGCCTTGTGGGGTGTCTGCTGGACCCTGGGCCTGTCCCGGGCTTTGCGCTCACGGGTACTCGTGTGAGCACATTCGCGTGTGACTCCTCGTGAGGACCGTGTCTTCGCTCACCTTAGGGACGGGCCGAAGGAGGAATCGCTGGGTTTTACGGCACGTGTGCCTTCTGCTGTCTGAGAGACTGTCAAATTGCCTTCCAAAGGGGCCGCGCGGGGGGTGTTCCCGCCCCATCCTGACCAGCCCTGGGTATCGCCAGGCCTCTGACCTGCCCCGTTCTGGAATGTGGGCCTCTGGGGCACCTCTGCGGCTTTATCTGCCTTTCCCTGGTGACGGTGATGTTGGGCTTTTGGTCCTCACACATCTTCTTTGCTGAAGTGTCCGTTCAGATCCTCTACCATTTTCCCCACTGGGTCGTTGGTTTTCTCATTCAGTTGGTAAGTCCTGTGTGTTTGCTGGATACAACTCCTTTATCACGTACAGGATTTGCAAATTGTCTTCCTAGTCAATGACTTCTCTTATGTTCCATTTCTTCTACCTCTTTTATCAAGATATAATTGACACGCAGCACTTCATAAGTTTAAGGTGTACAGCGTAATGATTAGACTCACGTAATCGTGAAATGCTGACCACGATAAGTATAGTTCATTATCTCATACAGATACATTAAAGATATATAAAAAAAGATACTTTTTCTTTTGTTGTGATGAGAACTCTTAGGATTTACTCTTAACAACTTCCATATATAGTGGTGTTAATTATCTTTACCATGTTGTACATTACATCCCTAGTACACATGTATCCCTTAACTGGAAGTTTGTATCTTTTGACCTCCTTCATCCAATTCCCTCCTCACACGCGCACTTCTTCTAGTAAGGAATCTGATCTCTTTTTGTTTTGAAGTATAATTGACCTATAAAACTATGTTCTTGTAACACAAGATAGTGATTTGGTGTTTCTGTACATTTCAATAAATCTAGTAATGATATGTCACCGTACAAAGACGTTACATAATTACTGTTTCCCACGCTGTACATTTATACCCTTGACTCATTTATTTTGCAACTGGAAGTCTGTATCTCAGTCTCCTTCACCTTCTCTTATATTCTTATTAGTGTTTTCTGAAGCAAAAAGTTTTTAATTTTGATGAGGTCCAATTTATTACTTATTTGATGTTCCCAAAAGTATAATCCATAATCTAAACAATCTTTGTCAAACCCCAGGGCAGATAGGTTTTCTCCTGTGTCTCCTCTAGAACTTTTCCAAATTTCGCTTTTACGCTTAGACTTGTGGCCTCTTTCGAGTTAATTTCGGTGTGTGGTCTGAGGTGAGTTTCGGAGTGTGCTTCTTGTGCGCGATTACTCAACTGCTGCAGCGTGGCTTTCTGAAATGATTTCCCGTTGAATGGTGCCGGCGCCTTTGCCGGAAGTCCCGTGTCCGCAGGTGTCTGGGTTGGTTCCTGGACCCTCTGTCCCGCGCCTGTGGGCACCTGTGTGCGCACTGCAGGTCTCTGTGCAGGTCGCCCCGCGTTCTGGTGACCTGAAACCAGCACCCCGCCCCGGTGCACGACTGTTGGGATGGCTTTTCTGGGTGCTTTTTGCTTCCGTGGACTTTTAGAGTCATGGTGCCAAGTTCTACACAAAACGGCGGCTGAGGTTTGGCTCAAGGCCGCGTGGTCTGCAGACCCTGTGGGGCAGTGGCCGCCCGGCAGTGCGGGTCCCCCGTCATGGAGGCGCCCGTCCCTGTCCGCGGGGTTTCTGGCTGGGTGGGCAGGTCTTACGGCTCCTCCCCTAGACGAGTTCCTGGGGCGTTTGTTGCTTGTGGTGCTGCCGTGAGTGGAACTGTCTTCCCGTCACCTCCGCGTGCTCTCTTCCGACGGCCGTGCACTTGAGTCCCCACCCTGTGAAGTCGCTGACCCGCTGATCAGTTCTGCGGTCAGTAGATGCTCGAGGACCCTGCACCAGGGTCGTGTTGGCGTGAGGGACAGCTGTCCCGCATCACCCCTCCCGGCCGGCGTGCCTGGGACTCTCCTTCCTGCCCGACACTTCAGCTGGGGTCTCGGGGCCTGGTCAGGGGTCAGCGCTGAGAGCGGAGCTGCTCGATTGGTCCCGGCTCAGCCAGCAAGCATCCCGTCTTCCTCAGGATGACATAGATACAGGTGTTCTCATGACGCCTTTCGCAGGTTGAGGAAGCTTCCTCAGGATGACATAGATACAGGTGTTCTCATAACGCCCTTCGCAGGTTGAGGAAGCGACCCTGTATATTTAGTTGGTTGGGAACTGTTAACATGAATGGGTGTTGAATCTTGTCCAGTTCTTTATGATCACGTGATATTTTCTCACTTGATCTGTGGGTGTTAACCAGCCTTGCTTCCTTGGATGAATCCACTGATCCCAGCTGATGCTCTCACACGTTGCTGGGCTCTGAGGGCTCCCGTGTTGTGAGATCAGTGTGTCTGTGGTCGGGGGGCACCCGTCTCCCGTCTTCTGTGTGATTTCCTTGGCGGTGGTGTCAGGGCGATGCTGGCCTCCCAAGAGCAGCTAGGAATGGTTACTCCTTGCTCTGTTTTCTGTAAGAGTGTTCAATATCAGTATCATTTCCTCCTTAAAATGCTCTGTAGAATCTAGGCAGGGGGTGAATCTGGTCTCCATTCCTCTTTTGTCTGGAAGCAGAAGTTTCACCGTCCCTGTTGAAAGATACCTCCCTGGGTGTCGAGTCCCAGCCCACAGAGCCCGTGTGAACAAACGTCAGATCCTTCCCATCCTACAGACCACACGCTGTCGTCACAGAGCAGCGTAGACATCAGCGTTGTCAGATAAGTCCAGAAACTTAAGAACAGACTTCCAGAAAACTCCTTTGCCAGAGGGGAAGCGCCGTGAGCTTTCTGAGATCGCTCAGACCACACGAGGAGGCTGGCACTTCCTCGTCTCTAGCCGCCTCCGTCTGGGGGCCTCGTGCGCACGTGGCCTGGCCGCCTCTGGGCCTTTGAGGAGCTGGGGCAGGAGATGGGCCAGGGCCGGGTTGACTCTGTAGCTGGGTTGCAGAGCTGATTGTCGGGAATCGTTATTTTATCTGAATCGACACTACATTGTGGACAGTACATCACGTCTTAGTTTTTCTGGCCAGCATTTGGCTCCGAGCTCAGAGAATCATGGGATGAGCAACGTGGGGAGGGGGTGCTGGTGGCAGGGATTGGCTGTTCTCTGCCGTCCCGGGGACTTCGGGCCTCCACGCAGCCCGGGGCCTCAGGGGTGCCCGTGGCCTGCTGCCAGCCCCAGGGTCTGCACCGCTGGAGTTGGGCGCCGTCCATACCGGGTGCGGCTAAGAGGAGTTTTCACGGGTGTTTTCCCAGCGAGGGGCCGCCCCCTGGGGCCCAGGGCTCTTTCTGTTCCTCGTGACAGTGTCTCCAGCCTGGCTGGGGGCTCAGGTTCCGGAGCACCAGGGCCTGGGCTGAAGGAGGGGAAAGAGAGCCGGTGATGCTGTGTCTGTATGTGCCGAGTGCCCGCGTGGTTCTGGACGCTGCCTCGGTGGGTGTGCTGCTCTCAGCGCAGTGGCCGCGGGGGGCAGATGTCCCCCGCCTGTGGGGCGCCCCGAGCCGTCAGTCCTGCGCAGGGTCAGCTGCCTTCCTGAGCCAGGCCCACTCCACCCTGTTTCCTCACCTGCTCCCTCCGTCCGGGGCTGTCCTGCGGGTGAGCCCTTGCTCGGGGGCAGAAACGTTACTGAAGGTTGCTGGGGGCCTCAGTCTCCCTCTCTCCTGAGCTACCTTTGAGCGTTGGAGGAGCCATGGATTGTTCCCCAGTTTACCTAGAAGTGGAGAAATGAGTAAAAGATTCCTTTTTTCTACTTGGATTAAATTTCTGGTTTGTAGCCAAATTGTAAGCTACCAGTGAGGGGTCTTGGGGACTCTCTCGGTGTCCTTTTCACGCACCCTCAGCCCTGCAGTTGATGCACGCCTACCAGCATCGCTACAGAAACTTAAACAGAAGAGTTGAGAGCTGACTTGGAAAGGCAGAGTCTGTATGGCCGGGAGGCCCTGCGGGCAGGGCCTGCCCAGGTGTGTAGTTCTGTGCTGCCCCACCTGCCCCTGTGCTCGTCTCTCACGCTCAGTGCAGCAGCGCCGGGCTTTGCTGTGAAGACTCAGCCCTGGGCTTAGCAGCCCCTGTGTTCTCGGCAGGACCTTCCCCAGTCTGTGCCGGCACGGGACCTGCGGCCACCCCGTGGGCTGTTTGGCCAGGGCCAGGCACAGGGACAAGCCCAGGTCTCGGGCAGCGCACGTGCTCCGCCTTCCCCTGGAGGAGCTGCATGGCAGGGGCCAGCAGTGGAGGGCCTGGACAGCTTTTCAAGCTGCAGGAGGGGCTCCTCTTCCCTGGGGTTTGCAGGGGGAGGGGGAACAAGAGTGAACCTGCAGGTGTGGCCGTTCGTGGCAGAGGCGTAGCGCAGAGTGACAGGGCTGTGCCTGGGTCCGGAGGTCTCCCTGAGCCACTGATGACCCGCTGCCGACACCCTGAAGTCAGAAGTTTGTCCTGAACCTGGCCCCTGCCCGGGGCGTGGTATTGGGGGCCTTCCTGCGTGTTGTGTCCGGGTCTGGACAGGGCAGGACTTAGGCCCTGTGGCCTCACACCGCCTGGGGCGGTTCTGTGCCCACGTTGGGGTGCCTACACTGCCCCTGTCTGTGTGTCTGGAGAACCAGAGGGGTCGCCAGCCAACCTCTGAATCTTTGAGGATGTTCCAGGAATGGGGAGAAGGACGGAATGGGGTAAAGAGATGGGAAAGAGGCAGAGGAGAAGGACAGGAGAGAGGGCAGCCCCCCGAACAGGAGTTTGAAGAGGAATTTGGGGCGGGGTGATGGTGCAGATGAAAGAGGAAGTGGGTCTGAGAGGCTGCAGCCCTGTGATCCCAGCTAGGGGACACGCCGGGAAGGGCAGACCCCTGCGATCCCAGCTAGGGGACACGCCGGGAAGGGTAGACCCCTGCGATCCCAGCTAGGCTTAGGACAGAATACGGACACAGTAAGAGGTCAGTGTTGGGGAGGGACATGAACAGGCCGGGCCCAGGGCACTCCAGGGCAGCGACCCCGCGCTGCGTGATGCAGTAATGGTGGACACACGTCACTGTGCGTTTGTCCAGACCCACAGAATGTGCACCACCGCGATGCGCCCGGGGGGCACCGTGGACTTCTGTTCACAGCAGCGCATCAGTATGGGCTCATCCTGGGTGCTCGCTGCTGTAACAGACGCAGCACCCAGAGCGGGGTGTTTGTGACGGGGAACCTGGTTTCCGCAGGGGCAGCACACGGGAGCTCTGTGCTTTCTGCCCAGCGTCTCTGTAAAACAAAAACTACCCTCCCCCCCAAAAAAAGTCCATTAGAGAGACAAGGAGGAGGGTGGATGGGTGAAGTGCCTTTCGACCCCCGAGGTCATTTCCCCAACGTCTTTGTCTGGGGGCAGAGGGAAGGGGCAGGGAAGGTCAGCTCTGGCCGGAGCAGGCGTTCCTGGGGTCCTGGGATTTCAGGGGTGGGACGTGCAGGCCCGATCTAGACCGTATGTGGGGGGAAAGCCCCGCCCAGAAGGGGGGCCTGGCTCTGCTCCTGGTTCCTCCTCGTGTCAGGGGCTCAGTCGCGTGCTCTCATCGTTCACATGACACGATAGCATGCGTCGTCTGTGTCGTATTCCACACCACGCACACCATCTGTGACATCTGCGTTCCACTACACTCTACACAGCCGTGTACGACAGAGCGAGAGCTATAATACGCCGAATTCCACCCCCACCCCGAGTTTTAAACAAAGGCCGTCAGAGCGTCCTCTGCCGTTTAAGTGTATCTTCTCAACTCCTGGAGGGCTGGAGGGTGCCCCCTTCGTTTGGGGCCGTTTCCCCGACGTACCAGCTCTTGGGCCGCACGTGGGCTGTCGGGCGGGCGCGGCCGGGGCGCCAGCCGCGGGCTCGGTAACAGGTTGCGCTTAGTCCTGGACGGGCTGCCCTTGTCCGGAGAGAAGGCCCACCCTCCCAGGAGCCGGCAGGCGGCGTCTCCAGGTCCGCTGCCCTTGCCGGCCTGCCTACAGGCTGAGCCGAGGGAGGCTCTCGGCGGGAGAGCCGCCTCCGCGCGCAACAGGCCAGCTCGGGGCGGGCGTCCGGCGCTCCGTCCTGCACCGCGGAGCACAGCCCAGGCCGCGGGCGGGGCCGCGCGTCCGCCACGCCTCCCCTGCCCCGCCGCCGCTTGCGCCCGCCCGGCCCCGCCTGAGGAATGCGCGCGCCCGAGGCCCGGCCCCCAGAGCGCCGGCCGGCGATGCATGGAGCGCGCTGAGCCCGGCCGCCCGGACCGCCCCGACCCCGCCGGCCCCGGCCAGCCGCAGCTCCAGCCCCGCGAGCGCGCCCGGCCCGGGCCCCGGCGGCCCATGCGAGCCGACATGCGGCTCCGGGACCTGTCCCTGCGCCAGGACCCCGACCTGCGGCAGGAGCTGGCCTCGCTGGCCCGCGGCTGCGACTTCGTGCTGCCCTCCCGCTTCAAGAAGAGGCTCAAGGCCTTCCAGCAGGTGCGGCGGGGCGGCGGGCGGGCGGGTCCGCTGCGTCCGCGGGCCCCTCGCCGCTCTGGCGAGGTTGGGGTGGGGGGCTGCCTGGGCTCGGGGGGCTCCACCTGCGCCCGTGCGCGGCTCCCCTGGAACAGCGCCCGTGCGCGCAGAGGGCAGGTGTGCCCGTGCAGTTTGTCAGGGAAAGCGCTGTGAAGGGAGGCGCGGGCATCTCCTTTCCTGGAGTCCTAGCAGCGGATACCCCGGGCGCGGGGCAACGTCGTGGTGCGTCTTGCGCGAGGCGGGGAGGTGTCGACCTCGGGCAGTAGGAGCCTTCGGGACTTGACCCTCCGCAGGTGCGCAGCGAGCCTCCCCGTGTCGTTGGAGCGTGTGGCGCCCTGGGTAATAACAGCGCAGCGCTGCTGGAAAGGAGAGCGCGGTTTGCCGCGAGCGCCTGTGTTGCTTTAAGGGCTTTATCGCAGGCACGTACCAGCCGGAGCGCCCTTCTCCGCGGCTTCAGTGACGACTCGGCTTGTGAACATCACGGCGCTTCACAGAAGCAAACCCCGTGTCTGTGCCTCGTGTGTGCTTTGTAAATTCGTGTAAGGGGACCATGGAATTTAAAAGTCATGGCCACCTGGGATCTTTTGGCAACTGGAGGTTCTGCTGCCTTACGGGTATTTGGCACGTTAATCACTTGTATTTTCGCCCAGGCGAGGAGTTAAAGGTCATCTCGTGGCCTAAAAAAAATCACATCGAATCAAACCAGGCTGTTTGGGGTGGGAAAAAAGACCTGCTTTCTGCTGGTAGTGTAATTGGATTTTTTTCCTGGGATCATGTCTCAACTTTTACAGGGCTTCTGGTACTTTTCTGTCTTATCTCTATCCTTCAACTTGTGAAATTCTGTCTGCAAGTGGCTGATGCTTGTATGTTTGTCGCTTGTGGAGAATGAAAGTCTGTTTAGAATCTGAACGTGGAGACCTTAACGTGGAATCAGCTAAGGGTGATCTTCTACAGAGAGGAGGTCTGATGTTTGCTGGTTACTGTTTGTGTGCGTGGCCGCACACATGGTGCACGCAGGCTGCGCCGGGGTGTTTCCTGGATTGGGGAGCCCTCCCCCCTCCCCCCACGGCGGCTGTGACTTGATCTTGGTGGGGGGGGGGTGGTCCTGGCTCCACGCAGAACTGTTCATGGAAGCCTGGTTGTTCCAGGACGGCTGTTCGTCTTACAGAATCACTTTTTGGGATACGCGATTCGCGGTTGCCTTTAAAAGGAAGAAGTTTCACGTTACGGCACATACGTTCCAATGACGTTTTCCACGAACGTGGGCACGTGTTGCGTGGAGTGAGCACTTCTCAGGGGCGGGCATCGGGGGAGTGTCGGGGAGGAGAGTGTTCCTGGCTTCCTTCGCCCCTTGGTGTTTGAGTGCAGACTCTGCGCAGAGCTGTGGGTGGTCGGCAGACCTCAGGGCGTGGGGAGGTGGGGGGAGCGTGGGAGGAGATGGTGGGGGGCGTGGGGAGATGATGGCGGCGCGGAGGGCAGCGGGGGAAGGTGTGGGGATGGGGGCGTGGCCAGAGAGGATGGCCTGAGGGAGGTGGGGTTGGCCTTGTGGGCAGACGGGGACTGTGGAGGGATAGGGGGGGTGCTTCGTCCGTGCCGGCCCTGCTGCCAGCTTGGGGCGTCCGCGCTGGACTCGGGGCCAACGGAAGGTGTGCAGCGAGGCTGTGTCGTGCGTGGGAGGCCGTCCTGCTCCTGCGGCCCGTGTCCACCCGCCTGCCCTGCCTGTGGCGCCCGCGCCTTGCGCGCTCTGAGCAGCCCTGAGGCCCCCAGGTCGTCCACCGCGACGTCCCTCAGACCTTGTCCCAAGCCCACGAGGGCCCGCTATGGCCGTGCTACCCGCCCTGTCCTAGCCGGGTCCCGACCCTCCGTCCCCTGGGGATTGACTCTCGGGCTCTGCACATGCTCTCCTCCGCTGTCACCGTGCCCTGGTCCCACTCACGCCCGTCCAGCTTCCCCGTGGGGTCCTTCAGGTGGATGCACGGGCCCCACGGGGCACCGAGAGCCCAGCGCAGCCGCCCCCCTGGGGACAGTGCTGGGCGTTGACCCGACCTCTCCTCCACACGGTGACAGCCTGGCCTGGGGACTCTGACTGTCTCGGACACCGCGCGGGGTCACGGCGCTGTGCGGGGTGGGCCCTGAGTACCCCCTTGATCCGTGCTCCCAGGAACCAGGGGTCGGACGTGGCCCCCTGGGTCCCTGAGCCCATGGATGTGACCCCTCACGCCGCCCCCCGTCCCGTCCCGTCCACGCCCCCAGCCCTGCCTTCCGGCCCCGTGGGGCCCCAGCGTCCTCTGGCCGGGGGTGCAGACCCAGCCGACGTCTCAGGCCCCTGCCTGTGGACGTGGAGCCCCGGCCTGTCCCCTCATGGCAGCCGCCCTGCTCGGCCCAGCTCCTCGCGGCTCTGAGAGTTTGCTCTCCAGACACCCTTTCTCCCCTGGAAAGCTCCGTGGCTCATGTGGCCCCTCGAGGCTGGTCCCTCTCCTGTGGTGGCTAGAGGACTTTTGAACAAACCCACGCGCAGGGCCAGCCGTTCTCATCTTTGTTTTGGCGCCTCTGCTTTAAACTTTCACAGTTGGACTCTTGTTGTCCGTCCGGCGGGCTGTTGGCAGGTCTAGCTGGGGAGCCTGCCGCCACCCGGTGGAGAGGGGCCCTGGGGTCGCAGCGGAAGCAGCTCCGGCCTGCAGGGCCTCCCAGCCTGGCGGTGGCGTCTGGTGGGCGCCGTGCCCGCCCGTGTCCCCGCGCCGCCCGCCGGGCTTGGCCGCTGCCCCCGGGTCTCGGCTCGGCTGGGGCCGGCCCGCGGGCTGCTGCCCCCGGGCTGTGCCGCGCTTGCCCTGCGTCCTGCCCTGGCCGAGTCGGACCCACGGACGTTTCCGCCGCCCCAGCTAGTGCGTCTGCCCGAGGGGCGCTGCGTGCGAGCTGCGTTTCGAGAAGGCTGGCCTGGGTGCTTGATTGCGCGGGCCCACCTCCCGGGGCCCCTGCCGCTGCGCGGGGACAGCCGTGCTTCCCATGAGGCCGAGCCTTCAGCCCGCCTGTGTTCCGGGGGCCCCGGGCGTCTCCGTGATGTCTGCAATCGTGATGAGTCAGGCCGCGCTGGTGTCCGTGCCGGCGACAGAAATAGCTCTTTGCGAGCAGGTGTCATCTTGACCGGTGCCCGGGTGACAGCCGGGAGGCGGGCGGCAGGCGTGTCGCTGGGAGGGAAGCGGCCCTGCTGGGAGCCGAGTGCCCCACCTGCTGTGCTGGCTTCTGAGAGGCTACAGCCCTGCTCGAGGATCTTCCCTGTCTGTCTGTCACACACACACACACACAGACACACACAGACACACACAGACGTGTTTGTGCCGCGTCCGCTTTCATTGTGGACGTCCAGCCTGGCCGCAGGTAGCTCAGGGAACAGCCCCCGTGGTCCCCTCAGGCTCTGCTGAGGCCTGTTTGGGGCCGGGAGGTGGCCGGCTCCCAGCAGCGCCCCGTGTGCTGGAAAAGAACGCGTGTCCTGCAGCTGCGCCGGCCGCGCTCTATTTATGGCCCAGAGATTACACTGTGACTCTCCCCTGTCCGTGCCCAGCTGTTTGTTTTTCCGTCATCCGGTGGTCCGTCAGGGGTGGCGGGGGAGCGGGCCTGGCCCGCCTCTGTGCCGCGTGCCCGCGTTTCCCCAGCACCTTGGCCTGGTCGGCGCCGAGGCTGTGCTGGGGTACCGGTCAGCTCCGGGTCGGCAGAGCTTCCCGGGATGGGCGCCCAGTGCGGTGTCCTGACCATCTCTCTCTGTCGCATCCAGACCTTCAGCCCTATCTGGGCGTGAATACGGCGATGCCAGCCTTCTCTTCGTCACTGTTGGCTGCCGTATCTTTTTCCACTTGTTAAAAGTTTTCAACCTCTGTGTCCTTATATCTTACACGTGTTTCCTGTAAGTAAGTCTTACTTTCTTTTTTCCGTCTGATTTTTGTTTTTTAACTGGAACATGTAGTCCATTTACATTTATAAGGACTATTAATCCATTCTGTTTTATTTTCACGATCTTATTTATGTTTCTTTTTATGCTCTCCTTTCCCTCTTTTTTATCTTTTCCTCGTTGGAGTACTTAGTACTAGCTTACTGCTCATCTTACAATGTCAGTGCCTTCGTTCTTCTAGGTACAGAGTCAGTATCTTTACCCTCAAAACTCTCAACCCCTTCACTGCTGGCAGCCTCTCCTTCCGTGTTGTTGTCCCGAGAGAGTCTTTAAAGAGAGAGAAAACAACATGCTTGTTACCGATGTGCGTGGCGGGCGCGTGCGTGGATGTACGCGCACGTAGGCGCCACGTGCCCTGCCCTTCGTTCCATCCTGCAATTCAGACCTTCCGTTTGGGAGCACGTTGTCTCCTGCCCGAGCCCAGTTCGCCCAGTTCCCCGGGAGGGGCCTACGAGCTGACCGTGGGGCAGGCGCCATGGAGCTGGTGGCGCGGCGAGAGCTCACCGCGCTGAGGACGCGAGGCTCCCCTCCGCTGCGTCCCTGGCGGGTCCGTTTCCCTCGGCTTCCCGGTGGCTGGTGAGGGCGGCGGCCCCGTCCTGACGGCGGAGAAAGTAGCGCACGCTGTTGAGCGACACCTCGTCTCTGTGTCTGCAGCCGTGGCTGGGCAGGTGGGGATGCCGGCCCTGGGACCGGCCGGCCCAGCTGCTTCGGGGACGGGCGATGGCGGCACCCGGCGCTGAGTGCCGCCGTGCCGGGGAGGATGCCAGAGGCGTCGGGGCAAGCCGGCAGCCCTTTCCGCAGACGTGAGCCATGAGCTGCTACAGGTGACAGCCCAGGACACGGGGCCTGCGCTCCGTCCTGCCCTCCAAACAGAGGCGAGGAAAACTGGGGAAAACTAAACCCGCCCAGAGGAGTGAGACTGGGGGAAACATTCCCCAGGTGAACCCTGGGCGTCCCCAGGCGACGCGTGAACCCTCGAATCTCTCCGTCCTCAGGGCCGGCGCTGGGTCTTGCTTCCCCTGCGGCTGTTCTTTGCCGCCGTAGGTGGGCATCACAGCCCAGCAGCTCTGCCCCGAGACCAAATCCCAGAGACAGGACGTTCTTGGGCTGGGAGGAGGGGGTCAGCCTCTGTCCCTGGGCGCCGACAGGGCCGAGTCCGAATGAAACGTGGGCCGAGGCGTCCCGCGGCCCCTCCCGGGTCAGGGGCTCCTCCAGGGCCTGTCCTCCCGCTTCCTGCCGTCCCCCCGCCCCATCCCCGTGCTGTCCCTGCCCCAGCCCGTGGCTGTGCCGACGCTCAGGGCCGCCTGCCGCCCCTCTCCTTCCCCCGCGTGCGCCTCCCCAGCTCTCCTCTCGCCTCTCAGGACTGAGCCAGATCTGCATGCAGCCCCTCAGGATTGTGTTGGCCCCGTGGTGATCACAGAGCTCGTTGCCCAGTGTCCCCAGGCTGCCACACAGACCTGGTACAGCTGACTGATGACGGCCGCACCTCCTCTCGATGCGGTCACCGCGCCGTGCAAGGTCACTGAGCACTGAACAGCTGCCTCAGCTGGGACCTCAGGAAACACAGGAGAAGTGGGGCATCCCCGATGTGACAGAAGGGACGCGGGACATCCCCTATGTGGCTGATGGGACACGGGACGTCCTGAGATGTGACCGAGGGGACGTAGGATGTTCCTGATGTGACAGAGGGGTCGCGGGAGGTCCTGATGTGACCGAGGGGACGCGGGATGTCCCTGATGTGACCGAGGCGTCGCGGGAGGTCCCGAGGTGTGACCGAGGGGACGTGGGATGTCCCTGATGTGACTGAGGGGTCTCGGGAGGTCCTGATGTGACCGAGGGGTCGCAGGAGGTCCTGAGGTGTGACCGAGGGGGTTGCCTGCCGTCTGCTGCTGTGTTGCGGGTGGAGAAGCGGTCCGGGTTGCAGGCTGTAGGAGTGACGTCCACTTACAACGTTAGAATCGGCGCACAGCGTGACTCCTGAGGGCCGTGTGCTGTGTCTCGGCTGCGGGTTGGTGGCGGGGCCTCTGGCGCTTGTGGGCGTGGAGCTGTGCTGTGTGCGCCTGGTCGGGCAGCTGGGACGGGGGCACCCCGCCGTGAGCAGGCCGCCACCCGGCCCCGTCCTTGGCTGTGCGGGCCTGGCTGCCCGCCCCAGCCCCCTGATGTAACCACTCCTGCCCGTGAGCCCTCTCTCCTGCGTCTGCCTTCCGTCTGCTCTTCCACGTGTGTCCCTGGGTGCCCAGGGGCCGTGGGCTCCGTGTGTCCGTAGTGCCCTGTGTGCGCTGAGTTCCCCAGGCCTCGTGGGCGGGCGTACCCCTCGCCGTCCCCTCTCCGGAACACCTGGTCACGCCCCGTCCCCCCGCCGGTCCCGTGGCCTGAGGCCTGGGTGCGCCTCCCTCACTCCAGCACTTCCCACCCGGACCCTGGGCTCTTCCTGCTGCGTCACGGTGTGTCCTCATGTCCCCAACCACAGGGAACCTGGGGTGTGTCTAGGAGGTGGGCCGTGGGCTGGGCCGTGCTTGCCTGTCCCTGCCCATCAGGGGTGCCCGGATGCATGAGTCTCCACGGGCATTACGGGCTGTGACTCGGGGCAGCTGTTTCTGGCACCCAGGGGGCCTTCCCGGGTCAGCGCAGAGGGACACCGCGCGTCCTGCAGGGGGACAGTGCCCCGCAGTCCAGGGAGAGCGAGCGTCACCGAGTGCGGCCGCCCTCCCGGCCCCCCCAGGCCTGCCCGGTCCCAGCGCGTCCACTCCCGGCAGGTGCTTCCTGAGTGGTTCCGCTGGCCGCTCCCGTCTGCTCAGGGGCGTTGGCAAACGCAACCCTCTTCTGCATGCGTGGTGCACGCTTCTGACCCGTGACTGCACCCAGCTAGCTCGCAGGTCACCCCGCTGGTCACTGGGCAGACGTGCTGACACTGCCGTTTGGAAGGCGCGGCGTGGGCTCCAGGATGGCTTCCTGCCGCTCCCCGTGCCAGGATGCTGAGCCCTCGGGGCTGTGGTGCTTTCCGAGGGCCGCGCCCAGCCACGGCGCTGGCCTCGCATCCCGTCCGCAGGGAAGGACGGTGTGGGGACAGGCGGTTCCAGGCGCGAGATGCAAACGAGGGGACAGCCCGCCTGTGCCGACCTTGACCTCCCGGGAGGGCAGGAGGGCAGGTTCTCTCAGCAGCCGTCCTCGTCCTGAGGGGTCACACCCGAGGCAGGATCAGGGGAAGCAGGGCCGTGTGTGGCGCTCCGCCACGGGCCGCGTCGCCTCCCGCGTCTGCAGTCAGCCCGGCGATGGTCTGGGCTCTGTCCACAGTCGGGTTCGCTGGGCTCGGGGCGGCCGCTCTGGTCCAGTCCGCGCCGGCGGGAAGCGGGTGCCCGCCGTGCTGGGTCCTCACTGCTCTCTCTCTCTCAGGTTCAGACGAGGAGGGAGGAGCCCCTGCCGCCCGCTGCCAGCCTGAGCATTCCCACGTTCTACTTCCCCCGAGGCCGCCCGCAGGACGCGGTGAACGTGGACGCCGTCATCGCCAAGATCGAGAGGACCTTTGCCCAGTTCCCGCACGAGAGGGCCACCATGGGGGACATGGGCAGAGTGGCCAAGGTGGGTGTCTGCGCGCGGGGACGCGGCCCGCGGTCCCTGTGCGGTCGTGGCCGTGCGTGAGCTCACCGCACCTGCGTCCCGCTTACTTCGGTCCTTGTGATCTGAGGCGCAGAGGGACCCGTGTTAGGCTTTGTCCTCGGGCGTGTCTGTGTGCCGTCCTCCCAGGCGTGGCGGCTTAGAGGGACCCTGCCCCGGGGCTCTGTGTCTGCTGTGCAGGGTGGTGGTGTTCTGGGCGGGCGCGTGTGGACCCACGGTCGGTCCGCGTGGACCAGCACCGTGTGCGGGGTTTCCAGCTGAGCCCAGGTGTTCCCACGCCGTGCGCACCCCTGAGCGGTTCGGTGTTTTCTTCCAGCAGCGTGTGTCGGGGTCCCGCGTGTGGACGCCCCGTCGGTTGCTTGCTGCACCGTCTGTTGCGGGAACACACCACGGTGTGCTCGTCCCTCCCCGATGGCTGGCTGCCCGTGGCGAGGGACCCGGGTTCCGCGCGGTCCCTCTGGTGTCTCAGCCTGGGGGCGGGCTTGCTGGACAGAGGACAGTCCTCACCCTCACCTCCGTGAGATGCCCCAGGTTGCCGAGCGGTGTTGTGCCCCGTGGCAGGTTCCTGCGCACCCAGCCCCCAGCTCTCTGTGTCGTTGGCAGCTGCGCGCGGGCACTTCCTGGGTGTTGGAGTTTGTACGTCCCGGTCCCCCGTGGGTCAGGCTGCTTTACAAAGTGCTTCTGAATTCAGCGTTAGGTTTCCTCAGTGGGTTGCTTGTGCCTCTCCTTTGCCCCTGGTGCTGCTGGGGTGAGTTCTCTTTTTTCATTCTCCCTCCCCGCCTGTAAAATTTCTCTCTGCATCCTGGCGGCTGATCCTCTGTCCGTTATGTGCATTCTGAAAAGTTCTCCTGTTCTGTGTGCTGAATAACTTCATGTGCTCCCTTTTGCTTTCAGTTTTCAGCGGTTGCCTTCTTTTCTTTTTCTAACAGCTTTCTTGAGATGTAATTCACATGCCACACAATTCACCCATTTAAACTATACAGTAAACTCAGTAGTTTTTAGTGTATTCACAGAGTTGTGCAACCATCACTGCAGTTAATTCTTATCACCGCAGAAAGAAACCTTATACCCTTTGGCTGTCATTCCCCAATCCCCTTCTCCCCCATCCCTAGGAAACCACTAATCTGCTTTCTGTCTCTCTGGATTTGCCTGTTCTGGACGTTTCCTGTAAGTGGAATCACACACTGTGTGTCCTTCTGTGTCTGGCTTCTCTCACTGAGCATCATGTTTTCAAGGTTCGTTCACGTTGTAGCCCGTGCTTCACTCCTTTTTGATAAATTTTATTTATTTATTTTTGGCTGTGTTAGGTATTCGTTGCTGCATGTGGGCTTTCTCTAGTTGCGGCAAGCAGGGGCTGCTCTTCATTGCGGCTTCTGTTGTTGCGGAGCACGGGCTCTAGGAGCACAGGCTCAGTAGTTGTGGCGCACGGGCTCTAGGCGCGCAGGCTCAGTAGTTGTGACTCGCGGGCTCTAGAGCGCAGGCTCAGTAGTTGTGGCGCACGGGCTTAGTTGCTCTGCGGCATGTGGGATCTTCCCAGACCAGTGCTCGAACCCGTGTCCCCTGCATTGGCAGGCGGACTCTTAACGACTGCGCCACCAGGGAAGTCCCTTCACTCCTTTTAATATTCCTTTACATATTTATCCATTCATCCTTTCGTGGACACTTGGGTTGTTCCACCTTTTGGCTCTTGTGAGTGGTGCTGCTGTGAACATTCACGTGCTACAAGTTTTTGTGTAGACGGACATGTTTGCATTTCTCTTGGGTAGATACTTAGGAGTGGAATTGCTGGGTTAGGCAGTAACACTATTTAACTTTCTGAGGAACTAGGAGACTGTTTTCCAAAGCAGCTGCCCCGCTTTACATTCCCACCAGCACTGTGTGAGGGTTCCCATTTATTCACATCCTCGCCAACACTTGTTACCTGTCTTTTTGAGTAAAGACCATCGTATCCCAGTGTGTGTGAAGTGGTACCTCCTTGTGGTTTGGATTTGCATTTCCTTCATGGTTAATGTTGAGCCTCTGTTCATGTGCTTATTGGCCATTTCTATGTCTTCTTTGGAAAAACGTCTCTTCAGATCCTTTGACTATTTTTTCAGTTGGGGTATTTGTCATTTTATTGTTGAATTGTAAGAGTTCTTTATACAGTCTAGATAGAATCCCTTATCGGATATATATAGTGTGCAAATATTTTCTCCCATTCTCTGGGTGAGTTTTTTCACTTTTTTAATATTAAAGTTGTTTTACATCGTGTTAATTTCTGCTGTACAGCAAAGTGATTCAGTTATACAGGTACACACATTCTTTTGTATATTCTTTTTCATTATGCTTTATTACAGGATATTGAATATAGTTCCGTGTGCTATACAGTAAGACCTTGTTGTTTATCCATTCTATATGTATTGGGTTGGCCAAAAAGTGCCTTCGGTTTTGGTTTTTGTACTTATTTATTTATTTATTTCTAGTTTTATTGAGATTATTGACATAAAACATTGTGTAAGCTTTATTGAGATTATTGACGTACAACATTGTGTAAGTTTAAGGTGTACAACATAGCGATTCGATAGATGTATTTATTGCAAAATGATTACCACAATAATGTTTGTTAGCACATCCATAACCTTACATACTTACAACTTATTTTTTGTTTAATTGGGGTATAGTTGTTTTACAGTGTTCTGTTAGTGTCTACCGTACAGTGAAATGGAGTTCCCTGTGCCGTACAGCAGGTTCTTACTAGTCATCTGTCTTATACAGATTAGTGTATATATGTTAATCCCAATCTCCCAGTTCATCCCACGCCCGCCTCCCCACCGTGGTGTCCATATGTTTCTTCTCTACATCTGTGTCTCTTATTTCTGCCTTACAAACCGGTTTATCTGTACCATTTTTCTAGATTCCACAAATATGCCTTAATATAAGGTATTTGTTTTTCTTTTTCTGACTTCCGTCTGTATGACAGTCTCTAGGTCCATCCCTGTCTCTACAAATGACCCAGTTTCGTTGTTCAATAATGCGTTTTTACCTTTCTTGAAATAATAATGCATAATATACCGAAAATGTTGCTTTTTTTCTCCCATCTTCAATATTAAAATGGCTACACAAAAATTTAACCAATTCTGATAAGTCTTTTTTTAAATGCATGCTGGTATGACAGCTGTCACATACAGTCTAACAAAATTGTTTTGAATGAAGTTAAAGACAACTAAGTGCTACTAGAGCCATCTTACCAAAAAAACCCAAACAAACCTTTTGGCCAACCTGATACTAGTTCGCATCTGCTAATCCCAAGCTCTCGATCCATCCCTCCCCCACCCCTCCTCCCCCTTGGCAACCAAAGTCTGTTCTCTGTGTCTGTGAGTCTGTTTCTGTTTTGTAAATAAGTTCATTTGTATCATTTTTGAGATTCCACATATATTTACGTTGTCATATGATATTTTTCTCTGACTTACTTCACTTAGTATGATTAGGTCCATGCATGTTGCTGCAAATGGCATTATTTCACTCTTTTTTTATGGCTGAGTAATGTTCCATTGTATATATGTACCGCATCTTCTTTATCCATTCCTCTGTCTCTGGACACTTAGGTTGCTTCCATGTTTTGGCTACTGTGAATAGTGCTGCTGTGAACATAAGGGTGCATATATCTTTTTGAATTGTAGTTTTGTCCAGATCTAAGCCCAGGAGTGGGGTTGCTGGAACATACGGTAGCTCTATTTTTAGTTTTCTGAAGAACCTCCGTACTGTTTTCCATAGTGGCTGCACCAGCTTACGTTCCCACCAACAGTGCAGGAGGGCTCCCTTTTCTCCACACCTTCTCCAGCATTTGTTATTTGCAGGCTTTTTAATGATGGCTCTTCTGACCAGTGTGAGGTGGTATCTCACTGTAGTTTTGATTTGCACTTCTCTGATAATTAACGATGTTCAGCATCTTTTCATGTGCCTGTTGGCCATCTTTCTTCTTTGGAGAAATGTCTATTTACGTTCTCCGCCCATTTTTTGATTGGGTTTTTTTGTTGTTGTTGAGTTGCATGAGCTGACTGTATATTTCGCAAATCAATCCCCTGTTGGTTGCATCCTCTGCAAACATTTTCTCCCCTTCCGTAGGTTGTCTTCGTTTTGTTCATGGTTTCCTTTCTGTGCAAGAAAAAGCTTGTAAGTTTGTTTAGGTCCCATTTGTTTATTTTTGTTTTTATTTCTGTTGCCTCGGGAGACTGACCTAAGAAAACATTGGTACGATTTATGTCAGAGAATGTTTTGCCTATGTCTCTCCTGGGAGTTTTATGGTGTCTTTAAGTCTTTAAGCCATTTTGAGTTTATTTTTGTGTGTGGTGTGAGGGTGTGTTCTAACTTCATTGATTTACATGCATCTGTCCAACTTTCCCACCACCACTTGCTGAAGAAAGTGTTTTATTTCCATTGTATAATTTCTGGGCTCTCTATTCTGTTCCATTGATCTATGTGTCTCTTTTGGTGCCAGTACCACAGTATTTTGATTACTGTAGCTTTGCAGTATTTTGTCAAGTCTGGGAGGGTTCTGACTCCTGCTTTGTTTTTTTCCCTCAGGATTGCTTTGGCAATTCTGGGTCTTTTATGGTTCCATATCAATTTTAGGATTATTTGTTCTAGTGCTGTGAAAAATGTCATGGGTAATCTGTTAGGAGCTGCATTAAATCTGTAGATTGCTTTGGGCAGTATGGCCATTTTAACAATATTCATTTTTCCAGTCCAGGAGCATGGGATATCTTTCCATTTCTTTGAATCATCTTTAACTTCCTCTGTTAATGTTTTGTAGTTCTCAGCATGTAAGTCTTTCACCTCCTTGGTCAGGTTTATTCCTTAGTTTTTTGGGTTTTTTTTTTTTTTTTTTTTTACATTCACTTTCTGCTCTTTCATTTTTAGTGTAAAGAAATGCATCCAATTTCTGTACGTTAAAGTGTAAAGAAATGCAACTGATTTCTGTATGTTAATCTTGTATCCCGGTACCTTGCTGAATTCGTTTATCAGTTCTAGTAGTTTCTGTGTGGAGTCTTTAGGGTTTTCTATATATAGTATCATGTCATCTGCACATAGTGACAAGTTTACCTCTTCCCTTCCAATTTGGATACCTGTTCCTCTCTCTTGTCTGATTGCTGTGGCGAAGACTTCCAATACTGTGTTGAATAGAAGTGGTGAGAGGGGCATCCTTGTCTTGTTCCAGATTTTAGCAGGAAGGCTTTTAACTTTCCCCCTTTGAGTGTATGTTGGCTGTGGGTTTGTCATAAATAACTTTTATTATGTTTAGATATGTTCCCTCTGTACTCTTTCTGGTAGGAGTTTTTATCATGAATGGATGTTGAATTTTCTCAAGTGCTTTTTCTGAATCTATTGAGATGATCATGTGGTTTTTGTCTTTTCTTTTGTTGATGTGGTGTTTCACATTGATTTGTATATGTTGAACCATCTTTGTGAACTTGGGATGAATTCCACTGGGTCATGGTGTATGATCTTTTTTATGTGTTGTTGGATTCGGTTTGCTAGTATTTTGTTGAGAATTTTTGCATCTGTGTTCATCAAAGCTATTAGCCTGTAATTTCCTTTTTTGGTAGTGTCTGGTTTTGGTATTGGGTCGATGGTGGCTTCATAGAATGTCTTTGGGGGTGTTCCCTCCTCTTCAGTCTTCTGAAAGAGTTTGAGAAGGGGTGGTAAAAGTTCTTCTTTGTATGTTTGGTAGAATTTGCCTGTGAAGCCGTCTGGTCCTGGACTTTTGTTTGTATGGAGTTTTTTTTTTATTACAGATTCTATTTCACTTCCAGTTTTCAGGCTTTCAAATTATCTTATTTCTTGTTGATTCAATTTTGGTGGGTTTTATGTTTCTAGAAAGTTGTCCATGTCTTCTAGGTTGTCGAATTTGTTGGCATGTAGTTGTTCATAGTATTCTCTTATGGTTTTTTGTATTTCTGTGGTATTGGTTGATGTTTCTCCTTTTTCATTTCTTATTTTGTTTATTTGAGTCCTCTCTCTTTTTTTGGTGAGCCTGGCCAGAGGTTTGTCAATTTTTGTTGGGTTTGTTACCCTTTCAAAGAACAAGCTTGTGGTCTTATTGATTTTTTCCTAGTTTTTAATCTTTATTTTATTTATTTCTTCTTTATTATCTCCTTCCTCTTGCTGACTTTAGGTTTTGTTTGTTCTTCTTTTTTCTAAGTCTTTTATGTGGTAGGTTAGGTTGTTTATTTGAGATTTTTCTTGTTTCTTGAGGAAGGCCTGTTATCTCTATGAACTTCCCTCTAAGAACTGCTTTTGTTGCATCCATCCCATAGATTTGTATGGTTGTGTTTTCGTTTTCATTTGTCTCAAGGTAGTTTTTAATTTACTTTTTGATTTTCTTGCTGACCCATTGGTTTTTTTAGTAGCATATTGTTTAGTCTCCATGTAATCTTTTTTTCTCATTTCTTTTCCCGTGGTTGATTTCCTGTTTCATGCTGTTGTGGTCAGAGAAGATGCTTGAAATAATCTCTATACCATTAAATTTGTTGAGGTTTGTTTTGTGCCCTAGTACATGGTCAATTCTAGAGAATGTTCCATGTGCACTTGAAAAGAATGTGTATTCTGGTTTTCTTGGATGTAATGTCCTGAAAATATCAATTAAGTGTAACTGTTCTGTTGTATCATTTAGGAGCTCTATTGTCTTATTGATTTTCTGTCTGGAGATCTGTCCATTGATGTGAGTGGGGTGTTAAAGTCTCCTATAATTATCGTATTCCTATCAATTTCTCCCTTTTATGTCCGCTAGTATTTGTTTTATGTATTTGGGTGCATATATGTTGATGAGTGTAATATCCTCTTCTTGTGGTGATCTTTTTGTCATTATATGGTGTCCTTCTTTATCTTTCTTTATGGCCTTTTTTTTAAAGTCTATTTTGTCTGATATAAGTATTGTGACCCCTGCTTTTTTGTCATTTCTGTTTGCGTGAAATACCTTTTTCCCCTCCCTTTACTTTCAATCTGTGCATGTCCTTTGCCCTAAGGTAGGTCTCTTGTGGGCAGGATATTGTAAACTCTTGTTTTTTAATACAATCTGCCATTCTATGTCTTTTTTTTTTTTTTCTGTTTGCGCCAAGCGGCTTATGAGATCTTAGTTTCCTGAGCAAGGTTTGAATCTGGGCCATGGAAGTGAAAGTGCTGAGTCCTAACAACTGGACCGCTGGGGAACTCCTCTGTGTCTTTTTTTTTTTTTTAATTTTATTTATTTATTTATTTTATTTATTTTTGGCTGTGTTGGGTCTTCGTTTCTGTGCGAGGGCTTTCTCCAGTTGCGGCAAGCGGGGGCCACTCTTCATCGCGGTGCGCGGGCCTCTCACTGTCGGGGCCTCTCTTGTTGCGGAGCACAGGCTCCAGACGCGCAGGCTCAGTAGTTGTGGCTCATGGGCCCAGTCGCTCTGCGGCATGTGGGATCTTCCCAGACCAGGGCTCGAACCCGTGTCCCCTGCATTGGCAGGCAGATTCTCAACCACTGCGCCACCAGGGAAGCCCCTCTGTGTCTTTTGATTGGAGCATTTAGTCTGTTGACATTTAAGGTAATTATTGATAAGTAATGTATTCATTGCCATTTTAAACCTTGCTTTCCAGTTGATTATATGTTTCTTTTTTGTTTTTCTTTTTGTGGCTTGATCATTTCCTTTTATTTTATGCTTGTGTTCTCTTCTCTTTGGTTTTTGTGACTCTACTGTATGTTTTTGATTTGTGGTTATCCTGTTTTTTCAAGTATGTTAACCCCTTCCTACATCTGCTTACGTTAGACTGATAGTCATATAGGCTCAGACACGTTCTAAAAAAGAGAATCTATGTATTCTTACTCTCCTCCTCCACATTTTGTGATTTTGATGTCCTCTTTTACATCTTCATGTTTATCCTTTTGCTGTTCCTTGTGTTTATCATTGCTTTCACAAATAGGTTTTTTTTCTTTTTGATTTGTGTACTGGCTTATTTAAGTGATTTATTTCCCAATTGTGATTTCCTCTTTCCTATATCTTCTCGCTTCGTTTCTAGTTAGAGAAGACCTTTCAATATTTCTTTCTTTTTATTTTTAACTTTTTTATTTTATAGTGGAGTACAGCTGATTAACAGTGTTGTGATAGTTTCAGGTGCACAGCAAAGTGACTCAGCCATACTCAATACTTTTTTTAGGATAGGTTTAGAATTGCTGTATCCTTTTAGTTTTTGCTTGTCAGAGAAATTCTTTGTCTCTCCTTCTATTCTAAATGATAATCTTGCTGGGTAGAGTATTCTGGGTTGCAGATTTTTCCCTTTCAAGACTTGGAATATGTTTTGCTACTCCCTTCTGGCCTGCAGCATTTCTGTAGAGAAATCAGCTGATAGCCTTATAGGGGTTCCCTTGTAATTAACTCTTTGTTTTCCTCTTGCTGCCTTTAGAATCCTCTCTTTAACTTTTGTGATTTTTGTTATAGCGTGTCCTGGTGTAGGTCTATTTGGGTTCTTCTTGTTTGCGACCCTCTGTGCTTCCTGTATCTGGATATCTGTTTCCTTCTTTAGGTTTGGGAAGTCCGTTCCCTATGTCTGTCTTTCTATTCCTGCCTTGCAAAGAGGTTCATCCATACCACTTTCCTAGATTCCACCTACATACGTTAATATACGATATTCGTTTTTCTCTTGCTGACTGACTTCATTCTGTATGACATGCTCTAGGTCCATCCACATCTCCACAAATGACCCAGTTTCATTTCTTTCTATGGCTGAGTAATGTTTTGTTGTATATATGTACCACATCTTCTTTATCCATTCATCTGTTGACGGACATTTAGGTTGTTCCCAAGTCTTGGCTGTAAATAGTGCTGCAGTGAACGTTGGGGTACATGTGTCTTTGAATTATGGTTTTCTCAGGGTATATGCCCAGTAGTGGGATTGCTGGGTGATATGGTAGTTCTATTTTTAGTTTTTTAATGAATGTCCATACTGTTCTCCATAGTGGCTGTATCAACTTACATTCCCACCAACAGTGCAAGAGGGTTCCCTTGTCTCCACACCCTCTCCCACATTTATTGTTTGTAGATTTTCTGATGATGCCCCTTAATTTTTTGTTCTAGTTCTGTGAAAAATGCCATTGGTAATTTGATAGAGATTGCGTTGGATCTGTAGATTGCTTTGGGTAGTATAGTCATTTTCACAATATTGATTCTTCCAATCCAAGAATATGGACTATCTCTCCGTCTGTATCATCTTTGATTTCTTTCATCAGTGTTTTATAGTTTTCTGAGTACAGGTCTTTTGCCTCCTTAGGCGGCTTTATTCCTAGGTATTTTATTCTTTTTGTTGCAATGGTAAATGGGATCGGGTCCTTAATTTCTCTTTCTGATCTTTCATTATGAGTGTATATGAATGCAAGCGATTTCTGTGCTTTAATTTTGTATCCTGCAACTTTACCGAATTCATTGATTAGCTCTAGTAATTTTCTGGTGGCATCTTTAGGATTTTCTATGTATAGTATCATGTCACCTGCAAACAGTGATAGTTTTACTTCTTCTTTTCCAATTTGTATTCCTTTTATTTCTTTTTCTTCTCTGATTGCCATGGCTAGGACTTCCAAAACTATGTTGAATAATAGTGGCGAGAGTGGACATCCTTGTCTCATTCCTGATCTTAGAGGAAATACTTTCAGTTTTTCACCATTGAGAATGATGTTTGCTGTGGGTTTGTCATTATATGGCCTTTATTATGCTGAGGTAGTTTCCCTCTATGCCCACTTTTTGGAGAGTTTTTATCATAAGTGGGTGTTGAGTTTTGTCAGAAGCTTTTTCTGCATCTATTGAGATGATCATATGGTTTTTATTCTTCAATTTGTTAATATGTTGTATCAGATTGATTGATTTGTGTATATTGAAGAATCCTTTCATCCCTGGGATAAATCCCACTTGATCATGATGTATGATCCTTTTAGTGTTTTGTTGGATTCTGTTTGCTAGAATTCTGTTGAGGATTTTTGCATCTATGTTCATCAGTGACATTGGTCTGTAATTTTCTTTTTTTTTTTAAATTAATTAATTTGTTTTTGTTTTTGGCTGTGTTGGGTCTTCGTTGCTGCACACGGGCTTTCTCTAGTTGCGGTGAGCGGGCTTCTCATTGTTGCGGCTTCTCTTGTTGTGGAGCATGGGCTCTAGGCACTCAGGCTTCAGTAGTTGTGGCACGTGGGCTCAGTAGTTGTGGCTTGCGGGCTTTTGAGTGCAGGCTCAGTAGTGGTGGCGCACGGGCTTAGTTGCTCCACGGCATGTGGGATCTTCCTGGGCCAGGGCTCAAACCTTTGTCCCTTGTATTGGCAGGCAGATTCTTAACCACTGCGCCATCAGGGAAGCCCTGTAATTTTGTTCTTTTGTGATATCCTTGTCTGCTTTTGGCCTTGTAGAACGAGTTTGGGAGTGTTCCTCCCTCTGCAGTTTTTTTGGAAGAGTTTGAGAAGGATAGGTGTTAGATCTTCTCTAAATGTTTGATAGAATTTGCCTGTTAAGCTCTCTCTGGTCCTGGACTCTTATTTGCTGGAAGATTTTTAATTACAGTTTCAATTTCATTACTTATGATTCGTCTGTTTATATTTTCTAATTCTTCCTGGTTCAGTTGTGGAAAGTTGTACCTTTCTAAGAATTTGTTCATTTCTTCCAGGTTGTGCATTTTATTGGCATAGAGTTGCTTGTAGTAGTCTCTTATGATCCTTTGTATTTCTGTGGCGTCAGCTGTGGTTTCTCCTTTTGCATTTCTAATTTTATTGATTTGAATCCTCTCTCTTTTTTTCTTGATGAGTCTGGCTAAAGGTTTGTCAATTTTGTTTATCTTCTCAAGGAACCAACTTTTAGTTTTATTGATCTTTGCCATTGTTTTCTTCCTTTTTGTTTTCTTCATTTCTCTTCTGATATTTATGATTTCTTTCCTTCTGCTAACTTTAGTTTTCTTTTGTTCTTGTTTCTCTAGTTGCTAGGTGTAAGGTTAGATTGTTTATGTGAGATTTTTCTTGTTTCCTGAGGTGTGATTGAATTGCTGTAAACTTCCCTCTTTGAACTGCTTTTGCTGCATCCCATATAGGTTTTGGGTTGCTGTGTTTTCATTGTCATTTGTTTCTATGTATTTTTAAAATTTCCTCAGTGATCTCTTGGTTATTTGGTAGCATATTGTTTAGCCTCCATGTGTTTGTATTTTTTTACAGTTTTTTTCCTGTAATTGATTTCTAATCTCACAGCGTTGTGGTCGGAAAAGATGCTTGCCACGATTTTCAATTTTCTTAAATTTTCCAACGCTTGATTTGTGACCCAAGATGTGATCTATCCTGGAGAATGTTCCGTGTGCACTTGAGAAGAACGTGTGTTCTGCCGCTTTCGGGTGGAATGTCCTATATATATCAATTAAATCTGTCTGGTCTACTGTGTCATTTAAAGCTTGTGTTTTCCTGTTTATTTTCTGTCTGGATGATCTGTCCATTGGTATAAGTGGGGTGTTAAAGTCCCCCACTATTATTGTGTTACTGTCAATTTCCGCTTTTATGCCTCTTAGCAATTTGCCTTATGTATTGAGGTGCTTCTATGTTGGGTGCATATATATTTATAATTGTTATATCTTCTTGGATTGATCCCTTGATCATTATGTAGTGTCCTTCCTTACCTCTTATAATAGTCTTTATTTTAAAGTCTGTTTTACCTGATATGAGTATTGCTCCTCCAGCTTTCTTTTGATTTCCATTTGCATGGAATATTTTTTTCCATCCACCCCTCACCCTCACTTCCAGTCTGTATGTAGCCCTAGGTCTGAAGTGAGTCTCCTGTAGACAGCATATATACAGGTGTTGTTTTTGTATCCATTCAGCCAGTCTGTGTCTTTTGGTTGGAGCATTTAATCCGTTTGCATTCAAGATGATTATTGATATGTATGTTCTTATTACCATTTTCTCAGTTGTTTTGGGTTTGTTTTTGTGGGTCTTTTTCTTCTCTTGTGTTTCCCTGCTAGAGAATTTCCTTTAGCATTTGCTGTAAAGCTGGTTTGGTGGTGCTGAAATTCTCTTTGCTTTTGCTTGTTTGTAAAACTTTTGATTTCTCTGTCGAATCTGAATGAGATCCTTGCTGGGTAATCTTAGTTGTAGCTTTTTCCCTTTCATCGTTTTAAATATATCCTGCCACTCCTTTCTGACCTGCAGAGTTTGTGCTGAAAAATCAGCTGATAACCTTATGGGGATTCCCTTGTATGTTATCTGTTGCTTTTCTGTTGTTGCTTTTAATATTTTTTGTTTGAATTTAATTTTTATTAGTTTGATTAATAAGGGTCTTGGTGTGTTTCTTGTTGGGTTTACCTTGTATGGGACTCTGTGCACTTCCTGGGCTTGGGTGGCTATTTCCTTTCTCATGTGAGGGAAGTTTTAAATTGTAATCTCTTCACATATTTTCTCAGACCCTTCCTCTTCCTCTTCTTCTTCTGGGACCCCTATAATTTGTACATTGGTGTGTGTAATGCTGTCCCAGAAGTCTCTGAGACTGTCCTCATCTCTTTTCATTTTTTTCCCTTTATGCTGTTCCTCGGCAGTCGTTTCCACCATTCTATCTTCCAGCTCACTTATTCGTTCTTCTGCTTCAGTTATTCTGCTGTGGATTCCTTCTGGTGTATTTTTCATTCCAGTTATTGTGTTGTTCATCTCTGTTTGTTCTTTAGTTCTTCTAGGTCCTAGTTAAACACTTCTTGTATTTTCTCGATCCATGCCTCCATTCTGTTTCCAAGATTTTGGGTCATCATTACTGTCATTTCTCTAAATTCTTTTTCAGCCAAGTTGTCTATTTCCTCTTCATTTATTTGGTCTTGTAGGTTTTTATCTTGCTCTCTCATCTGTAACATATTTTTTTTGTCATCTCATTTTTTTGATGGGTGGGGCTGTGTTCCTGTTTCTTGCTGGTCATTTGGCCTCAGGCGTCTAGTACTGCAGTTTCCAGGCAGTTGTGTAGAGCCGGGTCTTGGTGGAAGATGAGGACATCCGGGAGACCTCACACTGCCTAATATTCCCCGGGGCCTGAGGTTCTCTGTTAGTCCAGTGGTTTGGACTTGGTGCTCCTGCCACAGGAGCTGAGGCCCGACCCCCAGCCTCGGAATCGAGATCCCACAAGCCACACGGCACAGCAAAAAAAAAAAAAAAAAAAAAAAGCAAAGCAGGGCAATAACAAAGAATAAAAACAAAAATAAAATTAGAAAAATAAAAATATTGTAAAATTAAAAATAAAACAACAACAACAAGGCAAAACAGAACCACAACAGCAAAAAAGAAGAAAAAAGGGGGCTGGAAGAGGCCTGAGGGGTGGGGCTTAGGCCTAGCGCAGAGGGAGGGGCCCTGGAGGGCTGAGGGTTAGGCCCAGGACCCCAGCAGGCTCGCCAGGGCCCGAGTGGTCGGGGGAGACGCTGGCCACGTTCCCCTCTGATCCCCTGATCGCCTCTCCCCATCCCCGCTGACCCTCCTCCGCTGTAGGAACCCCTCCCCTCACCGCCCCGAGGGTGCCGGTCCCATCCCACCTCCA
The DNA here is from genome assembly GCF_949987535.1 of Balaenoptera acutorostrata. Lineage (NCBI taxonomy): Eukaryota > Metazoa > Chordata > Mammalia > Artiodactyla > Balaenopteridae > Balaenoptera > Balaenoptera acutorostrata. The sequence continues at coordinate 224,011 of NC_080085.1, read as the reverse complement.
CGTTTCCTTCCCTCCTCCTTCCCCTCCACGTCCCGCCCGGTGTAAAGACCTTACATTTAGGTCTTTAATCCATTTTGAGCTTTTTTTTGTGTATGGTATTACACAGTGTTCTAATTTCTTTCTTTTACATGTAGCTGTCCAACTTTCCCAGCACCACTTATTGAAGAGACTGTCTTTTCTCCATTGTATATTCTTGCCTCCTTTGTCATAGATTAATTGACCATAGGTGCATGGGTTTAGCTCTGGGCTTTCTATCCTGTTCCATTGAATCGTGTGTCTGTTTTTATGCCAGGACCATACTGTTTTGATTACTGTAGCTTTGTGGTGTAGTCCAAAGCCAGGGAGCCTGATTCCTCCAGTTCTGTTTTTCTTTCTCAAGATTGCTTTGGTTATTTGGGGGTCTTTGTGTTTCCATATAAATTAAAAATATTTTTCTTCTAGTTCTATGAAAAATGCCATTGGTAAATTGATAGGGTTTGCACTGAATCTGTAGTTTGCCTTGGGTGGTATATTCATTTTGGCAGTATCCATTCTTTCAATCCAAGAACTCAAATCTGCACATTTGACGCTTTGTCTTCATAGGGTTATTTATCTCTCCTTTTGACTAGTCATGCTAGAGGTTAACTTATATTTTTTCAGATAAGAATCTATCAGCTTCATTGAGTACTTTAATTTTTTGTTCATCTCCTTCATGAACCTCTGCTTTCACTTTTGTTACTTTCTTACATTTTTTCTATTGTCACTTTTTTCCAGCTTCTTGAATTGAACAATTAATTATTTTTCAGTCAGCTTTATTGAGATAAAATTGACACAGAGTAAGACTCCCCAGTTCTAAGTATACAGTTTGACAGAATTTGATGAATGTTCACCCCTGTGGATCCACATCACCGGCAAGGTAGGGAACACTAATCCCCCAGGGACGTCCCTTGGACTCCTTGATCAGTGGGCTGGGCCAGAGGGAGTGGCTTGGGCATCTGCCCACCCCCTTGGTGGTGCTGTGTACAGGGATCATGGGTGCAGGACCCTGCTTTGGCTCCTGGCACCGCAGAAGTGACAGTTAGGTTCTGACTTCTTTGTGTCTTGTTCGTAATTTGCCCCAGCTGCACGTGTGTGCAGTTATTTTTAGTCCCTTATAGTTTCTTTGTATCTGTTGCTGGAGGAGACGTTTGTCCATGTGCAAGCCCTGCAGCAAAGGGTCCCAGGTCCCGGCCTACCTCACCCTCACTCCCTGGCCCTATGGTGCTATTGTTTTGCCTTTTCTAGAATTTCACATGAATGGGATCATGTGGTGGGTTGTCTTGGGTTTTTCTGGCCTCTTTCACCCGGCCTAATTGTCGACGTTCGTCCTTAGCATTTACTGCTAAGTAATATTCTGTGCACGCACGTCCCTTGGTGTATCTGTTTACTGGTGGATGAAAGGTTGTTCCCAGTTTTGTCTCATGAATAAAGCTGTTGTGTACGTCTGTACACAGGGTTTGTGCAACACCTTTGCAAGTTCTCTGAGGTGAGAAATGCTGCAGAGTTGAATTGCTTGGTCATCTGGTGGCTCTATGTTTAATTTTATAAGAAACTGTGAAACCGTCTTCCAGTGTGGCTGTCCGTTACGTGTGTCCAGCCAGCGGTGTGTGAGACGCCAGTTGCTCTGTAAGCTGCCAGCACTTGGTGTTGACGCTTTTTAACTTTAGCCGAGCTGGTGCCCGTGCAGAGGTCACTTACTGTGGCTTCGTGTCTCATTTCCCTAATGATTATGTTCAGTCCCTGGTTATGTGTTTGTTTCTCATCAGCAGCTTTTTTTTTTTTTTGGCAGCTCTCTTGAGGTATAACTGATGTGAGGTAAACAGTAGATGTTTACTATGTACCATTTGGTGAGCTTTGATGTGTGTCAATCCCCGTGAGACTATGCAGTCGAGATGAGAAGCATTTCCAGCCTCCCCTCAACTTGGCTCCTTTCCAGTCCATCCTGGCCCAGCCCCAGGCCCCCACTGGTCTACTTTCTGTCACTGTGGGTCAGTTAGAGTTTCCTAGAACTTCATCACACAGTAGGTACTTATTTTTTTAATTGTGGTAAAATTTACATAAAAATCTATCAGCACGTTAGCCATTCTAAAATCTAAAATTGAGAGGCCTTACTACACACACAGTGTTGCACGACCCTTACCACTGTCTAGTTCCGGAACATTCTCCTAACCCCAAAAGAAGCTCTGGGCCCCTTGGCAGTCGCTGCACTCCCCCTCCGCCAGCCCCTGACACCGCTCATCTGCTTCTTGTCTCTGGATTTGCCTGCTCTAAATGTTTCATGTGAATGGAACCAGGACTAATTGTCCTGTGTCTGACTTCTTTCCTTTACTTGGCATCACGTCCTCAAGGTCCATGCACGTGGTAGCCTGTGTCAGAGCTTCACTCCTTTCCATGGCTGGGTCATGTTCCATTGGGTGCTTGCACCCCATTCTGCTTATTCAGTCATCCATGGCTGGGCGTTTGGGTGGTTTCCACCTTTTGGCTGTCGTGAGCAGTGCTCCTGTGAACACTTGAGTACGAGTGTTTGTGTGAGGCCCCGTTTTCAGTTCTTTTGGCTGGGGGGGGGTGGGCGGTGGTGTGGGTGAGTGTACACATACCTAGGAGTGGAATTGCTGGGTCATGTGGTGAATCTGTGTTTGACGTACTGAGGGACCACCCCACTGATTTCCACGGCAGCTGCACCATCTTGCGTCCCCACCAGCACGTGTGGGTCCCGTCGCTCCACACCCTCAGCACGCTTGCTCTTCTCTCCCTTTAATTGTAGCCGTTTGTCTTGCTTCAGGCTGATGTACCAATCCTGCAGACTGGGTGGCTTATAAAGAACAGAAGTTCACTTCTCATAGTTCTGGAGGCTGGACGTCCGAGATCAGCGTGTCAGCAGGGCTGGTTCTGGTGAGGGCCGTCCTCCGGGGCACAGAAGTTTCTCACTGTGCCCTCACGCGGAGGAAGGGGTGAGGGAGCTCTCTGGAGTCCCTTTTACAAGGACGCTAATCCCCTTCATGACCTCATCACCTCCCAAAGGCTCCACCTCCTAACACCATCACCTCGGGGATTAAGTTTCAACATAAGACCTTTGCGGGGTGGGGTGGGGACACAAACATTCAGACCATAGCTCTATCCTACTGGGTATGTGGAGATAGCTTGTTTTAATTTGCACATTTCTAATGACTGTCAGTACTGAGTGAGCATCTTTTAAATGTGCCCATTTATCATTGTATGTCTTCTTTCATGACATGCCTGTTCAGATAGATCATTTGCGTGTTTAAAAATCTGGTGTTTTCTTACTGTTGAGTTATATGTGCTTTGCATACATTCTAGATACAAGTCCTTTGTCAGAGGTACTGTGTAGCAGACGTTTTCTCCCAATGTTCTCTTGTCTTTCTGCTCTCGTAACAGTCTTTGGAATTGCAAACGTTTTTCATTTTGATTGTGTCCAGTTTTCAGATTTTTTCCCTACTTGGTTCATGCATTTGTATCCTTGATGGGAAGTGTTGGCAAATCCGAGGCCAGTAGGATTTTTCTCACGTGTTTTCTTCTAAAGGCCGATTCGGGTAACTCTTCCCTTCAGGCCTGTGCTCCACTCTGAGCTGGGTATTGGCGCATGTGGGGTAGGAGGGAAGGTGCGTCTCTGCACACGGTGTCCAGTGGCCCCAGACCCGCTCGCTGGGCACCCCGTCCGCCCGCTGACTTGCCTTGGCACCTTCTTCCGACGGGAATTGCCGTACGTGAGTCTGTCCCTGGACGCTCTTGGGTGTCGGTGACGGGCTGTCTGTCACAGCAGGACAGCACTGGCCCCGCTGCTGTAGCTTCACTGCTGTGTTCACGTCCGGCAGTGCTGATTTTCCTGCTTCTCTCTGATTCTCAAGTGCTGCGACTGCTCTGGTGTCTCTGCATTCCCACGTGAACTGCAGAATCACCGTCCCCACGCCTGCTGGGGAAAGAAGCTAGCTGGGATTCGGGTTGTGATCGTTTGAGTGTGTAGGTGAATTTGGGGACAGTCCACGCCTTTCCAACATCGAGTCTGCCGGGTTATGACCCCGGCATTTCTCAGATTCTAAGTCATCATTAATTTCTCTCAGTACTCTTTTGTCATGTTGGTCTTTCCTCAAACGTATGAATACTTGGGCATAACCCAGTGTTTCATGTCTTTGACGATACTGTCAGTAGCGTTATTTTGCTTCAGTTCATGGCTGTTCCTTGAAGTGCACAGAACTGCTGTTGGTTTTTGTGTGTTGGCTTTGGACTACGCATAAGATCACTTTTTCAGGTTCCTTAGGAGTTTCCAGTGAACGATCACGCCCTCTGCAGATAAAGAGAGTGTCCCCGTTTGCTCTGTAATCTGCGGGTCTTGTATCCTCTTTCCTGCCCTGCTCGCTGTGCTGGCTGGGCCTCCGTGAGGACGCTGACTCGGGGTGTGGGAGCACCATAGCCCTCGCCCCCCCAGCCTTGGGGCGCGTGACCCCCCGCAGACGCAGCGTGGGAGCTGCAGCTGCTCCTGTGTCCTTTACCAGGTTGAGGAACCTAGTTTGCTGAGAGCCCTTTTACTGTGTAAAATCTTGAACGCGTGTTGAAATTTGCTTTTCTGCACGTGTTGAGTGCTCCTGTGGCTTTTCTTCTTCCCTCAAGCCGTCTTGCGTCTTTGGATGAATCCCATTTCATCATAAATCCTGTCTCTTCCTCCTTACGTGCTTTTGGGTTCTGATTGCTTGTGTCTTGTTAGGGTTTAAATCCAGGCTCCGGAAGGACGCCCATCTGGAGATGCGTTGTCTAGTGAGTTCTCTGGCTCGGTAGCAGGGTGGCCTGGCCTCACAGAATTGGTTGGGTTATTGAGCCGCGTGTTTAGAACTGGGATGGTGTTTCACGATAAACGTTTGGCAGAATTCACAGTGAAGCATTTGGGGTTGGACATTCTCTCCCTGGGAAGGTTGTGGACATTGAGTTTGATGGGGTAGTTCCCGTCTTTCAAGTGTGTGCCCAGCTCCTGTGACTTGGTGAATTTATTGACACACATTGTTGATAAGATTCCACACGTTTAGGGTCTGTACTGACTGACGTCCCTCTGCCACTTCTGATGTTGGCATTTGTGTCTTCTGTCCTTATCCTCAGTTGGTTTGGCCAGAAGTTTTTTATTTTCCTGATCTTTTCTGAGAACTAGCTTTTAGTTTTGCCAACTTTTTTGTAGTGATTTCCTATCGCATTGATTTCCCGTCTTTATTGTTTCCTCTCTTCCGCTCACATTAGGGCTAACTGTTCTCCTTGCAGTTTCTTAACGAGGCAGCTCTGTCCACTCAGCCTTTCTGCTTTGCTCACGGAAGCACTTAATGCTGTGAACTTCCTTCCGAGCGCTGCTTGACCGGCATCCCAAACGTTGTTGATGTGTTGGTTTTTGGGTTTTTTTGTGTGTTTTTATTTCCCTTCTCATTCAGTGCAAACTACATTTGTGTTTGTCTTGTAAACTTCTCCTTTGGCTGATGCTGCGTTATTTAGAATTTTGTTGTTTTGATTTTCAACTCCTGCAGCTTGTTTAGACATGTTTTGGTTACTGATTTCCAGTTTAGTTCTGTCGTGGGCAGGGGTGCTCTGTCTGGTCTCAGTGCTTCCAGATGTACTGAGATTTGTTTTCTGGGCTGAGGGTGGTCGTCTTGGTAAACGCGCACGTGAAGGTCGTCCAGCCCTGAGTGTCGGTTTGCTCCCTGGGTTCCGAGCGTGTCCGGGTCCCGGCGTTTCAGCAGCTTCTGCCTGTTCTGTCAGTTGCGGGAGAGGGTGCGGCTCCCGACGGTGAGTGACTGCGGGCTTTCCTCGGGGAGCTGTGGGCCGGGGGCCGCGGCCTTTGTGCCTCTGTGGGCGGCTGTGTCGTGTGAGGACCTCCTGTCCCCAGATCAGCTCCGTCCTCACACCCCTTCTTCTCTCTCGTCATCGCGACACGGCCCTTGTTCTTGCCGGAGACGTGCTTCTCGGGAGCCTGCGTGCCCGAGGTCAGTGGACCAGCTCCTCTGAACACAGAAAGGGGCAAACGGCTGGTCCGTGAAAAGGGCAGTCTCTGCTTCCCTTCCCTGCGCAGGGGGGCCCCTGTCGGCACACGTGTGGGCTTTGATCTGGGCGTCCTGCAGTTCTTCCCGTTCTGAGCCCTGCTGCCTGGAGTTAGCACGGCGGGTGCTGAGCCCTTGGGGCCACCCCCATTTCACACGCCAGGCCCGCGTCCCAGGCTGTCACCTGTGTGTCCGCCTGACCGGCTCTGGATTCCGGGGCTTCCCACGACCCCCCTCATGACCCCCCTGCTGTTGGTTTTTGTGTGTTGGCTTTGGACGACACATGCCCATCAGATCACTTTTTCAGGTTCCTGAGGGGTTTCTAATAGACGATCACGTCTATTCCGCAGTTCCGCAGTTTGCTCGGCAGCCCACAGGACTCAGGGAAACACCAGTTCGTTATAAAGGGTTCCTTATGAAGGGTATGCTGAGGGGTACCGGTGAGCAGCCTGGAGAAGAGGCATCAGGGTGCGGCGTCGGGGGCTCCCCAGTGCTGCAGTCTGTCCCCGTGGAGTTGGGGTGCATCTCCGTCCTGGTACGGCGGATTTGTTCCCTAGCTTGGAAGGCCCCTGAACCCGCTCCTTTAGGGGCTGTTTCAGAGGCTTCATCCCGTGGGCATGATCGAGGTTTCTCTCCACCTCTGCCTTCGCCCTCTGCAGAGAATGCCGGGGCGCGGAAAGTTCCAGCTCAGTAACCGTGGCGTGGGCTCTTTAAGGACAGCCCCATCCACGACGAAACAGGCTCCTGTCCCCCCAGGAGATTCCAAGGGACTTCGGGGCTCTGTGTCCGGACCTGGGGGCAGAGGCCAAATATCAGCACAGAAGCCGCTCCTGGCACTGGTTCGTGGTGGGAGCGCAGATGCTCTGGGAATCCCTCCCTTAGGGGACCCCACGTGGTCAGGAGCCCCGTGGGGGGAGCCGGGCAAAGGTCAGCCTGCACCTGCTGATGGTCCACATGCGGAGTCCTGCTCGGGTGGGTGTCAGATGCCCTGTGCCACGGGAGCCGAGCCAGACCCCAGGCCCCAGCCAGATGCTGCCGTGTTCGGGACAGGCCGTGTGGACGGACGGGGAGCTCTGTGTGTGCGCGGGCGTCGGGTGGGGGGTGCCGTGAGGGGCGTGAGGGACGGGATCGGGGTCACCGCGGGGCTGCTCCTGACGGGGTGACGCGGGCCTCAGCGTGTGCCCGGGTCTCCCGTCACGTACGCTAGATGAAAGTTACAGACCTGTAAAACCTTCCCATGTCGTGTGTTCTTCCCTTCAGGGTGGCATTTTACCATATTTTTAAACGCGTTTCTTCGTACCTCTGGATTTCAGAGTTGGTGTTTCCTGTTCCCTTGGAATGTTTGCAGACGGTCCTGAGAGGTGGTGGACGGAGGTCACGGTGAAAGCGTTAGGATGGACTCTCCAGCTGCCTGTGGGGTGGGTGGGCTGGGGAGTGCGGCACCGCTCGTTCTGGGACGTGAATGCAGGTGACGTCACCCCACGGGCAAGGGTACAGCTCCTGCTGTGCGGTGGACGGACGCACGGCCGTGGGACGGGACGGTGCCGTCGCCCGAGTCCGTCCGGATAGCTGTCACGTGCCCGCGCGAGCGCTCCAGGCGGGATGCCTGAGGCCCCTGGCTCCCCGGTCCCTGCCGCCTGCGCCCTCCCGCCCCGGGGAGCGGCCAGTGCCCTCCGCGCCCCCGGCTCACACTGCCCCCTCGGGGCCCTGGGGCCAGCATCCCTGGCAGGAGGCCTCCGCTGCCCGTCGCCCCAGGCCGCGCGCCCACCTGCGCGGAGCAGAGGCCTTTCAGCCCGCCCTGTGCCCGAGCCTCGCCCCGTGGTCCCCGCCCCAGCGTGTGCGCGCAGCCCCAGAGCGTCCGGACGCACGGCTCCCGCGCAGCTGGGCTGCTCCCTCCCGGGGCGCCGAGGGTGAGGCGCCCGCGCGCTCTGGGCCTGGCGTCGTGGGCAGGAGCGGGCGCCGGCGGTCTCCCCCGGGGCGGCCCCTGGCCGCGGGCGTGCCTGGCCGGTGCTCGGTCCTGCCAGACCATCTGCCGGCAGCTCCGCCGCCACCTCCCCGACCCGCGGGCGATGCCCGTGACCCGGGTCCTGTGAGCGCCGTCGCCCGTGTGGGCTTCTGTGGGGACCCGGTTTGCGCCTTTCCTCTGCCTCTCCCTCCGGAGTCCGGCCGTGTTCACCCTTCTCCCTGCAGGGCCTGTCGCTCTCTTGGGCCCTTGGCCTTTTTTCCTGTACCTTTGCCTTAGTTTGAAGTCTGTGTGTGACCCCGTTGTCAGGATAATGCCCTGCGAACGTTTTCCTGGTCTGCGGCTTGTTTTTATGCCCTCGGCGACGTCTGCCCTGGAGTTCTGGTGGGGAAGCGGTTCAGTCCACCCACCTTCTCTTTCAGAGCTTTGGTGTTTGACTCACGTTTAGGGAACCTCTGCTTCTCCAGCATCGGGACGATCTCCTACATTTCCTTCTGGAGTTTCACTTTCAGAGCTTTGGTGTTTGAGTCACGTTTAGGGAACCTCTGCTTCTCCAGCATCGGGACGATCTCCTACATTTCCTTCTGGAGTTTCACCGTCCACGCTTGGGGCTGGCATCCGTCCCTCGTGGTTTCGTAGAGTTGCCCCGCCGACCAGCTGGGCTCCCACTAGGGACGCCCGTTCCCTCTGAGCTGCCGCCAGCTTCGTCTGCGTGCTGAGTTGGTGGGCGGCACCAGCTCAGGGGTCTGTCCCTAAACTGGTCCCGTCCTCTTTTTTTTTTTTTTTTTTTTTTTTTTGGTCCCGTCCTGTTTGCCCTGATGCACAGCCTCACTGCCGTGACTGCACGGAAGGCTTGACAGTCGTGTGCGTTTGCATGTGGGCTTTGAATGAGCTGGTTGATTTCTGCAAAACACCCCTTGCTGGGTGTGCATTGGCTTTGCGTTGACTCTGTGGGTCGTCTGGGGAACAGTTGACATCTTAACACATTATTGACTGGGGGATTTTTGCAGAAACTAACGCCTGTGCCTGTAATAACGTCTCCGGTCAAAAATGTGTCAACAGCATTAAGTGTCCAGTCCAGGAATCTGTATGGTCTGTCCCTCCATTTGGGGGGTCTTTGATTTCTCCCAGCCACGCTTTGTCGTTCCCTTTATAGAGATCTCACACTTTCAGTTACGTTTACCTGTAGGTTGATGTCTTTTATGCTTTTCATAGATGGCACTGTTACATTTTCTGTTTTCTAATTGCTTGTCGCCAGTGTGTGGAAATATAATTGATTTTTGTACATTGTCCTGGGATCCCGCAGCTTTGCTGGTTTTCTGTTACAAGTAAGTCCCCTACGTACACACCTTCAAGTTGCGAACTTTTAGAGATGCGAACGTGCTTACCGTCAGCGTCAGGCACGAGTGACGTTGCAGCTTGCCCTCCGTCTCCTACTGCCGGAGATCCTTCAGTTCTACCATCTCCCACCTCCTCTCCCTCCTCCAGGCAGTAACTCTTCTTGCCTGTTCACTCGATGCCAGCCCCTGTGTGCCCGCTGTTGTACTGGACTACTGTACTTTTCAAGGTACTGTAAAAATGTAAAAATGTTTTCTTCATCTTTTGTGTTTGTTTTTTATGTATCATTTGCATGGAAAGTATTAGAAATCTGTTACAGTACAGTACTATGCAGCCGACTGTGTTAGTTGGGTAGCTAGGCTGACTTTGTTGGACTTACAGACAAACTGGACTTTGGAACGTGCTCTCGGAATGGAACTCGTTCGTGTGTAGGGGACTTAGTGTAATTCTGGTATTTCGTAAACCTTTCGGAATTCTCCCTACCGCCGCGTATTTGTGAATTACCAGAGTTTTTTCTTTGTCTCTGCCCCGAGCGTCCCCTCCTCCATCTCTGCTGGTGGAGCCTGTCCCGTTCCAGCTCAGGGCAGAGCCGGCCGGCATGTGTCCCCACATGCAGATGTGAGCCGTGGGCTCCTGTGTACGCCCCTGATTACAGTGCTGTGTTCCTTTCTGTTCTTAGGTTTCCTGGCCTGCTGTTTGTTTCACTGTGATTTTTTTTTTTTTACTGCTGGATTCGATTTGCTGGCCTGGATTTGTGTGGGATGTTGGCATCTCTGTTCCTGGGAGCTGAGGGGGCCTGATCTCCCCTCACAGGTGTCAGGGTCCAGGACGTGCAGCCTCGTAACAGGATTTGGGAGACGTCCCTTGTTTCCATTCTCTGGAAGAGTGTGGGTACCATCCACGTGATTTCTTCCCTAAAGCAGGGCCCGGGATCTTCTTGGCAGGAAGGCTTTAAGCCACGGGTTCGGTCTCTTGAAATGTAGAACCGTCTGGATGTCCGTTGTCAGTTGTGGTTGGACACGTCTGTTAGTCAAGGGGTCCGCCCGTTTGCCTGCAGTTGTCGCGTTTCCTGGCCTCCAGTTTTTGGGAGTGTCAGCTGCCTGTCTGTCCAGCGCTGGCGGGCTCTGCAGTGACTGCTGACGTGGGGAGCGCGCGTTTCCTTTTTCTGCTTCCCCAGGAGTGTTGTTGAGGGGTAATTGCTTGCTTAAAAGCTTTGCGAAGAGCTGACTCGGCCTTGTTGACTCTCTCTGTGGCGTATCTGCTCTCTTTTTCTCTTCTCTCAGCCTTTGTTGTTTCCGCCCTGCTGCTTCTGCGTTGTCGGGAGGGAAGCTTAGAGCGTGGGTTTTCCGCCTGTTTCCCGGTCAGCACCTGTGTTGACAGCTGTGGCCGCCAGCCCTGCGGTCGCCTCGGCCCCTGAGATGTGCCCGGGTCACAGCCTCGTCCTTGTCGCACCCCGAGTGTCCCCTGACCTCCTCCGTCGCTTACGCCGCCCCGACGCGTCATCGGAGGTGCTGCACGTCCAGGGGTGGGCACGTGCTCGTCGCCTCCCTACAGCTGCCGACGTGCCGCCTCCAGTTGCGGCAGGCGGTCTGTGCCGCGTGCCCGGGAGCGCCGTTGCCGTCGGCGTCTCCGGAGTGACGGCTGGGAGAGGCTGCCCCTCCCCGCGGAGGCCCGTGGCGCAGGCGCAGGCGCAGGGCTGCGCGGCCGGGCTGTCTGCACGCGGTGCGCTCCCGGCCGCTGCGGGGCCCGGGGCGCGCTAACCCTGTGTCCCCTCCCCTCCGCCCGCAGGCCTGCGGCTGCCCGCTCTACTGGAAGGGGCCGCTCTTCTGCGGCGCCGGCGGGGAGCGCACGGGCTCCGTCTCTGTGCACAAGTTCGTCGCCATGTGGAGAAAGTGAGTCCCGGGGCGGGAGTGGTGGCCCGGCCGTGCCTCTGCCTCCACTGGCCGGTGCTCCTGCGGCCGGGACAGTAAGGGACGGAGACGGATGTCCGGGGGTGCCCGGCACGGCCGCCGTGTCCCTTGCGGGGCCCCGTCCGTCTGTGCCCGTCCTCCGGAGTCTGGGGAGGGGCCTGTGGACGCGCGCGGGGTGCAGCTGGGGTGCCCTCTGTCGCCCAGGATGCTCCAGAGCTGTCACGATGACGCGGCCAAGTTCGTCCACCTGCTCGTGAGCCCCGGCGGCAACTCCCTGGCGCAGGAGGACTTCATCCCCTTCTTGCAGGTGCGTCCCCGCCTCCCCGCCGCACACGCCCTCGCCCCCGCCCCCTCCTCGCAGGCGCGCCCCGGTGTCTACACCCCGGGGGCTGGCGGGCAGGCAGGCGGGCTCCTCCGAAGCTGGCTCCGTGCAGCCCCTCCAGACCTGCGTGAGAGGCAGGACGGTGTAGACAGCTGCACACCTGAGCCCGCGGAGCGTGGAGTCGCACCTTCGGGCGCCGGGCCGCCCACGAGAGGCCTCTCGCGGTTTGCAGAACGCGCATTTCCACACGCCGTTCTGGTTCCTGTAAACACGGTTTTGTTTAGCGCTCTCTGTTACGTCCTGTAGAGGGGAATCGAAGGCGGTCCCCGGTTACCCGCGTGTTCCACGTGAACACGGAGTAACCGAAGTTACCAAGCCATTTGAATGGAAGCGACTTAAAGGGCTCCTGGGACTGCAGTGCTTTGTTAAGTGAGGATATCACCAGTTTTCTTTCTCAGGATCTGGGGTGGAGTTCCCTGGTGGTCTTTCATACCTTTATACGTGTCAGATTGTTACCTTCGGCCGCGACAGCTGGCGTGCTTCCTTAGCTCGTGTCCCAGATGATTCTGTGTGATCCTTTAATTTGATGTGATTTCACGTAACCGTGTGTCTGGGCTGACGCTGCGTGAGCGGCTCTGTGGCTGGATGTGTGAACCTGGGTGTTGGTGGTGGACACGTGCGCGCTTATCCCTGGGCCTGGCGGCATATCCCAGGGCCGTGTCCCGTCCCCCGTCTGCAGGACGTGGTGAACACCCACCCGGGCTTGGCATTCCTGAAGGAAGCGTCGGAGTTCCACTCCCGCTACATCACCACGGTGAGTACGAGCACGTCCGCTGCCCCTGTGGCTTCCGTGGGCGCCTGAGGCCCGGGCTCCAGGCCCGCCGTGAGGGAACGGACACCCAGCCCCTGCACCCGTGGCCCTTCACAGCCCCGCTTTCTCACCAGGAAGAGGGTGTGGGGCTCGGGCGCGGGTGGGCTGTGTGTCCCACCTGGGTCCCAGCTGGGCCCCAGCTGGGCGCGCTCAGCGAGAGCCTGGGTGGTCCTGGCCGCGTGCCCCGGGCTCGGACAGGTCGGGGCAGGCGAGGGGACGTCCACAGACCCAGCGGTCTCCCTCTCTGGGCAGCCTGGGCCCCTCAGCCTGAGGGCCTGGCCCGGGGACACGAGGACGCCACAGCCCAGCCCCCGCCCCTGCCCCGGTCAGAGGTCGCCTGGGGAGGACGGCCCTCCGGCTCTGGGTGGAGGTGGGCGTCCGGCTCTGGGTGGAGGTGGGCGTCCGGCTCTGGGTGGAGGACGGCCCTCCGGCTCTGGGTGGAGGTGGGCGGCGCCGCGGCCCCATGGCACGGAGCCGTCGCTCGTGGAAGCCCACGTGCCCGCGGTTCCACAGGCCTCCCTCCGCCCCTTCACCGCTCCACGTCGCCCTGAGGGGTCGTCGCCGAGGAGCGGTGCTCGGAGCCGTGCCTATTCCAGCGGCGGCAGGGAGCGCTGCGTGTGAACGGGGCTGGGTGCCAGGAGCCCCGTTCCCGTGCCCCGGCCTCCCTGCGCAGACAGGACAAGGCAGGGCACGTCCGGGCGGAGGGGACGGCCTGCAGCAGGGACGGGGGAGGGGATGCCCCGGGAGGAGGACGGGTGAGGGGACAGCCCGTGACAGGGACAGGCGAGGGGACGTCTCAGATGAGGACAGGTGAGCAGATGCCCCGGGACAGGCGAGGGGCGTCCCCACCTGGGAGCAGAGCTAAGCCCCGTGGCCAAGGTGGGCCTCACTGTGCAGGGCGCAGGGGTCACTCTCTGGCCTTAACGTTTTCCATTCAGTGGTCAGTTGAGCGTCCGTGGAAGCATTGGGAGCAGTTTCTCAAACCACCCGCAGTGTAAGAAAGACTCCCAGCCACACAGGAACTGCATGCCCACGCCGTCCTAGCTCAGGTGTGGCCATCTCACCCGGACATCCCCCTGCATGTGGCAGCGGGTCCGCCTCTCCTGCCACCTGTGTCCTCCCTGCAGCTGGAGGCAGGACTGCTTCCCCCCCACCGTCTGATGACGTGCGGAGCGGTCGCCCTCTGCTGGCGACACGGGGCCCTGCGGCCCAGGGTGCGGAGCTCCTGGTGAGGCCAGGCAGGAGCTTGGCGGCGAGGTCGCAGGCGGGGTACCTGCAGGACCACACGTGGGGTTGCTGCACAGTCACGTGCGGGGCCCCCAGCCCCCCGCGTCCCGGTGCTCAGCCGACGGGCCTCCTCCTACAGGTCATACAGAGGATCTTCTACACGGTCAACAGGTCTTGGTCCGGGAGGATCACGTGCACGGAGCTCCGGAGGAGCACGTTCCTGCAGGTGGGTGGCGGCTGCCCGAGGGGCACGGGGCCTCCTGCATGCCCCCGCCCACTCATCCAGCCTCCCGGCATCCACCGCGACCCACCCACCCATCCCTCCGCCCGCCCCCCAGCGATCCCCCATCCCTCCACCAACCTGTCAGCGGTCACCCCACCCGTCTGCCCACCCGTCGTCATTACCCCACCCAGCCTCCCTCCCTCCCTTCCCTTCCCCAGCGTCATCCGTTTCTCCGCCCACACGCCAGTAGTCCATTCTTTATCCACATACACGTCGTCCGTCGGTCCACTCACCCCTCTGCCCACCCGTCGTCTCTCCCTGCACCCACCAGCCTGTCACCCGTCCCTCCATCGGCTGACGCATCACCTGTTTCCCCCACCCGGTCCCCCACCCGGTCCACCCACCCGTCGTCCACCTCCTTGTCCATCCACCCAGCCGTTACCCATCCCTCCAGCACACTATCACCTGTTCCTGCCTCCATCCCCTACCCACCATCCCCTTCTTCATCTACCCACGCACTCGTTCATCCCTCCACTCCCCCACCAGTAACCCGTCGCTACACCAACCCCTAGATCATCCCTCTGTCCACCCTCCCATCCTCCATTCCCCTCCCTCCACCCTCCCATCCTCCATCCGCCTCCCTCCACCCACCCACTCTCCATCCGCCTCCCTCCACCCTCCCATTCTCCATTCCTCCACCCCTCCACCCAGCACCCAGCTTATCCGCGGTCACCCCATTCATCTGCCCACCTGTCATCATTACCCCACCCACCTTGCATCCCTCCATCCAGCACCCAGCTTATCCGCGGTCACCCCATTCATCTGCCCACCTGTCATCGTTACCCCACCCACCTTCCATCTCTCCACCCAGCACCCAGCTTATCCGCGGTCACCCATCCAGCACCCAGCTTATCCACGGTCACCCCATTCATGTGCCCACCTGTCATCGTTACCCCACCCACCTTCCATCCCTCCACCCAGCACCCAGCTTATCCGCGGTCACCCCATTCATCTGCCCACCTGTCATCATTACCCCACCCACCTTGCATCCCTCCATCCAGCACCCAGCTTATCCGCGGTCACCCCATTCATCTGCTCACCTGTCATCACTACCCCACCCACCTTGCATCCCTCCACCGTCATCCGTCCCTCGTCCCCCGACTCGTCCATCATCCGTTCATTTTCCTTCCTTTCCTTTATCCACCCGCCCACCCTTTTTCTTCTTCCATTCGTCGTGTACCCTTCCTTTCCCCTTGTCCATCCCGGAGGCACGGCCCCGCCCTCTGGGGAGTGGGTGCACCCGGGTTCTGTGGACCTGTGCGTGTCGACAAGGGCGGGGCTGACCCGCTCGCGTCAGGAGCCCCCGGCCACGAGAGCGTGCGTGCTTGGGCTGCTCTGTGCTGCAGTCTCGGGGCCCTGCCCGGTGCGCCCCGACCTGGGTGCTGGGCTCCCAGCCCTCAAGCAGGTCTCCACCAGCGCGGACCCTCCACCCTCAGGACGTGAGACTCCTGGGCAGGGTGGGGCGGGGTGGGGGGGGGTCCCACCTGCGGGAGGCCCGTCTCCACACTGCAGCCGGAGGTGCCTGGCAGCGGTCTTCTGGGTCTGTCCTGGCAGAACGTGGCACTCCTGGAAGACGAGGCGGACATCAACCAGCTGACCGAGTTCTTCTCCTACGAGCACTTCTACGTCATCTACTGCAAGTTCTGGGAGCTGGACACGGACCACGACCTGCTCATTGACGCGCAGGACCTGGCCCAGCACAGCGACCACGGTGAGGGCGGGGCCGGCGGGCAGCGGGGACGCAGCACGGGACGCACGGGGACCGGGGCGGACGCGGGACACGGCACGGGACGCACGGGGACCGGGGCGGACGTGGGACACGGCACGGGATGCACAGGGAACGGGGCGGACACGGGACACGGCACGGGACGCACGGGGACCGGGGCGGACACGGGACACGGCACGGGACACACGGGGACCGGGGCGGACACGGGACACGGCACGGGACGGATGGGGGTCGGGGCGGACACGGGACAGCACGGGACCCGCGGGGACCGGGACACACAGGTCCTGCTGTTGGTGGAGGCGCTCTCTGGGGGGCGTGGAGCCCCCGTCCTGAGCAGAGGCAGCGGCTGCCCCACACAGGCTGCGTCCGTCCGTCCGTCCCCCCGCTCTCCCCGCCCACCTCCCCTCCATTTGTGCTCAAGTGTTTCGGGGCCACCCCACCCGTCATTTCACGCCAGGTCCCCTGATGAGCCCCGGCGTGGGCCAGTCTGGGTGCCGCCCTGAGCCCCCAGCACCTGTTCCCAGAGCTGAGCAAACTGTCCCCGTATGCTGTATCTCTCGGCAGCGTTCCCCTCGCTCCCTCCCTCCTCCCGCGGCTTCCTGCTCTGTGTCGGGGCCTCGAGCGGCCCGTCTGCAGAGTGGACGGTGCCCTGTCTGCGTGGGCGGCTCTGGGCACCGTCCTGAGGCCAGATGCCAGCTCGGGGCCACTGGGGCCGGGGCGGGTGGGACGGCGGCGGCGGGCCCCCGGGAGCCGTCCTGAGGGGAGGGAACGGCGGAGCGGAGACGCGGTTCTCTGAGAGGTTGTACTTCTGGCTTCTGGGTTTGACTGTGAGCTTCCGTGCCTTCTCACCACAGAAAGGCCTGAGAAGTTGCACTCTGGCCTCTCACAGTTGAGGAGCAGCAGGGGGGAATCCAGTGTCAATGCTTCTTTGATGAGAGAAAATTATCACCTCCCACCTCCCGTGACAAGAAATCACATTTTCAGGGTACACAGAGTGGGCCAGAATTTAAGTGCGCCGTGGGTTCTTAGTTTTAGAAACAATTTTCTTAAGACTGCACGTTTTCGTGTAACGGATGTTTCACGTACCCACGCGCACAACCGAATTTCTGCATCCTCAGGGCGTGTGTCTTGTCTGTGGTGACGGGGCCCGGACGTGAGCTCCCCGGGGCACTGTCTGCTTGCTACATCTCTCGGACTGGCCTTGCGAGGGTGCCGTGGACGCTGGCGTGTGGACGCCTGAGCGGACGTGGGTCTCTCTCAACTCCGTCCCTAAATTCGACGCCTGGTCTCAACTCCAACTCCCTCTGTGATCTCGGGAATAGCTCCAGGCGCAGACCCGTGGTGGCCGGCACGTGGTTCCCCAGATCGGGGGTCACCTGTCCCCGCCTGTCCCCACGACCCTCTCCTGGTGCCCACATCCCGGTGTCCCTGTGTCCACCCCATCGAGGTCTCACGTCAGGGCATCTTGTGGGGCCGGTGTTGGGGCTTTGTCACCAGGCTGGGCTGGTGGCGTTGTGGCCTCGTCTGTCCTGGAGACACGACTGACTGTGGGGACCGTGGTCTTGCGGCCAGCACAGGACACTGGGTGGCTTCGGGCACAGTCCCCCAGCTGTGGACGTGAGTGCCGTGATGCGTCCCTCCCCTTCCATCTGCCGCTTCCTAACCTACCAGGTCCTGCACTAGAGGCGGCAGGGCTCCTCCTTACGTCGTGGGAAGGAACGGGCAGAGGGGCAGAGCTGACCTGTCCCGTGTCCCACGGACGAGTGGGTTCTGGTCTCAGATTGCCGGTCGTGGCAGTGAGTCTGAGTCAGCTGTCCAGTTCCCTGGGGCTGTCGTCATGGCGGGATGGGGAGGGACCCTCAAAGAACAGGAAATTATCCTCCCAGTTCTGAGGCCAGAGGTCCAAAACCAACGCATTTATGAAGGACTGTCATCCAGGAGGGGCTTCCTGAGGCGGCTGTATCGGGTTACCGCAAATCGGGGGCTTAAAATCCACCCTCCCCCAGTCCTGGGAACCAGACGCCTGAGGTCAGGGTGTCCCAGGGCCGCGCTCCCTCCAGAGGCTCCAGGGGAGGGTCCTTCCTGCCTCTTCCAGCTTCTGGGGGCTCCAGGTGTCCCTGGGCTTGTGGCCGCCTCCCTCCCGTCTCTGCCTTCATCTTCATGTGGTTTCTCCTCTGTGTCTGGGTCTCTCCTCTTCTGTGTCTTATAAGGACCCTGTCACTGGATGTAGGGCCACCCTCCTCCAGGAGGACCTCATCTCAGACCCTTCACTGCATCACATCTGCAGAGACCCTGTTTCCACATAAGGTCCCGTTCGCAGCCCAGGAGTCAGGACGCGGACGTGTCTTTCTGAGAAACACTGTTCAGCCTCTGACACCATCCGGTCATTTCCCATTAGAGGCGACTTTCAGTGAGGCCGGATGACTTGGGGGAAAAGACACTTGGTCTTTATTTCCCCATTTTTGTGGCTATAGATCTTGGGTATGGGCTGAAAAGTGTCCCCAAAATTTACACGATGAAGCCCTGACCCCCTGGACCTCAGGATGTGACAGTATTTGGAGATGAGGCCTTCAAAGAGGGGATGAAGGTAAAATGAGGTCACTAGGGTGGGTCCTGATCCCACAGGACAGGTGTCCTTATAAGAAGAGATCAGGGCCCAGACACACACAGAGGGACAGCCCTGTGAGGACACAGGGAGGAGAGGGCCGTCTACACGCCCAGGAGAGAGGCCTCAGGAGGGACCAGCCCTGCCCACACCGGGATCTCAGACTGCAGCCTCCGGGACTGGGGGAGAAATAACGTGGGCCGTTTAAGCCGCCCCGTCTGCAGTGCTTCATGGCAGCCCCAGCCGACTGACATGGTGTCTTTCACTCTTCCATCCTCTTAGTTGCCGGCGGGTTGGATGCATTTGTGTGCTGATCACAACTGAGTGTTTGGAGGCAGAGCCTCCGAGAGGGTGGACGTGTGCGTCCTGCCTTTACCGCCCGCTCTGTCTTGGGGCCCCTGGGCCAGCTCTTCACTCTGCTTTGCTCTGGGCTCAGGTCCGGGACTGGAACGCGCCGGGCAGCGCTGAGGGAGGCCAGGAGCAGGAGATTCGGTCCCGAGGGTTCCGCCTGACCGGGCTCGGGTCTCGGCCTTCAGACCTGAGCCCGCCCGGCCACCTGCACAGCTGTGACGCTGGGCGAGGAGCAGCGTGCGGGGCTCACGGCCGGCTTCCTCTTTTGCAGCCATATCCACCAAGATGATCGAGAGGATCTTCTCCGGAGCCGTGACGCGGTGCGTCCCAGCCGCTCTCGTCGGGGTTTGGGCTGACGTTCCGCACACGCATCCGGGTCTGACTCATTCGCTCCTGATGTGAGGTGGCCGTGCTCTGGGAGCGTGTGCTATCGTCACATGAGGTCGTGAGTCAGGGACACGTGTACACTTTGTCACACGAGGTCACGAGTTGGGGACACATGCCACTCACAGGTCACATGTAAGGGACACGCCATCGTCACATGAGGTCGTGAGTCAGGGACACGTGTACACACCTTTGTCACACGAGGTCACGAGTCGACACATGCCACTCACATGAGGTCACATGTAAGGGACACACCATTGTCATATGAGGTCGTGAGTTAGGGACATGCGTACACACCTTTGTCACACGAGGTCACGAGTCCGGGACACATGCCACTCACATGAGGTCACATGTAAGGGACACACCATTGTCACATGAGATCGTGAGTTAGGGACACGCGTACACACCTTTGTCACATGAGGTCACATGTAAGGGACACATGCCACTCACATGAGGTCACATGTAAGGGACACGCCATTGTCGCATGAGGTCGTGAGTTAGGGACACGCGTACACACCTTTGTCACACGAGGTCACATGTAAGGGACACGCCATTGTCGCATGAGGTGAGTTAGGGACACGCGTACACACCTTTGCCACGAGGTCGTGAGTCGGGGGACACAGGCCCCTGCCCCTGAGGCTGTGAGGCGGCTGTGACCACAGCGGCTGCTCCTGCCCCAGCTGGGCCCCAGGGACCCTCCTCCGGGTCACGTGGTCTCTCAGGCCTTGTCCCGAGGAGGAACCAAGGGCGCAAAACTGGGCCTCCTCCCCGGGGGAGGTGGGGGGGGACCCCGCCTCAGGCCACTGCTGCCTGACGCAGTCTTTGTCTGTCGGTTCCGGCCCTGAATCCAGAGGGAGAAAAGTGCAGAAAGAAGGAAAAATAAGCTACGCTGACTTTGTCTGGTTCTTGATCTCCGAGGAAGACAAGAAAACCCCGACCAGGTGAGTATCTGGCAGCTGCCCTCTGCTCCACTTGCTGGAACACTTAGAAGCAGGGGCTGGTGGTCAGCCCTGAGCGAGGGCGCCCCCCTCCGTGATCCACCTGGGCAAGGTCAGGCACAGGCGGGGCTCGCGCTGGGGGAGGGTCCGCGGGTGGTGGCGTCTGTCCCAGGCGGGGCTCCCGCTGGGGGAGGCGTCCCCAGGAGGTGGCGTCTGTCTCAGGCGGGGCTCGCGCTGGGGGAGGGGTCCCCGGGTGGTGACGTCTGTCCCAGGCGGGGCTCGCGCTGGGGGAGGGGTCCCCGGGTGGTGGCGTCTGTCCCAGGCGGGGCTCGCACTGGGGGAGGGGTCCCCGGGTGGTGGCGTCTGTCCCAGGCGGGGCTCGCGCTGAGGGAGGGGTGTCCGGGTGGTGGCGTCTGTCCCAGGCGGGGCTCGCGCTGGGGGAGGGGTGTCCGGGTGGTGGCGTCTGTCCCAGGCGGGGCTTGCGCTGAGGGAGGGGTCCCCGGGTGGTGGCGTCTGTCCCAGGCGGGGCTCGCGCTGGGGGAGGGGTGTCCGGGTGGTGGCGTCTGTCCCAGGCGGGGCTCGCGCTGAGGGAGGGGTGTCCGGGTGGTGGCGTCTGTCCCAGGCGGGGCTCGCGCTGGGGGAGGCGTCCCCGGGTGCTGGGGTCCGTGCTGGGCGGCCATGCTGACCGTGGCCCGGCGTCACAGCATCGAGTACTGGTTCCGCTGCATGGACCTGGATGGGGACGGGGTGCTGTCCATGTACGAGCTGGAGTACTTCTATGAGGAGCAGTGCCGCCGGCTGGACAGCATGGCCATCGAGGCCCTGCCCTTTGAGGACTGCCTGTGCCAGATGCTGGACCTGGTGAAGCCCCAGAGCGAAGGTGATGCTGGGGGGCGGGGTGCCCCCGTGAGACAGGGACACCCCCGGGGGAGGGGGTCCCCGACCCCATGGCCCGGTGCCTGTGCTCCTTCACGGCCCACGTGGGGACCCCAAGCCCAGGACGCCCGGTGTGGGCACTTCAGAGGGCCCCCCCCGCCCTCGGCTCCCCCTCGTCCGGCCCTGTGCTGGGGCCCCCGGGGTGTGTTTGGTGGGTGTGGGAGCCGGGAGCCCACCAGGTGCGTCCGTCCAGGGGCGCCCAGGACACCTTCCAGGGTCAGAGGCTGGCTCTGCCCGGACCCACCCGCCTCAGTCGGTGTCGTGCGTCCGTGTCCTGCACCCTGGTCTCAGGTGTCGGCACCGGGGGCCACGGTGTCCTGGGCCTTCCTGCCCTGGCTTAGGGCCTCCTGCCCCGTGTCCGCGGGTCCAGGGCAGCTCCGGTCCCGCCCTCAGGTGACTCGCGCGCGGCCCTCGCTGCGTCGGGCCCTGTCTCCCGCCCTCCCCCTCCCCCGGGCTTCTGCCCACACCCGTGGCCTGGCTCGCGGCGGGGGGCGCTGGGTCCTGAGGCGCGTCGTTACGCACGCACGGAGGGGACGCGGCTCCTGGGCGCACGTGGGAGCCGCGTGAGCTCACGTGCCGCCCCTGCCCGCAGGGAGGATCACGCTTCACGACCTGAAGAAGTGCAAGCTGGCCAGCGTCTTCTTCGACACCTTCTTCAACATTGAGAAGTACCTGGACCACGAGCAGAGAGAGCAGGTCTCCGTGTTCAGGGTGAGCGGGGGGAGTGGGGCGCGGGGCGCGGGGGCACCTCCGGGTCCCCTCCCCTCCCCCTCGGGTGACATGACGTGCATGCTTCCCGCAGGAGAGCGGGTCTCCCTGTTCAGGGTGGGGGGGGGCGGGGCGCGTGGGCACCTCCGGGTCCTCTCCCCCTCCCCCCGCCCCCCGCCCGGGTGACATGACGCGCATGCTTCCCGCAGGAGAGCGAGAGCGAGGGCCCCGAGATGTCCGACTGGGAGAGGTACGCCGCCGAGGAGTACGACATCCTGGTGGCTGAGGAGGCCGTGGGGGAGCCCTGGGACGATGAGTAAGGGCGCGGCGGGGACACGGGGGCCCGGGACGCGGGGACGCAGGTGGGGGGACGGGGGCCCAGGACACGGGGACGGCCAGCTGGGGGGAACGGGGGCCCGGGATGCGGGGATGCAGGTGGGGGGACGGGGGCCCGGGACGCGGGGACGGCCAGCTGGGGGGACGGGGACACTCCCCCTGTGTCACAGCCCAGATGCCTGCTTTGCTCCACCTGCCACCGCCCCACCCCGAGGACAGGGACCTGTGGAGGCTGGGCCCGCAGCTCCCCGCCCTGTCCCCGGGCGCTCACTCCGCTCCCAACCGCCCGGCCTCACGCTGCCCTGGCCCCGGGAGGGCTTCCTGCTGAGCCAGGCCCTTCCGCGGCTCTACACAGGGTCCTCCGGGGTCCCATGTGCCATCTCCCGAGCTCCCTCGCCCTCGGGGGTGGGACCAGCAGGCGGCTTGAGGGGCGCAGAGCCCACCCCTGCGGAAGGGTGGCCGGGGGAGCTGGCAGGGCAGCCCCTCGTGGGGCTTCCCGTCGGGGAGCGTGGTTGTAGCTCAGTGGGCGCGCCTGCCGCCGACGCCCCTCCTCCCCCGTGGCTGGCGGGTGTGGACAGGTGAGGGGGGCCGGGGACTGCGCGTCTCCCCCAGGGCCTTGGTCCTCAGGCTTGAAAGCAGCCTTGCGGTGGAGGAGGGTTGGGGTCCAGCGTTCATGCCTGGGTCCCTGACGGGCTCGGACCCCCACCCGGTCCCGCCCAGAGCCTCCCCGCCTGCCTCTTCCCCTGCCGTGGCTGCTCGGCCCCAGGGCCGGGGCTGGCATGGCTGCTCGTGTGTGTGGCGCACGGGTGGCAGCGGAGCCCGGGGCCTGACGGTCACCCTCCGCCTCTGAGGAGGGGGCTTCAGCTTGCCGACAGCGGCGCTGCCTGCCCAGGGGTCCGAGGGGGTTCAGAGTGGGCGGGACGGTGAGCACGCCTGTCACCCCGGACCCCGCCCACCCTCAGGGCCTGTCTTTGGTCCAGGTGTTTGGCCTTTTCCAGAAGGTCACAGAGGTGGAATCCCCCAGCCCCTTCACGCCCGCCTTTGCTCTCAGCACGCGGCCTCTCAGAGCCCCGCGCGTCCCTGGGCGCGTCAGGAGGTTGGGCCCCTTCACACCTGGCCGCGTCCTCACCGGCGATGGACGCTTGCTTGCTGGTGTCCGTTGCTTCGGGCCTGGGCACGCGTGGACGGCTGCGCGGTTGAGACGTGCGAGCTGGTTTCGTGGGGCTGTAAGCGCTCGTCTCCTGGCTCAGAGCCTGGGCGGGAGGTTCCGGGTCACCTCCACGAGCCGCCCACCCATCTTCCCACGTGGCTGCGCCACTTTGCGTCCCCGCCGGTGTCGGGCGTGCGTTCCCGCCGCTCCACATCCTCGCCGGCTCTGCCGTGGTTACGGTTGGTTTGTTTTTTTAATTGTAGCCACTCGGACGTGTGCAGCAGGATTGCGTCCCGGCTTTAGCTGTCCTTGTCGCCCTTTTCTGGTGAAGGGCCGTGTCTTCTGTCTGTTCCCCATCGTGGGTTACTTGTTTCCTTTTGATCGAGTCTCGGGTTCTTTACGTCTTCTGGATACAAGCCCTTCAGGAGAGAGGGGACTTGTATTTCCTCGCCGTTTGTGGTGTATCTTTTCCTTCTCCTAACCTTGTGTATCACGGAGGAGACGCTCTGAACTTTGATGAACTGCCATTTGCCACTTTGTCTTTATGGGCTGGGCTTTGGCGTCACATGTAAGAAATGATTGCCTAATCCAAAGCCACAGAGACTCTTCTGGAAGTTGCAGCGTTTTCCACTTTGCGCTGGGTCTGTGATCTGCTCTGAGGGACCTCCCCTGTGGGGCATGGGGTCTGGTCCCGGTTACTTTTTATGCACGTGGATGTCCAGTGTAACGCAAGGCCACCAGATCGGCATCTCCGTTGAGAATCAATTGACCGTGTCTGTGGGTCTGTCTGTGAGCTCCTTCGGTTCTGTTGACGCTCGTCTCTGTCCGGCCCCCGGTGCAACGCCGTCTCGCCTGCCGTGGCCTCGGGGTGCGGCAGTGATCACGCAGCGAGGCCTCCGACTCTCGTCTTGCTCAGGACCGTCGGGGTCACTCCGGTTGCTTTGGCTTCTGTGTGAATCGTAGACTCGGCCTGACTGTCCAGGAAGCGCCTGGGAGACGTTTACTGGGCTGAGCCGGGTCTCTGCGTGGTGAGACTTGGCACCGTGACCGGGCGACCACCTGTGAGTTGGTCTCGGGACCGTCTGTCCCGTGACCGGTGTGGCTGGCCTCTGGCCGCCCACCCGGCTGTGCTTCCTGCAGCTGCGAGGTCACCCAGCCTCTGCGAGGTGAGACCCCACGTGCTTCAGCGTGGTGTCGGCTGTGCTGGTTCCTTTGTTTTGACGTGGACGTTTACGAACAAGCTTGTCTCTACACGATATTAAGCTGAGACTCTGAGAAAGGAATGAGCACTCTGGGGACAGTGACGCCTTAGTGACATCGGGCTTCCTGACCCGCAAAGCACTCTTTCCGTTTATTTAGGCCTCTGATCTCTCCTGCCAGTGTTGTGTAGTTTTCAGTGTATGGCTCTTACACGTGTTTTGTGAGATTTGTACTCGAGTACGTCGTCGTGTTTGGTATTGAAGCGGTCCTGCTGAGGTCTCCGTCCCAGCAGTTCACTGGTGACGTAGAGAAGTACGGTTTGTTCATCTTGTGGTGGTTCCTCCACCACCCAGCACGGTGCTGGATCAGAGTGGTGACGGGAGACGGCCCGGCCTTGATCCCACGTCAGGGGTGGAGTCCCCCGCTGCCCGGGAAGCGTGACGCTGCTGTGGGATGCTTCCGCCCACGTGCTTCCCCAGCCTGCGGACGCTCCGCTTCACTGCCGTTCGCGGAGACTCTGAATCCTGCGCTTCGTCAGCTGCCTTGGCCAGGTGGCTTCTCGCCTGTCGTCTGCCGACACAGATACGGTGTGGTTCTCGTGGTTGAACCGGCCTTGCCTTCCCGTGACAGGCCTGGTCACGGTACACGGGCCTTCTTGTTTGTTCTCGGATTCTGCTGCAGCGATCACTTGCAGTTTCTTGTGACACTGTGCCCTGCTTTGGCACCGGGGTCACGCGGGCCTCCTGGCAACCATCCTGGAGTCGGGGTCACGGCCTCCTGCAACAGTGAGGGTGCCTCCTCCCGCCCTCGGGAGGAGTTTGGGCGGGGGACGTGCCTGTTTTCCCCGCGGGCAGGACTCAGCAAGGAGGCCGTCGGCGTGGCGGTCCTGCGCTCACGCATCGGGGGTCTGCCAGCAGCGCCTCCGGCCGTGGGGGAGCACAGGTGGGGGGCGCGCCTGTCCGCGTCCTCACCAAGCCCCTCCCTGCAGGTACGAGGCGGAGCTCAGCCCCGTGGACCAGAAGCTGGGCGCGCTGCGGTCCCCGCTGGCCCAGAGGCCCTTCTTCGAGGTGCCAACCGGCCTGGGCGCCGTCGAGCTGTATGAGTACGAGTGCGGGGATGACGACCTGCCGCCCTCGTGACCTGTGGCCTCCGCGGGGCGTGAACGCGGCCTCTGCCTCGGGAACAGAACGGCGTGCTCGTGGAGCTCTTTTACAGAAAGTGAAGTGCGTTTGTATGGAGAGACGTTCTTATTTATTCAGCACAGAAGCTGGCCAGAGACAGTCACTGAGGGGGGCCCCACCCGCCCCGGAGGAGCTGCCGCGCGTGCGAGAGCCCCAGCCCGGCCTGGCGGCAAGGACACGCGCGCCCCAGCGTCCCCGGCAGGCAGGGCGACCTCGGCCCCGCCGTCCAGCTTCCAAGTGTAGGTGTTTGCAGACTCGCGTCGCCTGGCCGACGGTTCACCTCGTCCGGCTGAGCGGCTCCCAGGCGCCACCCGGGAGATCTGCCTGCGGTCGTGGAGGTGCGCTGACTTCGGGGCGGGGTGTGGTCGTCAGGAACATTCCGGGAGCCCCGGCGCCTCCGTCCCGCGGGCGCCCCCGCAGGGGCCACTGTCCTGGCCGCAGCTTCTCCCCCAGAGGGAGCGCCCACGTCAGCATATCATCTTCTACTGTTTTTGTGTAAATGTACAGAATATGTAAAGTTGATCTTTATTTGCTGTGCAGAGCAGTTTAAAAACGTTTTATGAGATCACGTTTGTATTTTCAAATAAAGAAATTAAGGATTTTCAGCCCCAGGCTCACCTTGGGACAAAAACGGACACAGCGGCCGGGGATTCCGAACGCAGGTCACAGAGGGACGTGGGGACAGACGGTGGTGTCAGTGCGGGGAGACCGCAGGGTGTGGAGGCCTTCAGGGCAAGGAGCCGGGGGCGCAGGTCCCAGGCCCTGGGCCCCGGGGCACTCGCAGCCTGACCCTCCGGCCACGGTGGGCCCGGGTGGCCGCTGTCGCCCGCGGTCACTTCTGATCTGTGCGTGACGGGGCGCGAGCCTTCCCCGCAGACACCACAGGGAGGCCCCGACGCCCACCCTCCACGCCGCTCGGGCCACCCCCGGGTCCGGCACGGCTGAGTCGGCACCAACCTGAGACTTGAGGGGAGGGCGCGGTCCCGCGTGTCCAGGGGGAGGTGGTCGACGAGCGTCCCCCTGCCCAGGCCAGGGACAGGCCGTCTAAGGTCTGGGCGCTGAGCAGACCTCAGGGAATGAGTCCGTCCACCCTGCAGCTGGGCCCGCGGCGGTGGACAGAAGACGCGCCCACGGCAGGGCCGGCAGCGAGAGGAGGAGCCGGCCCCCCGCAGAGCCACACCACGTGGGACCACACAGGGCAGAGCCCCACGGGCGGGAGCAGGGCCGGCTCTGGCACCTGCCTTCCCAGCCGGGCACGGCGACTGGCCACTGAGGCGGCTGTGGGCAGGCGACTCCCCAGTTGATGGTCACACAGCCCTGTCCTGGGCAGGGGCCGCCGTCACCCGCCCCGCAGCCTGGGGGCCCCGAGGCCTGGGTCATCGGCACACGCTGGCCCCTGGGCACCTGGCGATGGAGGAGGAACTGCCAACGTGAGCTCCAGCGGGTGTGGCTCGCCTTCAGTCAGACCCGCCCTGTGGACAGACAGACAGGACAGGTGCTCAGGACACGTGGACGGATGCACAAACGTTAGGGCCTGGGACGGACAAACACGGGGCCAGAGGTCAGCCCGGCCGCCCACAGGGTGGTTCCCAGTCAGTTAGGGACAGTTTGGCGAGTCCCCAGAAGGCAGACGGGGAACCCTCACCTGCCACAGCTGTTGGGGCTCTGAAGACAGCTGGGGGCAAGGCCAGCCGCACTCCCGCCCAGAGCCCCCCCGGACTGGTGCACTGACCACGCAGGGTCTGCACAAGGTGCCCCGGAGCGGGGCACCTCTGCTCCTAAAGGGCCGTCCCAGGCCCACACTCACCGGGGCTCCGGCAGCACTGCCCCAGCCCAGAGTCAGGAGGGACGCCAGGACCCCAGGGCGCCCCCGACCCAGTGGCCTGAGCCACGCGGGCCTGGGCGCACGCCTGAGGCGCCCGAGCGAGCCCCAGTCTATACCTGGGGTATCAGAGCACCTGGGGTGGCTCAGTGGGGCCTGGGCCACCTGACAACCGGCCAGCCGCTGGTGATGGTGCACACGGTGGCCCCGGGTCACTGGGACCAGGACCTGGATCCCCGGTGCTGACTGCACAGGGGCCCCTCCCATCCCCACGCTGGGCTCAGGTCTCACCTGGGAGACCCCAGCGGCTGCAGAGTCCCACCTGCTCCCTCGCTGCCCCCCATTACCCACAGCACAGGGGACGCCTCACCTGCTGGACTGGGGACCCTGCAGACGGTTCTGGGTTCCCCGCCGCCCACGGAGGTGCCGGCCGGGGGTCCAGGTGGAGCTCGTCCCGCGGGCAGCTCTGCAGTGGCAGGAGCGGTCAGCCGCGGTGGTACAGCAGGGCTGCTGCTTCCCCCCGCCCCCAAGGCCTCTCGCTGTTCCGAGGACGCCCGCCTCTCACCCCCCGCCCCCCCCACCTCCCCACAGACCCCTTGGGGGCGGCGACGGGTTGTCGACAGGCTCCGCGCCCCCCTCCCCCAAGGCCTGCACGCCCTCGGGGATGAAGTCCCACAAGTGGGCGAGCCTGCAGCAACAGGGTACCTGGATGGGGACGGGGGAGGGGACCCCCCAGGAGCCCACCTGTGCCCCCTCCCCACAGGGTACCTGGATGGGGATGGGGACGGGGGAGGGGACCCCCCCAGGAGCCCACCTGTGCCCCCTCCCCACGCTCACAGCGGCGTGGACGCCGTGCGGGGACACGGAGGCTCGGGGGCGGGGGAGCGTCCTGCCCCGCGGGAATCCCCCCGGCCCTCCTCACCACAGCGCGGGCTGGGCACGCACGCTCTGCCAGGATCCTGCGGAACTGGGCGAGCAGGAGCAGGACGCCGAGGCTGGGGATGCGCTGGCAGCTATGGTCCTCCTCTGTCCTTCCGTCCTTCACCTGGGGCTCCGGGGCCTCGGGCCTCCGGGAAGGCGAAGGCCTGCCCATCCCTGGGGGCGGGGCTCAGGGAGAGGGCGGGGCTTATGCAGGGATGGGCCCAGAGGGCGGGGCCAGTGTGGGTGGGGCCAGGTGTGGGCGGGGCTCAGGACTTAGAGCTCAGAGAAGTGGGCGGGGCTCAGGTGGAAGGGTGAGGCTTAGAGACGGGGTGGGTCCAGAGGAGGGGCGGGACTGCTAGGGCGGGGCCAGAGGTGGGCGGGGCTCAGGACTTGGCAGAGCTCTGATGGGGGAACTGGAGCTCAGAGAAGTGGGCGGGGCTCAGGCAGAGGGGCGGGACCTAAGCGTACCTGTGCACCCGGTGGGTGGCGTAAGCACCAGGCTGTGAGCCAGCAGCCCGTGGAGTAGCAGGGGACGCAAATGCACTCCGTGGGGTCGCTGCCCAGGCCGTATGTGTCCAAGGACGCGTGGGGGTGTCAGGGGGCACCTCCCATGTGCAGGGGTCTGAGAGACCTTCCCAGTGCAGGGTCAGGGGGCCCTCCCATGTGCAGGGGTGGGCGGTCTGGGGGCACCCAATATGCCAGGGTCCGGGTGAACCTGCAGGGGTGGGAGGAGGCGGTGTCCCGGCTCTGGGGATCCGTATCTGCATGTTTTACCAAGAGAAGCCATCGTGGCCTTGACACCCCCTTTCCTTCCAGGGGAAGGGTGTGGGGCTCCTCACCCCCAACTGAGGCTGGAAAACCTCTGCACCGTGGCCACACCCACAGGCCTGTGACCCAGGTCTGAGCCGCAGGGGTTCGGACCCCAGACCTACCTGGGGCCTCCCCCGGCCCCCATACTTCAGGGGAGTGGGCCGGTGTCTGGATCAGGTTGTCAACCAAGACAGCAGGGCAGAGCCCCCTCCCCAGGTAACCCAGGTTCAAGACAATCCAGAGAAGAATCCGGAAGAGCCTCCCCACCTTCGCCTCCCCCAGAGGCAAAATAATGACAGGGTCCCGGGAAACAGGCGTGTGGTCGAGGGAAGGGTGACCCACAGGCTGATGCAGTGCAGGTGAACGGGGACCCTTGAGGCTGGGGACACTCACGGGGCTGGGCGGGGCACAGAACCACAGCAACACACGCACGGAGGCCACTGATCCACGGCCGAGATGCTGGGGGCAGGGTCTGCCTACATCCAGCTACACCCGCACCGGCCACGTCACCTCCGGTCCACGGACGCCCTCACAGCCTTTCAGCACGACGACCGGACGGAAACCCGCTGACCAGGGGAGACGCTCACGATTCATTACCAAGAGAGAAGGGCACGTGTGGAGCCCGACGTGGCCGCCAACGTTGGACGCTCGGTTCCTGGAATTCGGGGATGGTCTGGACGTCTCGGCCTGCTCCACAACGAGGAAGGAACGAGGCCGTTCCCGCCCAGGAGCAAACTGCACGAAACCGACGTGAAACCTGCGCGTGAGGATCTCAGAAACCGCAGAAGAGGGGAGGCTGGTCGCCACGTCCCTGCAGGACGGGGAGGGTAAAGGACGTCCAACGGCTGTCCAGGGGAAGCTGGGCACCTGGCCTGTGCGCAGCCCCGGGTCCTGAAGGACCCGTGCCGGCCGGGAACGCCCGCCCAGCGCTCACGCTCCGAGAGGGGCTCCGTCCCGGCCCTTCCTGAGAAACCGCCGCAGCGCGCGAGGGGCAGGGGGTCAACCCCCAAGGGGGGAGAATCCGCGGCAGCAGCAGAAAGCCTGAGGCCCGGGGGCTGCAGGCCGTCCCTACCAGGGCTCAGACACGGCGCCGAGCCCAGACGAGTGGACGAGGCGAGAAGAGCAGCACCGCCTCCCCCGACACACTTTCGGGACCGAGACCAGGTTGGCCCTGATTCAAGGCGGGCTCATCAGAGAATCTGCCGACACTTGTGAGTAACCCCCGATGTGAAGGCAGGGGTGTTGGCGAGGGAAACACACGAGGAAACACAACCCAGGGTGAGACAGCCACTCGCCACACCCCGGACGCCACGATTCTGGGGTCAACTCTTCCACGAAGACGAAGAATCAGAAAACCAACCTCGCTCGCACGCCGTCATGACAACGTGACAGCTCAGATGAGACAGAGGACAGATAGATGCCCACCCCGAGGGACGGGGAGACCCCTCCCCGCGTCACCGTCGGCAGCACAAGTCCCCACACTCAACACGAAGCTCACGCACGGGGCCCTCCCTCGTACCCTGTGTAAGGATGGGCCAAGGTCGGGTGTGCGGGGATGCCCAAGTGGGCGGGTCTACGGAGGGGACAGTCTGCAGCCTGACCAGAGAGCAGGCAGCTGCAGGAACTGCCCAGACGCCCCGGGGTGAGGGACGCCTGTCCCCGGCAGACGCAGAAGCACCTGTAGGTAAGTGCTGCCCTCACCCGGCCCCTGAGATGCCCTGGGGTTCTTGCAGACGGCAGGAAGGTCCCGGGCTCAGCTGGGAAAGCCGCCCCCCACCCCGGGGACAGTCCAGCCCAACACAGAACCACAGGTTACTCCCCAGCCTGGGCAACAGGGCGAGACCCCCCCCCCCCTCCATGTGCCACCCCCGACCTGTCACATATCCCAATGACACACCGGGGCCGTTTCCTCCCATCCCCCCCTCCTGTCCTCAGGGACAGGACACAAAGGCCAACGTCCCTAAGGTGGGGCTGACTTCATAAGCCACATGGGGTGGACTCAGTGTGCATGTCCCCCCAAATCCACGTGTGGAGGCCCTAACCCCCCGGTGGGACAGGATTAGGAGGTGAGGCCTTGGGAGGTGATCGGGGTTAATGACGTCACACGCTTGCGGTCCCATGATGGGGTCAGAGTCCTCGTAAGACTCAGGACAGAGCTTCCCCTCTGTCCTGTGAGGACACAGAAGGGGCCGCCTATGACCCGGCCCAGAAGAGGCCTCTGCAGAACCTGACCCACTGGCAGCCTGGTCTCAGAGTCCAGCCTCCAGGACAAGAGACAAACGTCTGATGTTACAGCCGGCCCTTCTGCTGTAACCACTGCCCGACAGGACAGGACACCAGGATTCCCCGTGCCCATGCGCAGCCGAGGACACACTGCAGACCAGGGCGGGTGATTTCTAAGGAGGCAGCAGGTGACCCCGGCGTTTCCCCGCCGTCCTCAGGCCCCGGCGACTCACCGTGACTTCACGTCCCGGCTGGGTGGCCGCGGGGCACCGTCAGACCTTCCAGGCTTCCTGCTGCGGCAGAAGAGCAGGGATGGGGCGTTTCAGAGCCCGCGGTTATGTTCGTCCTGGTCACCGTCTCCTCGAAGGTGTCACCAAAGTGGTGGCAATGCTGGGAGTTGCAGAAAGGGACGGTTACCACGGCAACACTTTAAGCACACACTGGTGGCCACTGTGTTCCAAAACTGAAAGTCACAGAGTGGGGACAGCCACCCGTGGCCCAGCCGCACTGCCTGGACCCCAGACTAACTGTGCCTGTGGTGCCCTCAGCACCCCCCGCCCCTCGGGCCCGGCCTTGGCCCAGCGCGGAGGTGCGTCCAACACCCACCGGGGAGGCTGGACCCCGAGCCTCGTCCTCGGGGCGAGATGCACCCTCAGCAGAGGGTCCAAGCCATGGCCGCCGTGCTGGGCCCTCAACCGGGGACGCGCCTTCCGTGGGGAGGGTGGGGCCCCCGGGCAGCAAGGGGGCCACGGTGAGGCTACACGGCCACTCTGACCAGAGCTGAACTGAGCCACGTGCAGGCGGCCTCCGGGGGGCATGGAAAACCCAGCAAAAGAAGGTGGAGAAAAAACCGGTGAGACTGTGTCCTCACCTCTTGTAGAAAAGCCCCCGGGGGGTCAGAGGTTGAAAACAGAGAAGAACCCGTCCCGAAAGTAAAACTCAAAATAAAAGGCAATCCAGGAGATGGGTTCAAGATGGCGGAGTAGAAGGATGTGCACTCAATCCCTCTTGCGAGAGCACCAGAATCACAACTAACTGCTGAACAGTCATTGACAGGAAGACACTGGAACTCACCAAAAAAGATACCCCACATCCAAAGACAAAGGAGAAGCCGCAGTGAGATGGTAGGAGGGGCGCAATCACAATCAAATCAAATCAAATCCCATACCTGCTGGGTGGGTGACTCACAAACTGGAGAACACTTATACCACAGAAGTCCACCCACTGGAGTGAAGGTTCTGAGCCCCACGTCAGGCTTCCCAACCTGGGGGTCCAGCAACGGGAGGAGGAATTCCTAGAGAATCAGACTTTGAAGTCTACTGGGACTTGATTGCAGGACTTTGACAGGACTGGGGGAAACAGAGACTCCACTCTTGGAGGGCACACACAAAGTAGTGTGCACATCAGGACCCAGGGGAAGGAGCAGTGACCCCATAGCAGACTGAACCAGACACAACTGCTAGTGTTGGAGGGTCTCATGCAGAGGCGGGGGGTGGCTGTGGCTCACCATGAGGACAAGGACACTGGGAACAGAAGTTCTGGGAAGTACTCCTTGGCGTGAGCCCTCCCAGAGTCCACCATTAGCCCCACCAAAGACCCAGGTAGGCTCGAGTGCTGGGTCACCTCAGGCCAAACAACCAACAGGGAGGGAACATAGCCCCACCCACCAGCAGACAAGTGGATTAAAGTTTTACTGAGCACTGTCCACCAGAGCAACACCCAGCTCTACCCACCACCAGTCCCTCCCATCAGGAAACTTGCACAAGCCTCTTAGATAGCCTCATCCACCAGAGGGCAGACAGCAGAAGCAAGAAGAACTACAATCCTGCAGCCTGTGGAACGAAAACCACATTCACAGAAAGACAGACAAGATGAAAAGGCAGAGGGCTGTGTACAAGATGAAAAGGCAGAAGAGGGCTATGTACCAGATGAAGGAACAAGATAAAACCCCAGAAAAACAACTAAATGAAGTGGAGATAGGCAACCTTCCAGAGAAAGATTTCAGAATAATGATAGTGAAGGTGATCCAGGACCTCAGAAAAAGAATGGAGGCAAAGATCGAGAAGATGCAAGAAATGTTTAACAAAGACCCAGAAGAATTAAAGAACAAACAAACAGAGATGAACAATACAATAACTGAAATGAAAACTACACTAGAAGGAATCAATAGCAGAATAACTGAGGCAGAAGAATGGATAAGTGACCTGGAAAACAGAATGGTGGAATTCACTGCTGCAGAACAGAATAGAGAAAAAAGAATGAAAAGAAATGAAGACAGCCTAAGAGACCTCTGGGACAACATTAAACGCAACAACATTCACATTAAAGGGGTCCCAGAAGGAGAAGAGAGAGAGAAAGGACCCGAGAAAATATTTGAAGAGATTATAGTTGAAAACGTCCCTAACATGGGAAAGGAAATAGCCACCCAAGTCCAGGAAGTGCAGTGAGTCCCATACAGGATAAACCCAAGGAGAAACATGCCGAGACACATAGTAATCAAATTGACAAAAATTAAAGACAAAGAAAAATTATTGAAAGCAGCAAGGGAAAAACGACAAATAACATACAAGGGAACTCCCATAAGGTTAACAGCTGATTTCTCAGCAGAAACTCTGCAAGCCAGAAGGGAGTGGCATGACACATTTAAAGTGATGAAAGAGAAAAATCTACAACCAAGATTACTCTACCCGGCAAGGATCTCATTCAGATTCGATGGAGAAATCAAAAGCTTTACAGACAAGCAAAAGCTAAGAGAATTCAGCACCACCAAACCAGCTCTACAACAAATGGGAAACACAAGAGAAGAAAAGGACCTACAAAAACAAACCCAAAACAATTAAGAAAATGGTAATAGGAATATACATATCGATAATTACCTTAAACATGAATGGATTAAATGCTCCAACCAAAAGACACAGGCTCACTGAATGGATACAAAAACAAGACCCATATATATGCTGTCTACAAGAGACTCACTTCAGACCTAAGGACACATACAGACTGAAAGTGAGGGGATGGAAAAAGATATTCCATGCAAATTGAAATCAAAAGAGAGCTGGAGTAGCAATACTCATATCAGATAATATAGGCTTTAAAATAAAGCATGTTACAAGAGACAAGGAAGGACACTACATAATGATCAAGGGATCAACCCAAGAAGAAGGTATAACAATTATAAATATATACGCACCCAACATGGGAGCATCTCAATACATAAGGCAACTGCTAACAGCTATAAAAGAGGAAATCGACAGTAACACAATAATAGTGGGGACTTTAACACCTCACTTACACCAATGGACAGATCATCCAAACAGAAAATTAATAAGGAAACACAAGCTTTAAATGACACAATAGACCAAATAGATTTAATTGATATTTATAGGACATTCCATCCAAAAACAGCAGATTACACTTTCTTCTCAAGGGTGCACGGAACATTCTCCA
Source organism: Balaenoptera acutorostrata (assembly GCF_949987535.1). NCBI lineage: Eukaryota > Metazoa > Chordata > Mammalia > Artiodactyla > Balaenopteridae > Balaenoptera > Balaenoptera acutorostrata. The sequence goes on along the minus strand of NC_080085.1, from coordinate 189,312 downwards.
GGACAGATCACATTTGGGTCACAAATCAAGCCTCACTAAATTTAAGAAAATTGAAATCATATCACGCATCTTTTCCGACCACAATGCTATGAGATTAGAAATCAATTACAGGGGAAAAAAACGTAAAAAACACAAACACATGGAGGCTAAACAATACGTTACTAAATAACCAAGAGATCACTGAAGAAATCAAAGAGGAAATCAAAAAATACCTAGAGACAAATGACAATGAAAACACGATGATCCAAAACCTATGGGATGCAGCAAAAGCAGTTCTAAGGGGGAAGTTTATAGCAATACGATCCTACCTCAAGAAACAAGAAAAATCTCAAGTAAACAATCTAACCTTACACCTAAAGGAACTAGAGAAAGAAGAACAAAGAAAACCGAAAGTTAGCAGAAGGAAAGAAATCAGAAATATCAGAGCAGAAATAAATGAAAGAGAAACAAAGAGAACAACAGCAAAGATCAATAAAACTAAAAGCTGGTTCTTTGAGAAGATAAACAAAATTGATAAACCGTTAGCCAGACTCATCAAGAAAAAGAAGGAGAGGACTCAAATCAATAAAATTAGAAATGAAAAAGGAGAAGTTACAACAGACACCACAGAAATACAAAGCATCCTAAGGGACTACTACAAGCAACTCTATGCCAATAAAATGGACAACCTGGAAGAAATGGACAAATTCTTAGAAAGGTATAACCTTCCAAGACTGAACCAGGAAGAAACAGAAAATGTGAACAGACCAATCAAAAGTAATGAAATTGAAACTGTGATTAAAAATCTTCCAACAAACAAAAGCCCAGGACCAGATGGCTTCACAGGTGAATTCTATCAAACATTTAGAGAAGAGCTAACACCCATCCTTCTCAAACTCTTCCAAAAAATTGCAGAGGAAGGAACACTCCCAAACTCATTCTACAAGGCCACCATCACCCTGATACCAAAACCAGACAAAGACACTACAGAAAAAGAAAATTACAGACCAATATCACTGATGAATATAGATGCAAAAATCCTCAACAAAATACTAGCAAACAGAATCCAACAACACATTAATAGGATCATACACTATGATCAAGTGGGATTCATCCCAGGGATGCAAGAATTCTTCAATATACACAAATCAATCAATGTGATACACCATATTAACAAATTGAAGAATAAAAACCATATGATCATCTCAACAGATGCAGAAAAAGCTTTTGACAAAATTCAACACCCATTTTTGATAAAACTCTCCAGAATGTGGGCAGAGAGGAACCTACCTCAACATAATAAAGGCCATATACGACAAACCCACAGCAAACATCATTCTCAATGGTGAAAAACTGACAGCATTTCCTCTAAGATCAGGAACAAGACAAGGATGTCCACTCTCACCACTATTATTCAACATAGTTTTGGAAGTCCTAGCCACGGCAGTCAGAGAAGAAAAAGAAATAAAAGGAATACAAATTGGAAAAGAAGAAGTAAAACTGTCACTGTTTGCAGATGACATGATAGTACACACAGAGAATCCTAAAGATGCCACTAGAAAACTACAAGAGCTAATCAATGAATTTGGTAAAGTTGCAGGATACAAAATTAATGCACAGAAATCTCTTGCATTCCTATACACTAATGATGAAAAATCTGAAAGAGAAATTAAGGAAACACTTCCATTTACCACTGCAACACAAAGAATAAAATACCTAGGAATAAACCTACCTAGGGAGACAAAAGACCTGTATGCAAAAAGCTATAAGACAGTGATGAAAGAAATTAAAGATGTTACCAACAGATGGAGAGATATACCATGTCCTTGGATTGGAAGAATCAATATTGTGAAAATGATTATACTACCCAAAGCAATCTACAGATTCAATGCAATCCCTATCAAATTATCAATGGCATTTTTTACAGAACTGGAACAAAAAATCTTAAAATTTGTATGGAGACACAAGACACCCTGAACAGCCAAAGCTGAGTCTTGAGGGGAAAAAACGGAGCTGGAGGAATCAGACTCCCTGACTTCAGACTATACTACAAAGCAACAGTAATCAAGACAATATGGTACTGGCACAAAACCAGAAATACAGATCAATGGAACAGGATAGAAAGCCCAGAGATAAACCCACGCACCTATGGTCAACTAATCTATGACAAAGGAGGCAAGGATATACAATGGAGAAAAGACAGTCTCTTCAATAAGTGGTGCTGGGAAAACTGGACAGCTACATGTAAAAGAATGAAATTAGAACACTCATACACAAAAATAAACTCAAAATGGATTGGAGACCTAAATGTAAGACCAGACAGTATAACACTCCTAGAAGAAAACATGGGAAGAACACTCTTTGACATAAATCACAGCAAGATCTTTTTTGGTCCACCTCCTAGAGTAATGGAAATAAAAACAAACAAATGGGACCTAATGAAACTTAAAAGTGCAAAGCAAAGGAAACTACAAACAAGATGAAAAGACAACCCTCAGAAGGGGAGAAAATATTTGCTAACGAATCAACGGACAAAGGATTAATCTCCAAAATATATAAACAGCTCATGCAGCTCAATATTAAAAAAAACAAACAACCCCATCCAAAAATGGGCAGAAGATCTAAATAGACATTTCTCCAAAGAAGACATACAGATGGGCAAGAAGCACATGAAAAGCTGCTCAGCATCACTAATTATTAGAGAAATGCAAATCAAAACTACAATGAGGTATCACCTCACACCAGTTAGAAAGGGCATCATCAGAAAATCTACAAACAACAAATGCTGGAGAGGGTGTGGAGAAAAGGGAACCCTCTTGCACTGTTGGTGGGAATGTAAACTGATAAGCCACTATGGAGAACAGGATGGAGGTTCCTTAAAAAACTAAAAATAGAACTACCATACGACCCAGACATCCCACTCCTGGGCAGATACCCTGAGAAAACCATAATTCCAAAAGAGTCATGTACCATTGCAGTGTCCTTTGCAGCTCTATTTACAATAGCCAGGACAGGGAAGCAACCTCAGTGTCCATCGACAGATGAATGGATAAAGAAGATGTGGCACATGTATACAATGGAATATTACTCAGCCATGAAAGGAAACACAATTGAGTTATTTGTAGTGAGCTGGATGGACCTAGAGTCTGTCACACAGAATGAAGTTAGAAAGAAAAACAAACACCATATGGTAACACATATATATGGAATCTGAAAAAAAGAACATGGTTCTGAAGAACCTAAGGGCAGGACAGGAATAAAGACACAAACATAGAGAATGGACTTGAGGACACGGGGAGGGGGAAGGGTAAGCTGGGAAGAAGTGAGAGAGTGGCATGGACATATATACTCTACCAAATGTAAAACAGATAGCTAGTGGGAAGCAGCCGCATAGCACAGGGAGATGAGCTCGGTGCTCTGTGACCACCTAGAGGGGTGGGATAGGGAGGGTGGGACGGAGATGCAAGAGGGAGGAGATACGGGGATATATGTATATGTATAGCTGATTCACTTTGTTGTACAGCAGAAACTGACACACCATTGTAAAGCAATTATACACCAATAAAGATGTTTAAAAAAAAAAAAGCACAGGGTCTCACAGGAAGGAGACCCAATGCGGGGTGTCAAAATCCCCTCCTGATGCCGAGTCTGGCTAGAATGAACCCACTTGACCGGGCGTCGGGACCCCGTGAGGAAAAAGGAGGTGGCCCATCCGAGTTGGGGCTGCACTGAGCGAGTTAATCCCTGAATATTATGAGACATGAGGAATTAATGTACATACTACCTGTGTCCATTGATGGGTGAACAGAAAACCAAAACATGGTCCATCCACACAAAGGAATGTTATTCAGCCTAAAAAGGAAGGGAATTCTCACACAGGCTACAGCGTGACTGACCCTGAGGGCACTGTGCTCAGTGACATAAGCCAGACACAAAAGGACAAAGCCTGTGTGATCCCACTCACACGAGGCCCCTGGAGCAGTCAGATCCACAGAGACAGGTGAGAATTTCACCTTCCGTCATTCTTGGGGTGTAACCTGCACTTTTAAGCAACACCCAGGGGTCCTGTGCAGAGGCTGAAAGCCCAGCCCCACACAGTGTCCAGTCCCCCGTGAGACCAGAGCCCAGGAGGAAGGGTGAGACGGGCCTGTTCACAGGACAGCATCCTACGGTCTCATGTGAAGCCAACATCCTGTGACATCGTGAAGCAACGTCCAGGACGTCTCCGCGTCCTGTGAGAGCCGCTCCCCAGGGCGCCACGCGGGCAAGACAGACCGGTCAGGGCCACGGTGCTGCCTTCGGTTCAGGCCCACTCGTGGTAGCTGTCTCGCTGGAAAGTGCGGAGGCTCCAGGGGAGGGTCCTTCCCGCCTCTTCCAGCTTCTGGGCGCTCCAGGCGTCCCTGGGCTCGTGGCCGCATCCCTCCCGTCTCTGCCTTCATCTTCATGTGGCTTCCCCTCCGTGTCTGTGTCTCTGCTCATCTTGTAAGGACGCAGTCACACAGGACTGGGGCCACCCTAAGGCCCCCGTCTCACCTACTTACACGACCAGGCCCTACTTCCAAATGAGGTCACGTCCTGAGGCCCTGGGGTCAGGACGTGGACGTCTCTTTCCCTGGGTGGACACAGTCCCCCTTCCCTCTGAGATACCAGATAACGTTGCCCAGAAAACAAGCCAGCCCCTTACCTAAGCCAGCCCCTCGAAGAGGTCCGAGCCCGCCTGGTCTCTTGGAGCCTGACTGGGCAGGAGAGCGCGGCTCAGGACCCGAGTGTGAAGGATGTCAGGAAGCCCCGGGCGAGGCTCCCCTTCGCAGCGGCAGCCCTGGACCGGCTGATGAGGGCCAGCAGGGCGACTCCGACCTCCTCATAGGACTCGACCCACGTGGCCTGGGGGCGACAGGCAGCGGTGAGCACACCTGTGAATGTGAACGATTAGGTACACGTGACGAGACACTGGCTCTGGGGACAGGGGACCGAACACCCCACCGGGGGTCGGGGGAGGGGACACGGTCTGCAGGCGGGGCCTCAGCCAGGCTTTCCGATCCTCCCTGGGTCCTGAGGGGAGATCACAGCCTCCAGCCTCCATGGGGGCTTCCCCGCCCGTGTCCCTGCCACAGCCTGACAGCCAGGGTCCTTGACCTGCCACCATGGCCATGAACCACCAGCGTCCAGGGAGGCCCGCGTGCGTGCCTGGAGGGGTGGAGACCTGTCCCCCAACCCTGTCTGCAGGGTTACAGGGCACCCATCACCCCACCCGTCAGGACCCAGGATGGAGACAGGGAACTCAGGCCAGCGACCAGGGACAGAAGTCCTGTGGGATGAGTGAGACCACAAAACACAGGCAGGGAACCGCTCTCCCTGCGCTTCCGGGGAGGGCACAGCCTAGGGGGCTGGCAGGAGGGGTTGAGACCACCGCAGCCTCGCGGGGCCACAGACCCTGGAATCATGGCGGAACCCGGGGTCATGCCTGGAGATGGTGCAACCTGGGGGTACGGTCGCGACAGCAGAAACCAGGGGTCACATGTGGACACAGCTGCCCGACAGGACTGTGGCCTTGCCCGCAGACTGTGGTCAATGTCCACGGGCTACGGCGCTGAGCCCAGCTGGCTCCCTGCCGCCAACAACCGCATTGCGACAGGCCCCTGATCTTGCCTGAAGGAAGCGCCGCTGACTCAGGTACTCGGAAGGGACCTCACCTCAGCTGCACGCTCCCAAGTGTCTTCAGGAAAGTAAAACGACACGTGTACACACACACACACACACACGCGCGTTAAAATGATGCACGTGTGTATGATAACTAACGTGAGGAATCGGGGGGAAGGGTATAAGCTCACTCTTTCTACTAATTTTGCAACTTTTCTGTGAGTCTGAAATGATTTCAAATAAAACATCTTGAAGTTCTTCAACACCTTGTCTGCTGCTACCTGGCTCCCCAGCCCTGGATGTAACGTAACTCAGTTAGCCACCGCTCCCCCTTGGGACATGTACTGCTGTTATACATAACGCTGCAGAAAATGCCTTTTGTATCTCTCAGTTTTAACCCACTCCTGAGATGCTAACAGGACAAGTTGAGGCCAAAGGTAACAGTTGCTCCATGTGGCCGGCAGGGCCGCCCTTGAGCACCAGCGAGCACTGCAGGCACCAGTCTCCTTCCTTCCCAGGAGGGGATGTAGGTCCACACCGCACGTGCGCTGGGCCAAGAACAGGGCAGGGATGTCTGCTCCTACTCCACTGTGTCCCAGAGTCCTAGTCAGTGCAAGGGAGAGAAGGAAATGAAAGGCCCAATAAGACTGGGAAAGAACAAATAAAGTCACCTCTGTTTGCTGATGACATGATGGGCTATGCAGAACATCCCAAAGAATGTAACCAAAAAGTCTCCTCAAACTCAAAACTGAATTTAGCAAGGCTGCAGGATACAAGGTCAGTCAGTATAAAGAAATCAGGCATATTTCTATAAACAAGCAATGAAAAACTGGAAACTGAAACTTAAAAAACAGCGCCATTTAGAAGAGCACCCTAAAAAGTAAATTCTTAGGTATCATTCTAACAAAATAGGTATAGGATCTGTGGGCTGAAAACTACAAGACTTTGATGAAAAAAATCAAGTAACATCTTAAGAAACAATGAGATATACCATGTTAATGGAATTGAAAGGGGAAACAGACAGTGTTCTACAGAAATAGTTTGTGGCTTCAATACCCTCTTCTCAGGAATGGGACGACCAGACAGAATATAAGTGATGAAAAGGGAAATGAACACAACAAACCAACTAGGTTAACAGGCAAATACTGAACTCACTAGCCCAAAACAACAGCACACACCTTCCACTTATGTGCACAAGGGACATTTTCCAGGATATACCATATGTTAGGCCACAAATTAAGTCTCCATAGATTGAAAAAGATAGCTATCATACAAAGTTATCTTCTCTGACAATGAGGGATAAAGTGAGAAATCAGTAACAGAAGGAAAACCAGAAAATTCACAAAACTGTGGGAATTAAACAACACACATTTAAATAATCAATGGATCAAAGAAGAAATCACAAGGGAAATTAGAAAATATTTAGAGATGAATTAAAATGAACACATAAGATACCGACACTTATGAGATGCAGGGAAAGTAGTGCTAAGGAGAAATTTATAGCTGTAAATGCTTTCACTAAAAAACCAGAAAGATCTCAAGTCAGCAACATCACTTTATAAGTTAAGGAATTACCAAGAAAAAATGAAATCCAGAGCTAGCAAAAAGAAGGAAATAATAAAGATTAGAGCAGAGATTAATAAAATAGACAAGAGAAAAACAATAGAAGAAAAATCAATGAAACTAAAAGTTGGTTCTTCAAATAGATCAACAGAGTTGACAAACCTAAAGGTAGGTGGACTAAGGAAAACAGCGTGAAGACTCAAATTACTAAAATCAGAATTATGAAAGTGGGAACATTACTACCAATTCTACAGAAAAAAAAAAGGATTCTAAGACAGTACTAAGGATAATTGTACACCAACAAATGGAATAACTAGATGAAATGGAAAAATCCTAGAAACACAAAACCTACCAAGAGTAAGTCACAAAGAAGTAGAAAATCTGAATAGCACTATAACTAATAGGAGATGCAATCAGTAATCAAAAATCTCCCCAAAGAAAAGCACTGGATCTGGTGGCTTGACTAGTGAATTCTACCAAATACTTAAAGAACTAATACCAATCCTTCTCAAACTTCTCCAAACGTATAAGAAGAAGCAACACTCCCTAACTCATTCTATGAAGCCAGCATTACCATGATTCCAAACTCAAAGACACTACAAGAAAAGGAAACTACAGATGAATATCTCTTATGAACACTGATGCAAAAATACTAGTACATCAAATTCAGCAACATATTAAAAGAATTATACACCATGACCAAGTGAGATTTATTCCTGGATTACTAAGATGGTTCAACATGCAAAATCAAAATAAGATACCACAACAACAGAATTAAGGGACAAAACCACATGATCATCTCAATCGATGCAGAAAAAGCACTCAACAAAATTCAACACCTTTTCATGATTAGAAAAAAAAAAAAACTAGGAATAGAAGGAAACTACCTCAACACAATAAAAGCCAAATATGAAAAACTACAGTAGATTAAACTCAGCGGTGAAAGACTGAAAACTTCTCCTCTAAGATCAGGAATAAGACAAGGATGTCCACTTTTGCCACCTCTATTCAACAGAGTACTGGACTTCCCTGGTTGCGCAGAGGTTAAGAATTCCCCTGCCAATGCAGGGGACATGGGTTCGAGCCCTGGTCCGGGAAGATCCCACATGCCACAGAGCAACTATGCCCATGAGCCACAAGTACTGAGCCTGCGCTGTAGAGACCGCGAGCCACAACTACTGAGCCCGTCTGCCACAACTACTGAAGCCCACGTGCCTAGAGCCTGTGCTCCACAACAGGAGAAGCCACCACAATGAGATGCCCGCACACCGCCATGAAGAGTAGCCCCCACTTGCCGCAACTAGAGAAAAGTCCACGCACAGCAATGAAGACCCAACGCAGCCAAAAATAAATTAAAAAAAAAAAAAGGAAACCTAAACAGAGTACTGCAAGTCCTAGCCAGAGCAAGGAGGCAAGAAAAAGGCATCCAAATTGGAAAGAAAGAAGTAAAATTATCTGTTTGTAGATGATAGGATTTTACATGTAGAAAACCCTAAAGATTCCACAAAAAAACTGTTGGAACTAATAAATTCAGCAAAGTAGAAGGATACAAAGTCAATACAAAAATCAGTTGCATTTCTATACACAAACAATAGCAATCTGATAAGGGAATTACAAAAATAATTCTATTTACAATAACATCAAAAAAGAATAAAATCCTTAGGAATTAATCAAGGAGGAGAAAGACTTTTACAAAGAAAATGACAAAACATTGCTGAAAGAAATTAAAGAAGACAAATAAATGAAACACAATCTATGTTCATGGACTGAAAGACTTAATATTGTTAAAATGTCAATATTGCCCAAAGTGACCTACAGATTCAACAAAATCCCTAACAAAATCCCAATGATGTTTTCTGCACAGATAAAAAAACTCATCCTAAACTTCATATGGAATTTCAAGGGACCCCAAATAGCTAAAACTATCTTGAAAAAGAAAAACAAAGCTGAAGGACTCACACTTCCTGATTTTGAAACTTACCACAAAGCTACAGTAATCAAAACAGCGTGGCATTGGCATTAAGACAAACATATGATCCAGCAATTCTTCCTCTACGTATATACCCAGAAGAGTTGAAAGCAAGGTCTGGAGGGGATATTTGTACACCCATGTTCATCGCAACCTTATTCACAATAGCTAACCTGAAAGCAACACAGTGTCCATTGACAGATGAATGGATAAGCAAAGTGTAGGATATTCATACCACAGAATATTATTCTGCCTTAAAAAGGAAGAAAATCCTGCAATATGCTATGACATGAGTGAACCTTGAGGACATTATACTAAGGGACATAAGCCAGTCACAAAAAGACAAATAATATATGATTCCAGGTCCTCAGAATAATCATAGAGATAGAAAGTAGAATGCTGGTTACCAGGGGCTGGTGGGGGGGCAATGGTGAGTTATTATTTAATGGATGTGGAGTTTCAGTTTTACAAGATGAAAAGAGTTATGGAGATGGTTAATGATGATGGTTACACATTATAAATGTATTTAATACCACTGAAGCGTACAGTTAAGGATAGTTATGACGGTAAATTTTATGTTATGTATATTATACCACGATTAAAAACACTGGGGAAAAAAGGAAACAGTGAGATATACCGTGTTCATGGACTGGAAGAAAGAATATTGTTGAGATGTTCATTCTTCCCAAAGTGAGCTGTAAATCCCAAGCAATCCCAATCAAAATCTCACCACAATTTTCTGTGTATATTAACAACCTAATTCTAAAATTTATATGGAAAGAGAAAGAAACCAGAACAGGCAAAACAATTTTGAAAAAAAAAAAAGACAAAGCTGGAGGACTCACTCATAAAGTGACAGTAACAAAGACAGCGTGGTGTTTGTGAAGGAGGGTCCCACGGATGGAAAAGAATGGAGTCCAGAAACTGATGGACAGAAACGCAGTCAACTGCTTCTCACAAAACAGCACGGGCAACTCAATGCAGAAAGAATAATCTGACCTACATCTTTCACCTTAGGCAAAAATTAACACAAAATGGGTCATGGCCCCAACGCTGAGATGTAAAACCATAAAACTTCTGGAGGAAAGAACTTTGCGATCTAGATCCATCACCAAAAAATGTAATCCACAAAAGAAACAACTGATCACAATTCAAACCTCTGTTCTGTGGAGGACACTTAGGAGAGTGAACAGACAAGCCAGGATCTGGTAGAAAATACCTGCAAAGCACAATCCTGGTAGAGGTCTTTATAAAGTTGTCTCAAAACTCAACCAGAAGAAAACAAACAATTCAACAAAAAAAGGCCCAGAGATGATCTCAACAGATTCCTCAGCGAACACATACAGATGGGAAAATCAGCCATGGCAGGACGCTGCACATCAATAGACATGAGGGAACGGAGACTGAGGCCACAGGGAAATGCCGCTTCACAACCACCCCAAAGGCCCACAGCGGCTGGAGAGGACGCAGGGCCACCGGGACGCAGACACCACTGATGCGAGTGTGAAACAGGGACCAGCTGGGAAAACAGTTTGGTGGGTTTGTAAAGCATCAGACGCGTACCTACCATATGCCTCAGGCACTCCACTCCCGGTATTTACCCAAGAGAAAGGCAGGCATATTTCCACACAAACACATGTCTCCGAAGAGCACACACAGACGGCCGACAGGCACATGAAACCATGCTCAACATCGCTAATTATCAGAGAAATGCAAATTAAAACCACAATGAGGTACCACCTCACACCGGTCAGAATGGGCATCATCAAAAAGTCTACAAATAACAAATGCTGGAGAGGGTGTGGAGAAAAGGGAACCCTCCTACACTGTGGGTGGGAATGTAAATTGATGCAGCCACTACGGAGAACAGGATGGAGGTTCCTCAGAAAACTAAAAATAGAATTATTATATGACCCAGCAATCCCTCTCCTGGACATATATCTGGAAAATATAAAAAGTCTAATTTTAAAAGACACATGTGGAATATTTAATAATTAGTGGAATATTTTTTGCTACTACCTTCCATGATTCTTTCAGCCTATTTCCAAACCTCACCTGTGAAGCACCTCTTTTTGTCCTTCGACAGTACAAGAAGTAATACCAGGAACCAATCACATACTTGTTTTATGTTTGGCCCCGTAGTCTACAGTACAGTTATATGTCCTTTATTAGAATTCTGTAGAATTATCCCCACATTAGTCTATTTGTTCAAGTTCTCTTTTGTGTACTTTTGAAACACTGTAAAGTTTTATTCATATCTGTACATATTTCACATTCCTTGTTAAGTTTTTTCTCTCAGAAACTTTACATATCTCTTGCATGGTAAATGAAGTTCTCTTATTAAATCCTATCTTCAAACACACAAACACACACACTTTTATAATATGCATATATAAAATTTCTCAACATTATATTGTTGTTTCCATGTGCCCTACTGAATTTTCCTAGAGGTTAAAGCAGTTTTTAGTTGATATTCTTGAATGTCTGCAGCACAATATATTTAAACAACAGTAATTTTAACCATTTGCTTTAAATATTTTTCTTATGTAATTATTTTAGATAATATACTAAAAATAGTAATATGTGCTAGTCTACATTTTTATCTTGATTTTGGCTTTAATGAGGTGGCCCTAGTGTTTCCCCAGTAAACACGATAAAGACTTTTAGACTGAGACAGATGTTCTATCATGTTACAGAAAATGCAACTCTTCATATTTTATAAATGCTTAAGTCAATAATAATGTTGAGTTCTATTAAATGGCTTACCAACATCGTAAACATGAATAGCAATTAGTATGTGAATTTTCTCCTTAAATCCATTAATTTCAAAAATTGTCACATTATTTCAATACTAAAAAGTCTGGACATTTTAAGAAATAAAAAATTAAAAAATAAATAAAAAATAAAAGATACATGCACCCCAATGTTCACAGCAGCTCTATTTACAATAGCCAAGACGTGGAAACAACCTAAATATCCATTGACAGAGGAGTGGATAAAGAAGATGTGGTACATATATACAATGGAATAGTACTCAGCCATAAAAAAGAATGAAATCATGCCATTTGCAGCAACATGGGTGGACCTAAAAATTATCATACTAAGTGAAGACAGACAGAAAAAGACAAATACCATATGATGTCACTTACATATGGAATCTAAAAAAAAAAAGATACAAATGAACTTATTTAAGAAACAGAAATAGACTCCAGACATAGAAAACAAACCTGTGGTTACCAAAGGGGAAAGGGGATGGGGGAGCGATAAATTAGGAGTTTGGGATTAACATATACACACCACTATATATAAAATAGACAACCAACAAGGACCTACTGTAGAGCACAGGGAACTATATTCAATATCTTATAATAACCTATAATGGAAAAGAATCTGAAAAAGAATATATATATATATAAATGAATCACTTTGCTGTATATCTGAAACATTGTAAATCAATTATACTTCAATTAAAAAGGTTCTCACTCACTCATGCTTAATGCCCAAATGAGAAACTCCTCTACATTTCAGTGATTTGCCCAGTACAACTATCCCAATTAGAGTCGGGCTGCCGCTTATTTTCATACGAAATGCACGAGGGGTGAATAGAGAACAGTAATCCCACTACATGGCAGTCACACCCCCAGGCATCCACGTAAGCCCAGCTAACATGAGGGATTAAGTAAACGATGAAATATCCACTGAATCACATTCTATGCAGTCAAGACACAGTGCTACTTTATGTACTGAAAGTATATGCAGGATACATTTTAAGTTAAAAATTTTATAAAACAATATATACTATAGGAATCCACAAACCTGTGTGTACATGTACATTAAAAAAACTGGAAGAATACATACCAAAATCTTAACAATAGTTATCTCTGTATGGTCATATCGTAGGTGATCTTTATTTCCTTCTGGGTTCTTTTCTGCACCTTCTAATTATCTACACAAATATGTCACTTTCTTTCCATGGAGGGAAAATGCATTTTCAAGCCCAAGTAACGAATGTATATAAATTGAGCAGATCGTTATCCTGACAAAATCCCTAATAAGGAGCGTTTACACACATTCTCAGGGCCACCGCCTTTTGAGACGGACTCTGATTTCATCACAATTTGGCCAGACCTTCATCTAAGGTACAAGAAAAGTCAAGTTGCTAAATGCAGCCCTTGAAGCTGTAAGCCATGTAATGACACTGCCACCCCGACTCACTCACAACACCTCTCCCAAAGGTGCGGACACCCCCAAACCCTGGGGATGTTAAGTGCACAGCCCACCGTTAGACTTCTTAACACCTCGTGCCAGTAGAGGGAAGCAAGTTACAAAAAGGGAGCCACTGAAAAGAAACTGGCAACAACCATGGGGACAGAGGCACCACATCAAAGTCATCGCTTCCCACTGCTGTGAAGGGGGAGAGGTGACCCACCAGCTCTCCTGATTCTAAGTGCACAATCGTCCGTGAATCAGAGACTTCTCACCCGCAAGCAAATCTGTAATGGCTGGGGCTTGTCTGTTTTTTTGGGGGGGGGGCGGAAGGGTGGTAAAAAGTTATTAAATCAACGATGCATCTCAAAATCACTGGTAGGAGAGAATCAAGGAAATGGAATACGTTCCACGCCAAGCTGCAGTCTACACTGCGTCTCCAGCCCTCTGGCTCTCGGTGCACCTTTGGGAACCCGCCATCACACGACGATACCAGGCAACGGTCACTTCTTTCCACCTGGCTTCCCAGCTCCTCCCACAGCCTCATCATCACCGTCACACCAACATCTACGCCGTGTACCATGAACGGTAGATGTTCTACGACTGTCTGCCGAGTCGTCTCCGCAGAGGCCTGGATTCTCATCTCGGTAAGGTTTTAGGGTTCCCAGTGTACTCAGGGGGAAACCATCTACCCTCTGGCAGCAGCCATATGACATGCGATCAATAGTAAAGCAGTAAACAACTGCGTTACCTCATGATCGAGTGTGTTAACTCTCCCCCCACACACCCCTGGAAACCCCGGAGAAGGCAGGCTCTGGGGGACAGCCTGGTGACGACGCCAGGGCAGCACAGAGACAAGTCACAAAGCAGAGAAGAGCCGGAGAGGTCTGTGTGCAGGAGGGGACCAGCGCTTCCCTCCGACCGAGTGCTCAGCAAACAGGAGCTCCGGGCCTTCCACCCCCAGGTAAGGCCGTGCAGGAGGGCTTGGGACTAGGTGACCTCTCCGCATCTCCCCCAGGCAGCGTGGCAGGACCGGAGCAGCCAGCCGCCCTCCCCATGCAGCCCTGAGCCACCCCAGCACCAGAGCCGGCCCTCTGGACGGACGCACCCGTGCTGGGACAAAGGAGCTCGAGGTTTTAACAGGACCTGGTCTACGACATTCCTTGGGCCTCCTGGCCGTTTCCCGCCGTTGTGATGGAGGAGGGCAGGGAGACTAGCCACAAAAGGACCAGCCACCAGAACTTACACATTCGTGATTTCCCTGTTGGGAGTTTTAATTCCGCCTCTCGTTCTATCCACAGGGAAATGGCCCCCAGGAATGACCACCTGTCCAGGGCTCCACTGGCAACCCTGGGTCGAGATTCTAAGACTTCACCCGTTTTCTTTACGGCTGATAATCTCCATCTCAATTTAAACTTGTAATTCTGCACAGTCTGATCACACTTGCCAGGCTGTGTACATGACAGGTCCTGGCCTCAAAGGTCCCTTTTCACCCTCTACACCCATTCCTAAATGGAAATTGTGTCTGCAACCCCGTTTCAGGCCACACGTCTCCACGTTCCTCTGGGGTCTCCCGCCTTCTCTTTGTTACATGATGCGGCTGAACATCGTCTCCTGAAACATCAGGCAAGCCATGGCTTTCTGCAGATACTTACGAAGGAACATTCTAATTGAAACCGTTCTCCTGTAAAAACAAGAACCCCCTAGAGACGGCTGGGATTCCTTGTGACACTCGCAACACCATGCCATTTTTAAGTTTTGCCAAGAGGATATGACTGATTACAGTCTGAATGGGAGGGGTGATCCTTTGGAATCAGCCCGCCTCCCACTTTCTGTGATGCCGTGGACTCTGCTATCATGAACCCAGCTCCATCTGCCAGCCGGATTCGGACCCTCAGGGCAGGGCCTGAGACCCTAGCATGACTCACACCCTCAACGCTGCACTCAGGCTACCATCGCAGACTTTGGAACACCACCTCGTCCTACTGGGAAGCCCCGACCAGCATTTGGGACCCCTGAAGGAGGACAGCATTGGACACTCATGGCAAAGTCAGGGGCCCCTGGGGATGGGCTTGGACTCCCATGGCAGGGTCTGGGACCCAAAGGGCGGCACTCCAACCCCCCAAAGCAGAGCCTGGGGATGCACTGTCACAGACTTGGGCCTGCAAGGCAAGGCTGGGGACTCCCGGAGTTGCACTCAGATCCCGTAAGGCAGGGTCTGGGATCCTCAAGGATGGAGTGGAACCCCCAAGACAGGGTTCGAGACCTCCAGGGATAGGATGGGACCCCAAAAGCAGGGTTCGTGACCCCTGGAGTCCCACTAGGACCCGCCCCCCCCCTCAAGGCAGGGTCTTGGGCCCCAGGGCTGCATTCCCACACTCGAGCTACCAACGCTAACTTCATCCCCGCAGGGCCAGACAGGAGACTCCAAGGCCAAGTTTGTGACCTCTGGGCCAGACACACAGGCCCAAGGCAGAGTTTAGGATCCACCGCGACTCGCCTGGACCCCCAGGGCCAGTCAAGCTACCACCATAAACTTCAGATCCCCGGACTGGATTTGAAACCCCCAAGCAGTGTTTGCAATACCCGCCCAGTCCAGACTCCAGACCCCAAGGTAAAGTCCGGGACCTCCAGGGATGGGACTGGATCCCCAAGGAAGGGTCTAGGACCCGCGGGGCCGCACTCGGACCCCTAAGGTAGGATCCGGGACCCCCCCCCCCCCCCCGCGCCAAGGCATGGTCTGAAACCCAGGCTGCACCGGGACCCCTAAGGCAGAGTTCCGGGCCCTCAGGGCTGCACTCAGACTCCCCCTGAGGCAGGGTCTAGGACCCGGGTCCGCACTCGTACGCCTAGGGTAGGGTCTGGGACCCTCAGAAATGCACTTGAACCCCCAAGGTAGTATCTGGGACTCCTGTGACACACTCAGAGCCCTAAGGCAGGACCTGGGACCCCAGGGCTGCACTCGGACCATTAAGGCAGCGTTTGGGACTCTCGGGGCCACCCTCGGACCCCCACCAAGGCAGGGTCTAGGACCCCTGGAGCCACACTCGGATCCACCAAGGCAGAGTTCGGGGTTCCGGAGAACGGAAATGATCCCCAGGACCGGACCCCGAACCTGCGCGGAGGCCTGACCGGGGCGCGGGGAGGTGGCGAGCGTGGGGGAGCGCCCACCGGGTTGGGTGCCCGGCCTGGCCCTGCTCCGGCACTACCTGCCTTGGGAGGTCGCCTCGAGCATCCGCGGCAGAGAGAAGCGTACCCCAAGGCTGCGGCGGCCCAGACCGGCCTCCCGGCCCAGACCGCGCGCACCAATCAGGCGGCGGAGAGCACGTGACCCGGACGGCCAATGGGCAGCCTGCACGGGAGCATGCCTCCGAGGCCCCGCCCCGTTGCGTAGGAGCGCTTGCGGTATGTGGGCCCTGCGAGCCGCCGTCCGCTCGGGGCCCTGGTTCTCTCGCGTGGTTCGCGGCTGCCGGGCTCCGAGGGCCGCGCCGCCGCTGCCGCCTTGCCCTGTGCGCGCGCTCGCCACCTTCCGCGGAGGCCTGGGGGGCCCGGAGGGGCGGGGCCCACGTGCAGATGGCCGGGGAAGTCGGACTGGTGGAAAGGAGGATGAGGAGGAACCAGAAGATGCGGAGGAGGAGGACGAGGAGGAGGAGGAGCTGCTGAGGAGGGACCCTTTGCTGCCAGCGGGGACCCAGCGCGTGTGCTTGGTTCACCCTGACGTCAAGTGGGGACCCGGGAAGCCGCAGGGGACCCGAGGTGACCGGGACTGTGGCCGCCGACTCGGGGGGGGGGGGGGTTGGGAGTCGTGAAAAGCGCCAAGGCCCGGAACTTAAAGGGCGGGGCTTCTGGGGGCGGGGCTTCTGGGGTGGGTTTCGAGGTCTGGCGCTCTGGGCAAAGACGCCGAAGGGCGGGGCTTCTGAATGGCCGGGCTGAAGGGGCGTGGTTTTGGGGGCGTGACTCTGAGGGCTGGAGCCCATAGGGCGGGGCTTCTGGGAGCGGGACTCCGAGAGCTGGAGCTCGTAGGGCGGGGACGTCGGGGGCGGGGCTCCTGAATGGCCGGGCTGAAGGGGCGGCGCTTATGGCGGCGTGACTCCGAGGGCTGGGACCCCTAGAGCCGGGCTTATGGGGGCGGGGACTCGGAGGCTGGACCGCCCCCACCCGATCCACTCCCGGCAGCGGCACCCCTGCAGCGGGCCTGGAAATCCTAATTCTGGGCTGGGGCGCCTTCCCCCGTGCACATAGCGGGTCCGGGGCCCCTTCCCCTTTCGGCCGCGCCCCAGGTTGTCGCTCGGCCCTGCTGCCCCGCGCAGCCTCCCCATCTGTAAAGGAAGAGAATCCAACAACTAACGCCAGTTTGCACGGGGTGTGCCCCTCAGCTTTAAGCCTTTATTGACCCGCTTTCACTGTGTATCGCTGAGTACTACGCCCAAAGGTTGTGCACAAGCGTGTTCACACGCCCTTTGTAGCAGAAATCGTGAACCCGGCTGAGTCCCTGAGCCGCCTGGGACCTGCATCCATGGCCCTCGGCCATCAGCAGCCCCACTGTACCCGCCCCGGTCGGGCTGGGGGGACAGCAGACACGCCGGGCAGGAGCCCGCCGCCTGACCTGAGTGCTGTGTTCAGAACCCAGCAGGAAGGCGGACGGACGGGGGCGGGGACGGGGCCCTCTCACCAGGGTGGTCCTGGATGGCCTGGGGAGACGGACCCCACAGATGAATAGGGACAGTGTCCAGGGTTAGGGCTCCTGAGGGAGCACGTCCTGGGCCCTCCTGGGACCGCTGCCCCTCGGCTGTTCAGGGGCTCTCAGAGCCAAGTCACTGCAGTGGTGCAGCCCTGCGAGGACTCAGGTCGTCACAGGTACTCTGGGTGTGAGCAGAGCAGTGACCCAATCGGGGGGGGGGGTGGCATTCTCCTAATTCCTTTCCTCCTCTTAGACCTTTATTGAGATACAGTTCGCAGGGCATAAGAGTAACCACTTGGAAGGGTGCCACTCAGAGGCAACTAGTACGTTCACAGTCGTGTGCAGCCACGGCCTCTGTCCGGTTCCACAGCATTCTCGTCTCCCCGGAAGGAGACCCTGTACCCTCAGCAGTAGGCCTCCCCCTTGCTTCTCCCCCACCCAACCCCTGGCAACCAGGACTCGGCCTTCTGTCCCCGTGGATTTGCCTGTCCTGGACGTTTCACGTGAGTGATACGTGGCCTTTTGTGTCTGGCTCCTCTCACTGAGCGCCATGTTTCTGAGGCACGTATATGTTGTAGCCTGTGTCAGTGCTTCATTCCTTTTTCTTCTTAAAAACTTTTTTTTAGAGGGCTTTTAGATTCACAGCAAAATTGAGAGGAACGCATAGATATTCTTCATATATACTCGCTGCCCTCACCAATGGATGGCCTCTCCCACCTTCAGCATCCCCACCAGATAGTGAGTTTGTTATAACTGACGAGCCTGTGTTGACATAACACCGTCAACCCAAGTCCATGGTTTACGTTAATTAGGGTTCACTGCTGGTCTTGTACATTCTACGGGTTTGGGCAAATGTATGATGACATGTATCCAACATTATAGCATCACACAGAGTAGTTTCACCGCCCTAAAAATCCTCTGCGCCCCACCCATTCACCCCCCACCCCAAGCCCCTGACAACCACTGGGCCTTATACTGTCTCCATTGTTGGGCCTTTTCCAGAGTGTCATAGAGTTGGAATCACATAGTCTGTAGCCTTTTCTCACTGGCTTCTTTCACTCAGTCGTATGCATTTAAGGTTCCTCCATGTCTTTTCATGGCCTGACAGCTCATTTCATTTTAGCGCTGAATAATATTCTATTGTCTGGATGGACCACAGTTTATTTAACTAGTCATGTACTAAAGGACATCTTTGTTGCTTCCGTTTTGACAATTATGAATAAAGCTGCTATAAACATCCGTGTGCAGGTTTTTGTGTGGATGTAAGTTTTCAACTCCTTTGGGTAAATGCCAAGGCGTATGATTGCCGGATTGTATGGTAAGAGTATGTTTAGCTTTATAAGAAACTGCCAAACCATCTTCCACAGTGGCCGTACCGTTTTGCATCCCTCGCAGCGATGAGTGGGAGGGATGGTCCACATCCTTGCCAGCATTTCGTGTTGTCAGGATTGTGGATTTGGGCTCTTCTAATAGGTGTGTAGTGGTGTCTCATTGCTGCTTTAGTTTGCATTTCCCTGATGACAGAAGATGGGGAGCATCTTGTCACATGTTTGTTTGCCATCTGTATATCTTTTTGGTGAGGTGTCTGTTAAGGTCTCTGGCCCATCTTTTAGTAAGTTTTCTTATTGCTGAACTTCAAGAATTGTTTTTATGTTTTGGATACCAGTGCTTACGGATGTGTCTTTTGCACATATTTTCTCCCAGGTCTGTGGCTTAACTTCTCAGTCTGCTGATGACATCTTTTGCAGAGCAGACGTTTTTAATTTTCCGTGCTGTCATATGCTCAAACTCCGGGATCCTTTCTCTGCCAAGTCCAGCCTACCAGCAGGCCCGTGAGAGGCACTCCTCATTTCTGCTAGAGCGCTTGTGATCTCTAGCAGTTCTTTTTGGTTCTTTCTTGGGATTTCCGTTTGTCTGCTTGCCTTGCCCGTCCGTTCTTGCATGCTGTCTACTAAATCCATTAGAGCCCTTGGCATGTTAATCATAGTTGTTTTAAATTCCTGGTCCAGTAATTTCAACATCCCTGCCATGTCTGGTTCTGATGCTTGCTCTGTCTCTTCAGATTGCCTTTTGGTGCGCTTGGTAATTTTTTCTTGATAGCTGGACGTGATGCACGAGGTGAAAGGAACTGCTGTAAATAGACCTTAGTGGTGAGGGCTGACGTGTGGGGGAGGGGAAGCCTTCTGTGGTCCTGGGATCAGGGTTCGGTCTCTTATGGTGCCTGTGCCCCTGGGCTGTGACCTGCACAAGTGCTTCTCCGTTTCCATCCCCACCGAATCCTAACCCTGGCCCTCGGGGTGGGGTTGTGGGGTGCCCGACCCCCAGGCAGGCAGCTGTGGGCGCGGCCAGAGGAGCAGTGCCGCAGGAGGGAGGCCGTTGGCACCCGCGCAGGCCCTCACCACGGAGCTGGGGACGTGGCCCCTGGGATCAGGAGAGACAGCAGCTGCAGGGACTACTGCTGGGTCAGACCTGGGCTTGAAGGACGGAGGTCAGGCGTGACCAAGCACCTGACCTGAGCGACCAGCAGGTGGAGGAGGTGGGACAAGCTGGCGGGCCCATGACGAGTCACAGCCAAGAAGACTCTGCCTCCCCTTGGCCTAGAGGATGGGGGGGCCCTCCATGTCCCAGAAGATGGGGACCCCCGCACAGCCCAGAGAATGGGGGGGACCCTGCTCTGTGGCCTCAGACCCAGCCTGGCTCCTACTCCCCAGCCTCTGTCCTGTGTCCTGGCTGTGCCCTGAGGAGGGTCAGGTGGCCCCAGAGACAGCAGCACCCAGGTGTCCGGGGAGTGGGGACAGCGAAGCAGGGGCGCCACAGAGGGGCCGCGGCTCTGAGATTCTGTGCAAGGGTGGCCTCCCAGGGGGCGGGGGCACGGGCGCGGGATGGGGGGCCGGCCTCCCGTGGGGCTTGGGGCACGCGCTCCACATCTCACACAGAACAAGCCCGGGGCCCTGCAAAGCTGTCCTCCAGACCTGAGTCAGCCCCGTCCACCCCGTCAGGGCCCAGCCCCGGGACACGCTGGCGTCACTGCCCACCTGCCTGCTGTCCCTCAGGGGAGAGTCTCGGCTGCCCTGTGCCCCCTTCCTGCTCGGGAAGGACCGTCAGGAGGAGAGCCTAGGGCGGGGCGGCTCCCGACAGCCCTGCATCCATGGCCTGCGCCCTCAGTGTCTTGGGCTCCTGCCCCCGGTGGGCCCTGCCTCTCCCGCCACCCACCCCCAGCGCACGTGCGTGCACGCGCGCGCACACACACACACACACACACACAGACACCCCATCCTGACCGTTCACGGCCAGGGGCCCCGGGTGGGCGCTGCCTTTCTCGGGCCAGGCTCAGCAAGGGCAGCCACTGGGGCCAGGCTAAGACCAGGCTGGGCTCACCCAGGACAGGGCACCCACGGGGACTCAGCCCACCCCGCAGGCAGGGTGGCAGGTTCTATGGGCCCTTGGGAGCCTCACAGGGGATGCTCTCCCGTGGGTCACAAGGGACCATGGGCCCCCACGGGGCAGACGTCCCAGATTCCAACGCGGGGGGCGGCCATCCCCGCGTCCCTGCTCGGTTCAGGGCCCTCCTCCCCTCCCCGGTCCTGTGTCCACCCCTCCTGACCATCTGCCCAGAAGAACAGAGCTGCATTTCGAGCAAATGCTGATTGGGGCGCTTTCCCGGGACCGTTGTGTAGGTGGGAAGCAGGAAGCCGTCCCAGCCTGGGGCATGTGGCCCAGGGCCCTGGGCAGGGCTGGACAGGGCCCGGGGCTGACCCAGCCGGAAATGACCCTCACACTGACCTGTCTCTCCCCAAAGCTGAGTGGCAGGTGGTGGAAGCACAGGCGCTGGTGCACACGCTAGATGGCTGGTCGGTGGTGGACACGATGGTGGTGCCCACCAAGACGCCAGGCAGGAAGCTCATCTTCGGCAGAGGGACCTTGGAGCACCTGACAGGTGAGTCAGGCGCACGTGTCCCCGTCACCCTCCCGGAGACAGCAAGCATGGCCATCCCTCTGTGCCTCACAGGGACTTGGATCAGACGGCAAAAGCCACCACGCCCGCGTCAGAATTCAAACGAGGCCCCAGGACACAGGCGGGACCTTTGAGAGTCGGGCGCACGCCAGCCCTGCGCCCCAGCCCACCCCCTCCCCAGTGCCCTGCGGAGGGGATCCTGCGTGTGACCCCTGCCTTCCATGGACCCCGACGTCTCCACCCCAAACCCATGTCTAGCTCACAGCTCAGAGCAGGAGACATGCCAAGGGGGGAGCTCACCGCCCATCTGTGTCTAACAGGCACTCAGTCCCCACGGGGTCACGGGACCCCCATGTGTGTGAGATGTACTCCCCTGAAGATGGACCCGGTCCGGTCCTCCCCGACCCCCGACCCACACTTGACAAATACTGTGCTCAGAGACTCAGGGTGTCCGGGGAACACGGCCAGAGTGCAGGGTCCCCAGACAGACATCATGGGCGTGCAGATCTCTGAGAGGCCATCCTCTTTTCCTAGAGAAAATCAGAGGGTCCCCGGAAATCACCGCCGTCTTCCTGAATGTGGAGAGGGTGGCTGCACCCACCAAGGTACCTCAGAAGCTCGCTGTTTCCCGCCCACGGCGGCTCAGGGAGTGGGTCAGTGTCCCCGTGAGGACACAGGTCTCGACGGGCCTGGGGTCACCACAGGTCCCCTCCCTCGCGCTCCATCTTCTAGAAAGAACTGGAAGCCGCCTGGGGTGTGCGGGTGTTCGACCGATTCACGGTGGTTCTTCATATTTTCCGCTGCAACGCCCGTACCAAGGAGGCCCGGCTGCAGGTGGCCCTGGCCGAGCTGCCCCTGCTCAGGTACCTGCAGAGCCTGGGCTCGGGGCAGACAGAGCCCTCCTCGGACCCCCTCTTGCTTTCCCGTACCTGGACTGTTGACAGGGTGGCGAGGGTGGAATGTGGCCAGTGGGGACGTGTCCAAGCAGCACAGCTACCAGGGCACGTGGCCCACGAGGAGCGCCACCCAGCAAGGGGCCCTCCGTCCCCGCCCGTGAAGGCCACGCAGCAGGGAGGCCCCCCGCGAGCCTCTTCTTTCTGTCCAGATGCCCACCCCCAACCCAGGGCTCTGTCCCAGCCCCCCACGGGCACGTGCTCCCGTCTCCTGAGCCGGCCCGTTTCCACGCCAGGTCCCACCTGAAAAATGACGTTGCCCACCTGGGCGGACGAGGAGGGGGCTCTCGCCACATCATGGGGTCAGGTACCGTGTCTGACGTCTTGTCACCGGGCGCTCAGAAGGGGGGGGTGTCTTGGCCACCACCCCTACAAAGGGGACGACGTCCCTCAGAGGTCCTGACGGGGCCTCATCCATGGTCACAGTCAAAGGAGGGTATCAAGGTGTTTCCCTGGTGCGGCCGTAACGAAGGACCACAAACCAGTGCCTTAAAACCACAGACATCCATTCACCCTCCCTGAACCCTGCAGACCAGGTCGAGGAGTTATAGGGGCTGCTTCCTTCCGGAGGCTCCAGGGAGGGTCCTTCCCGCCCCTTCCAGCTTCTGGGGGCTCCAGGCGTCCCTGGGCTTGTGGCCGCCTCCCTCCCGTCTCTGCCTCCGTCTTCCCGGGGCTTCTCCTCTGTGTCTGTGTCTCTCCTCTTCTGTCTCTTAGAAGGACCCTGTCATTGGATGTAGGGCCACCCTCCTCCAGGAGGAGCTCATCTCAGACCCTTCACTGCGTCACATCTGCAGAGACCCTGTTTCTTAATAAGGCCCCATTTGTAGGTCCTGGGGGTCAGGGTGTGGACACATCTTTGGGGCACCACTCAGCCCACTGTGGGTATCATGGGGGGCACTTCTGAGGCTCTCCCCTTGGCCTCTTCCTCCTGGGTAAAGGGGAGCCCAGGTGACCTCAGGGGGCAGAAGTGCGAGGCCGCCTCGCGCCGGGCAGAGCCATCTCAGAACAGAAGGTGTTGGGGCCAAGTGTACAGGAGAGCAGGCTGGGGGGGGGGTCCCTGCAGCCCCAAGAGTGAGCCTGTCCACGTCCCCCGCAGGCACCCCCGTGGCTCTTGCCCCTTTTGTGTCTGCTCACTGACTCGCCATCTTGGGTGCTCCTAGGAGAGTCTTTCCTGCAGGTGCACCAGCGTCTCCTGAAAGATAAGGAAGCGAAGATTCGGAAGGCCCTGGACAAACTCCGCCGGAAGAGGCTTCTCCTGGGGCAGCAGCGGAGGCTGCGGGAGTTCCCTGTGGTCTCCGTGGTCGGATACACGAACTGTGGTGAGGAGTGGGCCCTCCCCGGGGCTGGGCGGGTGTACGCTAGGAGAACCCACTTGCCCACCCGGCGAGATGAGTACTCGCGGAGCGCTAGCCCAGAGTGCGAAGGACTGGACTGGGGCCCCGCCCCTGGGCGCCCCGGGGGCCACGGCGGCCCCCCGTGTGACTGCTGTGGGCTGACGCCCCCTTAGTGGATGTCTCCAAACTCTGAGAACGAGGAAGTAGCGACAGTTTTAAGTCCGTTGAGAGTGGACAGGATCTTCCAGGGATCAGAGCGGTTCAGATGTTACCGAGGAAAACTTCACAGTCTGTTCTCAGCTTCGTCTGCGCGAGCAGATCAAGTGGACCCCACGTGGGGAACAGAGTGCAGGGCGTCCTTTAGGGTCACAGGTGCCGTGAGATAAGTGGAAAGCGCCCGGTTCCCTCCTCCGTGGGGATTCAGTCCACGGCACTTGCTGGGCTCCCCGGAGGCCCGGCCCCGCCGTGTGCTCGGGAAGCACCGCCTCACGGTCTGCGTCCAGAGGACAGCGGGAATGTCCCACAAACGTGCACGGGAAGCCGTGGGGCGTCCAGGCTTGAAAAGGCATAAACGTCTACGGGTAAAATCACCCGTGCCAGGAAATCCCAACTGCCCCTCCTGGCTGCATCCTCAGAGGGAGGCGTGGCCTCCTCTAACCGTCAGAGGATCCAGTGAGTGCGGCTTGACCCCGACTCTCACCGGCCGGGAGTTCGGGGTCCTGCACGGAGCAGGGGCGTCCAGGCTGAGCCCCGCCGTCCAGTTACTCGACGGCAGGAGTCGCCACCACCTCCTGGGGGACCATCGGCAGGGCTTACAGGCGTAGCCAGGGGGTAACCCCGGGCTGGGCGGTTACTGCTGGCGCCCCTGAACCTGGGCTCAGGTGGAGCAAGTGTCCACGTTGTCAGGAAAGGCTGTGGCGGAGGGTGTCCTAGGCCACCTCAGGTACACACAGCACCGTCTACACCCTCACTACCTGTCTGCATACACTGCACCCCCTACTCCACCATCCCCTCGTCTACACGGACACCACACCACAGCTCGGTTACGCCGCGGTACCATCCCTCCGTCTGTGTGGACGCCTGCCCGCCTCACATGCACGTCACCGCCGTCTGTGTCTACACCGTCTCTCTCGTCTACACCAGCACTCTTGCCCTGGCCCTGGTCCATTTTACCCTGAAGCCTAGACCGTGGCAGCTGAGTCCTTGCACGGCCCGCGCAGCGTCCCGCGGGTCCTGCGGAGAGTTCCGAGTGCATAGACACTCCTGCCCCTGACCCCCCTCCAGCGGCCTGTGGTCAGTGTGGGGCAGCCCCGAGGTGCGCAGCGGTCGGTGGGGGACCGGAGGGGTCTGAGACGCACGGTCCCCTTGTGCCCGACGTGCAGGAAAGACCACGCTGATCAAGGCCCTGACGGGGGACGCCGCCATCCAGCCCCAGGACCGGCTGTTTGCGACGCTGGATGTCACAGCCCGCGCGGGGCGGCTCCCCTCCCGGCTGACCGTCATCTACGTGGACACCATCGGCTTCCTCTCCCAGCTGCCCCACAGCCTGGTCGAGTCCTTCGCGGCCACCCTGGAGGACGTCCACCGTTCGGTGAGTGCGGAGGGCCAGGTCGCCTCAAATACCACAAATGAGAGGCAGGTCCCCTCATCCCAGCATCAGGGGCCTGGGTCCCCTCATCACAGCATCACGGGCCTGGGTCCCCTCATCACTACATCACGGGCCTGGGTCCCCTCATCACTACATCACGGGGCCTGGGTCCCCTCATCACAGCATCACGGGCCTGGGTCCCCTCATCACAGCATCACGGGCCTGGGTCCCCTCATCACTACATCACGGGCCTGGGTCCCCTCATCACAGCATCACGGGCCTGGGTCCCCTCATCACTTCATCACGGGCCTGGGTCCCATCATCACAGCATCACGGGCCTGGGTCCCCTCATCACTACATCACGGGCCTGGGTCCCCTCATCACTACATCACGGGCCTGGGTCCCCTCATCACAGCATCACGGGCCTGGGTCCCCTCATCACAGCATCACGGGCCTGGGTCCCCTCATCACAGCATCACGGGCCTGGGTCCCCTCATCACAGCATCACGGGCCTGGGTCCCCTCATCACAGCATCACGGGCCTGGGTCCCCTCATCACAGCATCACGGGCCTGGGTCCCCTCATCACTGCATCACGGGCCTGGGTCCCCTCATCACTGCATCACGGGCCTGGGTCCCCTCATCACTGCATCACGGGCCTGGGTCCCCTCATCACAGCATCACGGGGCAGGGTCCCCTCATCACAGCATCACGGGCCTGGGTCCCCTCATCACAGCATCACGGGCCTGGGTCCCCTCATCACAGCGTCACGGGCCTGGGTCCCCTCATCCCAGCATCACAGGGCAGGGTCCCCTCATCCCAACATCACAGGGCCTGGATCCCCTCATCACAGCATCACAGGGCCTGGGTCCCCTCATCACAGCATCACAGGGCCTGGGTCCCCTCATCACAGCATCACGGGCCTGGGTCCCCTCATCCCAACATCACAGGGCCTGGGTCCCCTCATCACAGCATCACGGGCCTGGGTCCTCTCATCCCAACATCACAGGGCCTGGGTCCCCTCATCACACATCACGGGCCTGGGTCCCCTCATCACAGCATCACGGGCCTGGGTCCCCTCATCCCAACATCACAGGGCCTGGGTGCCCTCATCACTACATCACGAGGCAGGGTCCCCTCATCACAGCGTCACGGGCCTGGGTCCCCTCATCACAGCATCAAGGGCCTGGGTCCCCTCATCACTACATCACGGGCCTGGGTCCCCTCATCACAGCATCACAGGGCAGGGTCCCCTCATCACAGCATCACGGGCCTGGGTCCCCTCATCACAGCATCACGGGCCTGGGTCCCCTCATCACAGCATCACGGGCCCGGGTCCCCTCATCACAGCATCATGGGGCAGGGTCCCCTCATCACTACATCACGGGCCTGGGTCCCATAATCACAGCATCACAGGGCCTGGGTCCCCTCATAACAGCATCACGGGCCTGGGTCCCCTCATCACAGCATCACGGACCTGGGTCCCCTCATCACAGCATCACAGGGCAGGGTCCCATTACACAAAACTTCACGATGACTGGATTCCTCCATCCCTGCCCCTCAGTGAGCTGTGCTCCGACTGTACGATTGTATGTGCTGTAAAGGCAATGCTAATGAAGAAGGGGTTCTCTACACCTTTTGGCTGCACTGGGGCCCCGAGACAGTGAACCCTGGCATTTACTCAGGGTACAGGGGCTGCGGGGCCCTACGTGTGACAGATGCCCCAGCACCTTCGAGGTCACAGCAGCTGAGCCTGAGGGCCACGTGCAGCTGCCAGCACTGTCCTCAAAAGTTTCTGAAAATCTAGAACTTCTGAACTGAAACACTGATTAAAAGAAAATTTAAGTTCGTCAAAAAAAAGAGAGAGAGACAACCCAGAAGCGAGCCCCCCAAACCATAACGGGCCCATCCTTCCTGTGGCAGAATTACCCTCAGCTGCAATTTCTCCTTTTCTGTCTTTTCTGAATTTGGCACAAGGTACCTGCCTGTAAAACGTATGGAATAGGGGTGGAAGCCTTTTTAGAATGTGAGCTTGGTTTCACAGAAAAGTGGAGCGGCCCGGAGCCTCGAGCACAGCACCCGCCGGGTGGGGGGCTGGGGACGGGGGTCACTGGCCGCACGCAGGCGTAGGGCCAGCACCTGTCGGGCGGGGACACGAGGCGGCCGCTCAGTCCGGGTGCACCTGGAGCGGCAGCCTGGCCCGGATCGAGGGCACTGGGGGGCCTCCGTGCACGGCAGAGCGGCTCTGTGGTCTCGGGTCCCACCCTCCCCCTTGGGGCACAAGCCTCCGTGGGCAGCCGCACCCACGCCCCACGGAGAGCGGTGCGGAGCCCCCATCGTGGGCCTGGCGGGCCCTCCCGGGCGGGGCCGGACACCGCTGGCCCCGAGCTCTCTGACCGCCCGGCCCCTCTGGTCCTCAGGATCTGGTCATCCACGTGCGAGACGTGAGCCACCCTGAGACAGAGCTGCAGAAGGCCAGCGTCCTGTCGGCCCTGCGGGCCCTGCAGCTGCCGCGCCCGCTGCTGGACCACATGGTGGAAGTTCTCAACAAGGTGGACCTAGTGCCCGGGTGAGCACCTGCCGCCCCGCGGCCGCCGGACCCCTCGCGCTGGCGACCAGGGCGCGCGCGGGTCTCCCGCTCGAGCAGCGCCCCGCAGCGCGCGGGGTGGGCTGCGCGTTTGGACCCCTTCGCCCCGCGCGCCCGGACCGCACCCCAGCCCCACGCGCGTCTCGCTCTTCCCACCCCCACCTCTCACCTTCCGGCGGGGCCGCGTCCTCGCCCGGCACAATCCGAGCCCGTCACGGCTGGGCCCGCGGGCGGGGACCCCGCTCCGGTCCCCCTAGCTGAGCGGGCGGCCGCCCCTACAGGTACAGACCCGCCGAACCCAACGCGGTGGCCGTGTCTGCGCTCCTGGGGCTCGGGCTGGAGGAGCTGAAGGCCAGGCTGGAGGGAGCGGTTCTGAGAGCCACGGGCAGGCGGGTCCGCACGCTCCGAGTGGGGCTGGCGGGGCCGCAGCTGAGGTGCGTCGGGCCGGCCCGGCGGGGGGCGGGGGTGCCCTTGGCCTGGGCGGGGAAGGCGGCGCCAGGTGGGGCCAGGGTGCGACGCCGGGGCAGCCGGTCTGGCTCCTCAGGCAGGGAGCAGGTGCCGGCCGCTTAGCCGCACGCCGGGGCCGTGGGCGAGGCCGCCCACCAAGAGGTGGGACGCCCCGCTGGGGGCTTCGGGGCTCCGTCGGGGCCGCCCGTTCCCACCAAACGCGTCTTCCTCCCAGCTGGCTGCATCAGGAGGCCACGGTGCAGGCGGTGGACGTGAGGCCTGAGGCCGGGGTGGCCGACGTCAAGGTCATCATAAGCGACCCGGCTTACGGCAGGTTCAGGAAGCTCTTTCCAGGGTGAAAGGACGCCCAAGGGTGCGGATGCTCCCCGAGGACTGAGGGGGGCTCCCCGGGGGCCTGGGGGCTGCAGCGTTCCCGCCTCAGAGAGGAGCGGGCGCCCCGCGTGGGCCCTACGCCCCCGTGAGCCTGGCGGGAGGGCCGCTGGGGCTGGGAGCTGGCGTCGATGGTGAGACTCTGAGCGGTTCCGGTTGACCGTCAGGGGCGTCTGGAGAGCTGACGTCCCGTCCAGGGTGCTTGAGCCGCGAGACAGTAAAAGCTTTGTGTGTGTTCGTGAACCAGCCTTTCCGGTTCTTCCGTGCCGGCCGCCTGGCCGAAGCCCTGTGAGCGCTGGCCGTGAAGGGGGCAGGTCCGGCTCCCTGTCCCCTCTGTGTCCACGCGTTCACGGCTGCCACTCCTCGCCCTTCCCCACGGTAGCATCAGGGGCATAATTAAAATGTCTCCCGACAGCCCAGCAAGCAGGAAGAATCCCCCCGTTTACAGGGCCAGGTGGCCGGGACCACCCATCACACACCCGTTAGTTGTCTTTACCCAAAAGAAAAAATATAACTTAGGGCATCTTGTCGACAAGCAAGAAATCATCCTGGGGCCAAACTCCCCCACGGTGAGGCAGGACCCCTTCCCGATGTTCACTTTGCAGAGAGGCTCCAGGGCCCCCAGGCAGACATTCCCGGGATGCAAACAGGCCGGGGGTCCTTCTGCTTAAAGAGATTTACACACATCTCAGGGAGACGGGAGAGTACGCTGCAGGTTTTCTAAACGGAAAGCGAATGAGAAGGGCGTTCCCTTGCCCTTTTGGCACCAGGAAAGGACTTTTTCCCTTACCTCTGTATTCAGCATTATAGGGGCGTTTCCCGAGTTGGCCCAGGCTTTCAGCACCGCTGGAAAGTCTCTGCGCTTCTCCTAAGCATGTGGATGCAGGGTGTGCGTGTGAGCTTTCCCTGTTTTCTGAGGCTCGGCTGTGCACACGCGGCTCTGCAGGCCCCCGCTCAGTCCTCGGTGCACCCAGGCCTTCCACGCCTGCTTCTGTAACTGCCATCCTGTGGAGTTTCCGCCTGGGGCAGCATGGCAGGCGGAATCGTGTCCCCTACAACGTCCACGCCCTAATCCCAGAGACACCCCCCTGCCCCCAAGGCACCCAGGTGAACCCACCAGCCCCCTCCCCGTGGGTCCCCGTGAACAGGAGGCAGAAGTGAGAGTCGGGGCAGGTGCGAGGACAGAACTGGAGTTAGAGCTCAGAGGAAAGTGTGACTCTGCGGAGATGCTGCTGTGAGGTGCAGAGAGGGGTCCCGACCCCAGGAACCCGGAGGCTCCAGAGCTGGGAAGGGGACGAAACAGCCCTCCCTGGAGCCTCCAGAAGGATGAGCCCGGCCCGTGCTGGGCGTCTGCCTGGGGCGACACGGGCGACTGCTGCCTGCGGGGCGGCGAGAATTAATGTGTGTTTGCAGCCGCCATCTGGGCGCCTGTGGCAGCGTGTACAGGACCCGCATGGGACCCGGGGGGGGGCACCCGCATGGAATCGTGGGGCGCGGGACAGTCAAGATGCGAGCCCCTGAGCCCGCGTGCGCAGGACGGCCTCCGATCCTCCCGAGAGGAGCTGCCTCCAGGGACCCCACAGGCCGAGTGCGGAGCGGGACCACGCCCCACAGCCCCATCCGGTCCTCCTGCACGGGGTGGAGGAGGAGGGGCTGCAGGGTGGCCCCCGGGCGCAGAGCCTCCTCTCCGAGGGAGGACCAGGCCGGGGGATCAGCCAGCCAGGGCCTCACAGCAGGTGCTCCGCCGGCCTGCCCCCTTCCTGCCGGTCAGCCCCGGGGGTCTCATTCCTACAGGGTCCTTGAGGCAGGGGAGGCTTTGCATAGACCCTGCTGGGTGGGGAGCATGCCGGCTCCCGGACTCCAGCCCCCCAGGCTCCCTGGGTCCAGCCCACTCGTTTGCCAGGCTGGGGGTGCCCACGTGGTCCCAGGGGCCCCGTCAGCCATCCTCCCTGCCGGGGACCCCTGGGCTTGGCTGCCCAGCTCCTCCCAGGTCCAGCCTCCCTGCTCGTCTGGTCCACCCCCAGCTCCTCCCCGGCGGCAAGACACAAGCAAGGACCGTAGGGGGTCGGTTCTGGCCTCTGGCCCCCTCTCCTGGTGCCCCTCACCCACTGCCCGGGGTCCCCCCCACCCCCAAAGCCCCCTCCCCAAGGACTCAGGAGGCGAGCTCAGCCCGCGGCTGCCCCCGGCACGGGCGAGATGCTGCAGGGCCAGACACGCCCCCGCGGGAGCTGAGTGAGCGCGCCCCAGGCAGGGGGATGAGGCGGGGCCTCGCGGGGCCTGGGGGAGGGCAGGGGTCTCGGGGGGGCCCGGAGGGGGGGAACAGGCTCGTGTAGGGTGGGGACAGGTATAAGACCACCCCCTTCCCCCAGTACCCAGACCCTCCTAAGACCCTTGTGCAGAGACGGTCTCCCCTCCCAACCGGGGTCCACTGTGCCTCGGGTTGCCCAGGGCTCTGAGAACAGGCCCGGGTGTGTGGCAGCCTGTCATCACAGGAAGGGGATGTGCGCAGGGCCACGCGGCCACGCGGCCTCTGAAGACGTGACCCTGCCCGGCTGGCTTCACCTCCGTGGCCGGCAGCCCGAGCTCCCAGCCTCGACGCTGCCCCACCAGCGACATCCTTCTGCCAGAACTCACCCCTCAAATGCGGAGGTCTCCAAAACTCATCTTGAAAACGAACACAGAAGTTTCACTTAATATCCCCGCGGGGAACTACAGATACTCCCAAATGCACGCCTTTGATCCAGTCCTTAAGTTTATAAATCAGAATAAACAGGAGGAAGGAGGCATGGTTTGATTTCTGAAAAACTCACCACGATGTCAGAAAAGTGCTCCATCAACTTTGGATTTCTAAGGATCCTCCCCGAGCGTTACCATGAAAGCCGCCAACAGCCTCTCGGTTGTTTGGTAACAAAAATCCACAAATGCAACTGACTTTAATGTCTTTTAATCATTCTGTAGAGTTAAATGATCCATGTCGAACCATTCCTGACCCAAATGCGAGGTAATCGCGGTTGGATCCAGCGGGAGACACTGATTATTGAGTCGTAATTACCGTTAACCACATACCCTGATCTCCACCCGATCCCCCAAGCGTGAGTTCCACGGGCCCACCGAGCAAGTTCAAGGCCGAGGTAGTCCCTGAGATGACCCATGAGTTTCTTCTTCTGGGTTTCAGGCACCTTTGTTCAGGGAGGGATCCTGGTACCGAAAACAGAAGCAGATTTTCCAGTGGAAAATGAGTACTTTGATCCCAAAGGGAACGCCTTCCAATGTGGATTAAATGGCCATTTTCCAGGCTATCCGGAGAACCTAGTCCCTGAAGTCCTTGCTTTACAGTAAGACTGTTCCAGAACATGAGACACAGACTCCCCGGGTACCCTCTCAAGAGGGACGTGACATTAAAAGTATAGTTGGGGTCCATCCTTTGGCTGAGACATGTACAAAACGAGCTATTTCTGTGCTGAGTTTGTGAGACTCCTGGTCATCAGAAAGTGAGGCAGAGGCCTCGTGGGTGATGCCCAGCCTCCCTCAGGACCAGGGGCAACACGGGGCCTCATTTCTACCTGTGGGGTTGGAGCTTACAGAGGCGCCTGAGCCAACACGGAGAGACGTGACCAGGATGTCCCAACGCCCAGGAGAAGGGACGCCCCGCACAGCCATGGCGGAAGCCGTTTGGGTCGGGAGGCAGAGCGCACAAGGCCACGGAGTGTCTATGGGAATGGCAGACCGGTTGGCATTGGCCCGTCTGATTGATTCCAGGGGCCCCGGGCTGCAGGGATGGCCTCTGCCCGCCTGGGCCTGGCCCCAGGTGTCGGGTGCAGGGAGGACTGTCCTGGCGTGTGAGCCTTGGACAGCAAGGTGGTCAGCTCACATAAGGATGTGACCTCCTTATGTGATGGGATGAACCTCCCCCGGGTCTGCAGGCCCCCCAGGATGCCAGAGCGTCAAGAACACAGAAAATAAGAAAACACAGTTAATGTGATGAACAGATAGTCAAAGAGACCACAGAATGGGGCAAGTTGGGAAACTGATAAATACCCCCTGGGAGAACAAGAAGAGTTCCAGGCGTGGCAAAGATCCAGGGGCAAAGAGGCCAAGGGCAGAGGAGGACCAGTCGGCTTCAGTTCAGCACCTGAGGGAGGAGGACAGTCCCGCACCTGGGCTGGAGAGCTGGGTGGAGGAGAGGGGTGGGCAGTTGACAGAGCCGACGTGAGTGGACACAAAGGACAGTTCAGAGGAGGACGAGGGTGTGAGGGTGGCGTCCCAGCACAGGCATGGACATTGTGCCGTGTCGCCTGTGTCCTCACACCTGCGTCGTGTCATTCACAGCTGTGTCCTTATACCTGTGTCCCACTGGCTACACCTGCATCGCATCACTCACTCACACTTGTGTCCTTATACTTGCATCATTCTGCTTATACCTCTGTCCTTACACTTGTGTCCTCACACCTGCATCATATCACTCACAGCTATGTCCTTATACCTGTGTCCTACTGGCTACACCTGCATCATGTCACTCACACTTGTGTCCTTATACTTGCATCTTTCTGCTTATACCTCTGTCCTCACACCTGCATCCTCACACCTGTGTCCTCGCACCTGCCTCATGCTGCTTGCAGCTGTGACCTTAACACTGATGTCATACCCCTCACACCTGGGCCCCTAGACCCGTGTCCTTACACTTGCGTGGGGAAAACGTTCCAGCAGGGCTCTGGGAATGGGAGGGGCCGTGTGCTAAGCACCACCCGTGTTCGTCTCGGTAACAAACCCCCAACCGGTCCCTCACGCTCACTCCTACGACAGTGGGGGAAACCGAAGGAAACCAGTGGCCCCTAGGAAGCCTGTTGGCCTGGGGCAAAGGGAACAGCTGTGATTTCCTTAGAATCAGACACAGGTTACGCCCCGTCATCTGATAAAGGGGCTTTCTCGGTGGCATTCCAGTACGCTCAGTCCCCTCCTGCAGACACGATACTATAGCTCCTCGAGCTGGGGCTTGTCGTCCGCTGCTGGCAGCCCCCGGAGGGTGGGGGGGGTCGCCCAGAGCCTCTCCCACCAGCCGGCACAGCGCAGCCGGGGCTGTACCCACACTGACGCCAGGATCCAGGTAAGCGTCCTTCGTGGATGGGATCGCACAGTCCCCGTTAATCACCGCCTCGCACGCGGAATCCGCCCAGAGAGGCACCGAGGGCGAGGGGCCGGGAGCGCTGAGGGCCGTCCGCGTCACGGGCAAGGCGCGGGAGCCGCCGCCGGCCCCGCTGCTCTGCTCTCCCCCGTTCAGGGGGCGGCGGTTCCCAGCCCCGCAGACCGGGACGGAGCGGCTGCCTTCGCGAGGGCGCCGTCAGCCCCGAGCAGCTGTGCGTTCCGTCCGGACGAAGGCGTCGGCCCCGAGGAAGTCGCCCGCCGTGATGTCGGTGCAGGGCGTGCCCGGCCGCGGGCGCTGTGCCCGCACCCAGGTGCCCAGGTTCGGCAGCCCGGGCAGCCTCATCGTCTCCAGGGGCGCGGACGGGTGCGCGGGGACCTACTCCAGGCTCTCCGTCGGGTTGCTTCCGGCCGCGGGCAGCCTGCCTGGAACAGGGAGGACAGGGGGCTCACATGCCCGTCTACGCGGCCACCCGCCCACGTCCTGCCCTCCGTGGCAGCTCCGGAGTTTCAGATCTCGGACAGAGACACGAGTTCCGACAGCAGGGGCTCAAACGGGTGTCAAGTCATTGAATTTCTTCTGTTATTCGGGATGGTGGGCTGAACGATGACCCCAGAGACGTCCACGTCCTGACCCCCATGGGGGGGGGTCACCAGCCTGCCCCCCGCTGCCTCTGAGCTGCTCTCCAGTGACAAGCGGCTCAGCTCTCGTGGCTATGAAAGGCCGCTGTGTGGGAGCCCAGAGCCACACGGGAGTCAGTGCCTCGTGAAGGCCCCCAGGTGCAGTGTTTAAAAATGGACGTAAAATCCGCTTAACGTAAACTTCCCCGCTTTACAACTGAGCAGCATTTAGCACATTCTCAGTGCTGTGTAGCCGCCGCCCCTGCCTGGTGCAGAGCATTCTCGCCCCGCAAAGGAGACCCCGTGCCCATGAGCCGTCACTCCCCGTCCGCCTCCCTCAGCCCCAGCACCACTAACCCGCTTCTCTACCTAGGGATTTGCGTGTCCTGGACGTTTCCTATGAATGGAATCACACACTGTGTGGCCCTTCGTGTCTGACTTCCTTGAACCTTGTTTTCAAGGTCCATCCTCGTTGCTTCTCATGGACAAACAGTTTTCCACGTGGGGGTGGACCACGTCTGTCTGTCCATCCAGCCGGCCATCGGCGTTTGGGTGGTTTCCACCCTGGACGCTTCCCAAACCTCCTGGCGCCACCAGGACTGGGACCCGGCTGATTCCAGATCCAGCCAGGTTGGGCTCCAGGACCTCCCCCGCCAGAGCCCAGGGTCCGGCTGCTCTCGACAACTCTGCTCCAAAACTGCGCCACCAAAGCAAGGGTGCCTTCTGGGAAAACACACCAGGAGGCCACAGGGAGCCCAGAGGTCAGCACGGCGCCGAGGGTGAAAATGGCGGCCGTTTTAGCGGAAACGGGGGTCGGATGGGCAGAAGCAGGCCTCGGATGCCGGCAGAGGTGTCTGCAGGGGCAGCTGGGTGAGCACTGCGCGTTTTGTCCGATGCAAACCATTTTCCGTCACGTCGGCTCAGAGAAAACAGCGGGTGAGTTGGTACACATAGTACCAAACGTAACACAGAATGGATTTGATCGCCAGCTGCTGACTGATGACAGGGAACTGAACAGGGGGCCCTGGGGCCCCCAGTGTCCACTGCAGCCATGTGCCCTTGACCCAAATGTAAAACACCTAGACTGGGGACAACCATCAGTAAAAGTTCCCCTTCATCAGACCAACAGCTACAACAAAGCAAAATATCACCGACCCTCAAAGCAGGCAGAAAAGGGCCCATTTCCTTAAAGAAACCAGCAAACCACTAAGACAAAGCAGGACACCCACTTGGAAACACCCCCGGCTGAGAAGGTGTTCCCCTAGGGGGGCAGGGGGGCCCGAGACTCCCGGCTGCTCTCCCCAGGGCAGGACACCGGCACCCAGCACACGGCTGGGAGGACACCCCAGAACTGAACAAGTGAAATTTGATAGAGAGAGAGGGCGAGAGAGACAGAGAGACAGACAGGAGAGACAGAGACAGTGAGACGCACAGAGACAGAGACACAGAGGGAGCGAGAGACAGTGAGAGACAGAGGGAAACAGAGACAGTGAAAGACAGAGGGAGGCAGAGACAGTGAGAGAGAGAGAGACAGAGAGACAGAGGGAGAGAGAGACAGTGAGAGAGAGAGAGACAGAGGGAGAGAGAGACAGAGGGAGAAAGGGACAGACAGACACAGACACAGAGGAGGTGGAGCTGCCGGGCAGGTGCGCGGGCACCACCCTCCTGACCCGTCCATGGGCAGAGCCACGGGTCCACTCAAGGTCTGCTGTGAGGATGGACAGGCTCACGTGTGTAAACCCTGAGCAGCGCCCGGCAAATAGAAGTGCCAGCCACTCCTCGCCCTGAGGCCCGTGTGCAGGGAAACATGCGTGACTGAGGGAAAACCACGGTGCACGGGGACCCGCTAAGTCCTGCTGGACGACACAGCCTCACCCGCAGAGCAGAGCCGGGCGGTGGACCTACCTGGGGAGGCTCCCTTTAGACACCTGTGTTGATGCCGTGTGTGTGTGTGTGTGCGTGTGTGCGTGTGTGTGTGTGCGTGTGTGTGTGTGCGTGTGTGTGTGTGTGCGTGTGTGTGTGTGCGTGTGTGTGTGTGTGCGTGTGTGCGTGTGTGTGTGTGTGCGTGTGTGTGTGTGTGTGTGCGTGTGTGCGTGTGTGTGTGTGCGTGTGTGGTGTGTGTGTGCGCGTGCGTGTGTGTGTGTGCGTGTGTGTGTGTGTGTGTGTGCGTGCGTGTGCGTGTGTGTGTGTGTGTGCGTGCGTGTGTGCGTGTGCGTGCGTGTGTGTGCGCGTGCGTGTGTGTGTGTGCGTGTGTGTGTGTGTGTGCGTGCGTGTGTGTGTGTGTGTGTGCGCGCATGTGCACCCGCTCGTGCATGGAACCTCCTGTATAAATTGTGTGGGGATGTGTGTACATGTGTGTATGTCTGTGCACTTACCTGTGTGCGTGGGTGCATGTACACACACACACGTGTACATGCACACATGCGTGTACACCCTCACACATGTTTATTCATATACAGGCACACAGAGGCATACACACAGATGTTTGTGCATGAGTGTGTACACACAGGCGTATACACATGCCTTTATGTGTGGATGTGCACACAGGCATACACACTTGTATTATGTGTGTATATGTACGTGCATATATGCACGTGTGTTCGCGCATGTATATGCCACAGGCAAGCATGCGCTACTGTTGCGTTTCCTCACTTGAACCCAAAGCAAAGCCTGTGCCTGACGGCACACGAGAGACTGGGTGGAGGTGGGGTCTCCGTGCAGAGGGCACCACAGACCTGGGCAGCTGCAGCTCTTCATGCGCTCCAGGTGGTGGACGAGGTCCTGGGGCTTCACCTGCTTCCCCCACCAGTAGGGGACCCCAGGCCACAGCTGCGCGTGCCGGCTCTCGGACGCCTCATCCTCGTAGGACAGGACGACCTGCTGGCCCCAAACCACAGCTGGTGCAGCGGCGGCACCTCCTGGAGGGAAGGGTCATCGGGGCGCCCGTGAGCCGCTTGCGGAGGGTTACAGCGTCGCCTGTGACATGGGGCTGGGGGACACATTGGGGTGTCTGTGAGTGTGGACGGAAGTGGGTGGATGACGGGGGTGTGTGAGACAGAAGCGGGTGGATGATGGGGGTGTGTGAGTGTGGACGCAAGCGGGTGGATGATGGGGGTGTGTGAGACAGAAGCGGGTGTATGATGGGGGTGTGTGAGTGTGGACGGAAGCGGGTGGATGATGGGGGTGTGTGAGTGTGGATGGAAGCGGGTGGATGATGGGGGTGTGTGCGTGTGGACGGAAGTGGGTGGATGACGGGGGTGTGTGAGACAGAAGCAGGTGGATGATGGGGGTGTGTGAGTGTGGACGCAAGCGGGTGGATGATGGGGGTGTGTGAGACAGAAGCGGATGGATGATGGGGGTGTGTGAGTGTGGACGGAAGTGGGTGGATGATGGGGGTGTCTGTGAGAGGAAACAGTGGTGGGGACCCCATCTCAACAGCACTGTGGCCCCTGGATTCCCACAAGGCCATGGACCCTCATTTTCTTAAATGCACCCTGAGCTCACATGGATCCGCAATTAGTGGTAAGTATTTACAATGAAGATGAAAGTATGTTATGAGTTTACGCGTCAAAGGACCATCATGCTGTCCTTCTAGAACTGAATGTCACATTTCCCGACCTCCTTCATCCCCAGAACTGTGACGTCCCAGGTGGGAGTTGGAGTGGCCGGCATGTGCCCAGGGCACCGTCTCCCCAGCGTTCCCCTAGGGCCCCGAGTGCCTGGCGGCTGGGTCTCACGGCAGGTCCGTTTTCTCTGTTTTAGCCCAGGCCACACAGGACTGGTGCTTTCTCCTGTTCTTACAGGATGTAATTGGAGAAGTGCCACACATATAAGGGTTTGAAACAAATTGGTGTAAACTCAACCGATATGGATGGGGATTTAGCTTCTCAGGCTCCTGGGGAACCAAGGGGGGGCCACACACCAGCACCAGCAGCAAACGGAGACAACTATGGACATGATCAAACCACAGCTTGCGTCACAGGCTGAACTGTTTCCTCAAAATGTACATGTCCTGACCCCCAGGGCCCCAGGATGGGGCTGTATTTGGAGATGGGGTCTTTAAAGAGGGGATGAAGGTACAATGAGGTCACTAGGGTGGGTTCTGATCCCATAGGACTGATGTCCTTATAAGAAGAGGAGATCAGGACCCAGATACACACAGAGGGACAACCACGTGAGGACACAGGGAGGAGACGGCCATCTACTCCCCCAGGAGAGAGGCCTCGAGAGGAACCAGCCCTGCCCACACCTGGATCTCAGACTCCAGCCTCCAGGGCTGGGAGAGGATAAACGTCTGCAGTTCTGTGGCTCCTGGACTTACTCAAGGAGTTAGAGAAGACCCTCTGGGGCGCTGGGAAGAGTCCACACGAGGAGTATTCATTTGCTGACGTCCGGTTTGTCACCAGAGCCGCGAAGGTTAACTCCTTAACCAGGAGGTTGATTCATACCTTCCTCTACATTCCTTACTGAGAATCTCCATTGCTCTTGATTGACATTCTCCAAATTGTTAAACTTATTTCTGAGCATTTCATATTTGTTAATGTAAAGGGAATTTTAAAAGATTTTCTAACTGGTAAGTGTTGCTGTAAGTAGCCTATTTCAAGTTATTAGCCAACGCACTACCTTCCCCAGTGTCTGGACCCCGTGGTCAGGCAAGCTCATCCTCCTCTTCCCTGCCATTCATCCGGGGCTCGGCCCGAGACTGGGGCTGGGCTGTGCCCCTCGCGGACGGGCCCGCGGGCAGGCTGCTGAGGGCAGGACCGCGACGCGGGGTCAGGAGGGGTGCCCCCGCCGTCGTCCCGTGCAGGGGGGACACCCCGTCTCGCGGGGAGCCCTGTGGAAGGGAAGCCAGGCCCTCACGCTTCCACAGGGCTGCCGATTGGGCGAGGTCGCAGCTCCAGAATTTTATCTGAAATAAATCCTACCGCGACTAACATGTTTCCCTCGCTGGGGTTCCCAAAAGGCAAAGGTGCTAAAGAGATAAACAAGGGTCTCAGCAGATGGTCCAGCCCAGAAGCGCTGCCCCAGGGCCCGTGCGGTGCGGGTTCACCTGCCTCTGCTCCTGCCTCCCGGAGGTCACCTTGAGTCTTTCGGGAGTGTCCGTGCTCCGCGGGCTGGAGTCAAAGGTCGTCCATACCGTGTTCCCCACTTCGACGGGATGGGCCCCAATGAAACCCTGTATCCCAGGACCCAGGGGCACTTCCGTGGGCAGCCATGCCTCACGGACCCCCAACTCTCCTCCTGACCTCTGCCCTTCGCTGACTGTATCTGCATCCTTTCACCATAACCAGCGCTGACGCTGAGTATAAAGTTTCAGTGACTCCTGGGAGCCTCCAAGAAAAAAAGAACCCGGGGTGGTCTCGGGGCCCCCAACCCCTCAGATGGGGTCAAAAGTGGGCGTGTTCTCCAGGCCCTGGAATCTGCAGGGCTCTCTACCAGGGGAAGTAGAGGAGACCCCAGGTTG
This sequence comes from Balaenoptera acutorostrata, assembly GCF_949987535.1. NCBI lineage: Eukaryota > Metazoa > Chordata > Mammalia > Artiodactyla > Balaenopteridae > Balaenoptera > Balaenoptera acutorostrata. Next base: position 148,798 of record NC_080085.1, on the reverse strand, counting down.
TAGTTAAGCTGCGCCCAAGGTCCTCCTATGTACAGGGCATCCTAGCCCTGCGGACCAGGAAGGGGCCAGTTCCCTCCTCCACATGCCGACCACAGGCCCCAGTGCGGGCGTCAGACTGACCGCCCGTCTCAGCCTCCTCCTCTTGTTGTCAGAGCTGCTCCAGGCCCTGCTCAAAACCTGTGGACCCACCTTTCACAGGGCTGTCCTCCAACCCCACCTTCTGCAGGAGTTCACCTAAGTATTTAAGTTAAGAGGTCCAGAGATAAGAAAGGAAGCTACAAACAAACAAACAGATGGAACCAGCTGGACCAAGATGGCAATGAATGTGACCTCCAACAGACCCTGAGTCTCCTCACAGGTTGAATTGACTATATCAGCATATTAAGTGACACACCTACCAGTGGCCATGACTGGACATGAAGGACCAAAGACGGGTGAAAGGAGGTGGTACCCCACTCCCTTGGGAAAAGCCCTGCCCCTTCCCCGGAAGGCCGCTTCATCCCCGTCATTAGCCGCACTCTTCCTCCCTTTATCTTTACTCTTTAAAATTAAACCACTCTCTCCAGGTGGCTGAGAAGTTGATCTGTGAACTTAGTTCCCCGCTTCTCCATTCTTTGGCCACTGAATAGAGCCTGTCTGTGGTGGTCTCAGCTTTGGTTTTGTTATTTGCCTACTTGAACCCACATGGAAAAAGGAAACCTTTGTCAGTCGCTGTTAGACTGAGGAACAAGCCCTGAGAGCAGGTGAGGTGATTAAGAAGAGACGGGGTCAGGAGGGTGGTGTACAAGCACACACACACTTTATTTCCCATCAAAACTCCTTTTATAGATTGCAGTAGGCAATACATGTTTTTGTTAAAATCACAAGACAGAATCATCAGACATTATTTCCTTAATGTTGAAGTTATAGTACAAAACATTCTGCGAACCAGAATATAAACATGCGTGAGAACAGACTGTGATTACCAAAATATGCCAAGGACAAACTATAGTTAGAGAAACCGCAAGCAACCTCACGGGCCAAGACTCATATCTTCTCTAATAACTCTTTCGGGTCCTGTCAGGAATTAAGCAGGACTTTGCCATGCTTTAAGCTGCAAGGACTGTGTCATCTTGCAGCTGGTTCCCGACAAACCTTCCCCGCTGAGGCAGAGCGCCTCGCCAGGCTCGGGCCCGAGCAGGGTCCATGTGGCTTCACTTGGTAACAGTCTGTAAGGGGACGGTGGTCTCTGCCCGTGGGGTGGGGGGAGGGAACACCTAGAGCCACAGCACCGGCTCCGTGGACGGCACGGCCCCTCGTGGGCCTGGACCGTGTGCTCTCGTCCCCCCACGCCTGACACCCCCTGACAGTCATGACGCGGTGACACTGGCTGCTGGGCGTCCAGTCAGGAGGGACCAGAGGCAGCACCTGGGGCCAGATCAGACGTGCCTTTTCGCGGGCAGGGGACATGGGAGATATTAGGACTTTGTGTGTAGAAAACAAACCAAGCGGCTAGAAGGTGATCTGAGCTGTGGACGTGAAACCCACGTGCGAGGTGAGAGCTCCCACTGGGCACTGGCTCGGAAGCTTCCGCACAGGGGAAGACCACACCAGTGCTTCCCGCCCGACCCCTCCAGGCCTCCCTGGCAGGCACGGCTGGACCTGCGCTCATCAGGCTCCCCGACCCCGAGCCTGAAGGTCTGATGCTGGCAGGGCCTGGGGACGCGAGTGGTCACCCCACCAACGCTGCTCGGCTCCTCCAACCCAGTGACCAGGGGAGGGAAGCCCCATGGAGTCTGAGGCCCGGCACAGGCAAAGCTCGCACACCCCCTCCTCGGGACCCCCGGCCCCGCCCTGCTTCCTCAGGCCCACCGTCTGCCCCTCCCGGTGCCCGCGTCCCACCGACCCACATTCCTGGTGTGGACGTCCACGTACACGAGCTGCTCCGTGTCCTCTTCCCACATGGGACACCCCCATCCCTGCTTCTCCCTAGTGACGGCCTGGACCTCGAATGTTCTGGGCAGGAAGAGGGCCGAGGAGGAGGCCAACCTGTCCCACCTGCCTCCCGGGGGCCCAGACACAGGGCTCGGGGGCTGCTGGTCCTTGAGGTTTGGATGTTTCCAGGTGTGGGATGAACCTGCCACTGCCCGCTGGAGCTGCTCCTTCCGAGATTCAGGAAACCGGGGGACCCACCAAACCGATCCCATCCCCAGGCTCTGCTGCAAGTCTGCTCGGATTTGCTCTCCTGATCCTGAAGACAGACCTGCGGGAAACAGGACCTACGATTCCCATACGGACGGTGTTCTGTAGAATTTCCACTAGACCCCTTCCTACCCTGTTCTGGGCAAATTACTAGTCAGTCCACGCTACCCTCACCCCACGAGCAGACCAGGAAGCTGAAGCTCCGAGAAGCCAAGTAATCCAGCCGGAAGCACAGATGGGCGACCACGGAGTGGGGTCTGCACCCGCCACCCGCCCAGGGGGACTGCCCACTCCCCGCAAGTTCCACGCCTGTTCCCTTCGTCCCCCTCCCGGGACCAGCTCACAGAGCCTCCTCTTGGGGGGATTCACTCACCTTCTTCTAACAGGATCCGTCTCACTATCCTGTTCTGGGATCATCCAGAAGGCTCGTCACTCTGACGCAGGTTCAGCCTCACGTCACCAGGGCAGCTTTCCTGGATCACACTCACCACCTGCACGTCCGCTCCCAGCTCAGACCCAGAAAAGCCCCCTGGGCCCCGAGCCCCATGGCTCTGCCTGGGCTCCCACCCCCTCCTGCCTGGTCCGTCCCTCTTATGTCCCCTGCAGCATCACCAGGAGCTCCCACCTGCCCCAGGCAGGCTGTCTGCTCTGTCCTGGGGAGACCTCCATGGTGTCAGGCGGAAGACACAAGAGGTACCCGTGGGGCCTCCCTCACGCAGCACAGTGGCCAGCACCCACCTACTGACCTCATCACTCTGGATGGACAGAGGTTCATGGGGCCTGCAGCATCTCCTGGTTCTCATCTCATCCCAGCACTGCCCACAGGGAAGTTGCTAAGCAACTCTGGGCCGGCTGCACAGAGAGGACGCTCATACACATGACCCCCTCCCAGCACGTGGGGCTCTCGTGGTCAGGCCCCTCCCAGGATATGGAGCTCCCCTGAGCAGGTACCCAGCAGCCCCCGGGGCTCTCGTGGTCAGGCCCCTCCCAGGATATGGAGCTCCCCTGAGCAGGTACCCAGCAGCCCCCGGGGCTCTCGTGGTCAGGCCCCTCCCAGGATATGGAGCTCACCTGAGCAGGTACCCAGCAGCCCACGGGGCTCTCGTGGTCAGGCCCCTCCCAGGATATGGAGCTCCCCTGAGCAGGTACCCAGCAGCCCCCGGGGCTCTCGTGGTCAGGCCCCTCCCAGGATATGGAGCTCCCCTGAGCAGGTACCCAGCAGCCCCCGGGGCTCTCGTGGTCAGGCCCCTCCCAGGATATGGAGCTCACCTGAGCAGGTACCCAGCAGCCCACGGGGCTCTCGTGGGCAGGCCCCTCCCTGGATATGGAGCTCACCTGGGCAGGTACCCAGCAGCCCCCGGGGCTCTCGTGGTCAGGCCCCTCCCAGGATATGGAGCTCTCGTGGGCAGGTACCCCGGCAGGGCTGGGTACACAGGAGCCGTGCACGTAGCTCTCATTGTAGAGCACCCCAGCCCACCTGTTGGTCAGAGCTGACCCTGAGCACCTCAGAACAGGACCTGAACTAACAAACAGCAGCTCCGACAGGTCTGTGACCCTGGGCTTCACTCTGTGCGGCCTCCCTCCACCTGGTCTTCCAGGGGCTTCCACTGCAGCCGGGGCACCAGGCCCCTGTCTCCGCTCAGCACCCCTCCTCTCCTTGACTCCTGGGTTCCTCTCGTGTGGAGAGGGTCTTCTTGAAGTTGTCTCCCACTCATGGACCAGATAAAACGATTAGAAAACAAGCAGAGCTGCAGCCCCATGTCTATCCTGACCCTCAGGGCCCCACACCTGTTCCTTGGGCCTGGCCCGCACAACAAGGCCCATTTTCTGCAGCTATGAGCCCCTGAGCGGCGAGGATTGGCTGACCTGGGCAGCCTGACCCGGCCGGCCAGCCCTCCCCAGGTGTGCCTGGGTTGAGGTCAATATAAACACCCCCTCCAGGCAGCAAGAGCCCCTGCAGCTGTGTCTGACGCCATATTCTCTGCCCCGTCAGCAGTCTCGGGGCTGGGCTGGTGGGAGGGAGTGAGGGGCCACGGCTCTATGGGTGGCCCGGTGTGAGTGGGGCTCTGCTGGACTTTCTGCAGGAGTTGCCGGGCTGCCACCTGCTAAAGAAGAGGATGTGTCACCCATACCTGCTGCTGGAATTTCTACCCTGGCAGAGGTGAGGAAGGAAAAAAGCGGTGGGGGCCGGGACAGGAGGGGTACCTCAGGCAGGGAAATGGAAAGCTTCCAGACGAGTGCCCGGGGCCAGGACCATCCTGGCTGGCCTGCAGGCACCAAGTCGGGCCTGCGTGTTGTCACTGGTGTGACTCCAAGCCCCTTCCTCTAGGCTTTCAAGTCCTTGCACACATTCAGGTGTTTTACCTGGGAAGGGTGGGAAAAGTTCAGCAGCAGCTGGCCTGGGGCTCAGCTCACGTTTACGCAGAGATGCCTCCTCATGGTCCCCCAGCTTTGCAATGAGGACGCTCCTTGTGTGGGGGCTGCTGGCTGCATGGGAGACGATTCCCCAGCTGTGACCAACTTCAGAATTGTTTACCACTGGAGCAAGTGTCCTGATAGGGTTTGCATCGGTGTAACTAGTGGGTTCTTAATGAGCAACGTGAACGGTGACATCAGAAGTCCTGAATCAGGATGGAAATACTTATCCCCAGCATGCACAGGCGTAAAAACCTGGGGAGGCCGTGTGCAGCCTGCACCCTTAGGGATGGGCTTCCGACTGACCCCTCAACATTCTGGTGTCCAGCCTCTGCTTTAGGATTTCTGGGCCCCAATGCTGACTCTAAGGGTTCTGCAATCCAGCCTCTGTCGGCCTTTAGTGAGACCCGCACTTCCAGGATCCTGCAGAGCAGGGTCTGTGTGACCGTTCTGTGGCTTCTGTAACAAATGATCACAAGGTGGGTGGTTTAAAACAACAGGAATTCATCCTCCCCCAGTCCTGGAGACCAGACATCTGAGATCAAGGTGTTGCAGGACGGAAGTCTCTCCAAAGACTCCAGGATAGGGTTCTTCCTGCCTTTTCCAGCTTCTGGGGGCTCCAGGCGTCCCCAGGCTTGAGGCTGCATCCCTCCCGTCTCTGCCTCTGTCTTCACGTGGCTTCTCCTCTGTGTCTGTATCTCTCCTCTTTTGTCTCTCATAAGGACTCTCTCAATTGGATTGAGGGCCACCCTAACCCAAGATTACCTCACCTCGAGATCCTTAACTACATATACAAAGACCCTTTTCCCAGATATGGTCCTGTTCAGGTGTTCTGGGGGGACACATCTTTTGGGGCCAGCATTCAACCCATTACCTGTGTATAAAATAACCCTCATTTTAGGAGATTACCAAGGTCCCGTATAGACTGGCACAGACAGCAGCCATGTGGGTGGGGGTCTGGGAAGAATGAGGACCCTGGAATCACCTGGAAAGGATGAAGTCCTGGCAGCATTAGGTGAGCTCTTCCACCACGGGGTCCGTGGAAACAGCCACTCCACTCTGTCCATGAAAAGGGACCCAGCACCGAGTCCAGAAGTGGCTATGTTGCAAAGCTGGCTCTTCTGGGATTTCATCATCGATAGCATCATGTAACCAATAACTACGGGCTTGGAGGAGTCACTCTCTGGCACATGATGACAGCACTGTCACTTCAGGCTCATCAAGCCTAGAATAGGAATGTTTGAAGGAGAAGAGTTTGGGAGATGGCGAATCTTGGTTGTCAAGGAAACTGAACAGGTTTGTCAAGGTTGTCAAGGAAACTTCTCCCTTAAACTGAAGGCAGGGCTGGGAGAGCTGAACTCCAGGGATCTTGTAAAGGGGCTGCTCTGAAACAGCATCACCTGAGAGGTGGTCTCAGCGTGAGCTGGGGTTTGAGAAAAGTGTGATGAGATTAAGCCTGACTTTCTGTGACAGCTGGGGAGGGGTTTGTAAAGCACCTTGGCTTTTAAGGCAGAAGTTTGTTGCTGGAACAAAGTGTCTCCCAAAACTGGACTGAAGCTCAAGATGTCTCTGTCCCTTTCATGTGAGAGTCCAGGGCAGGTGGGTGGCAGGGCCCAGGCTCTGTCCCCCTTGTTTCTCCTCCCTGCTTCCAGGTGAGGGCTCCAACCAGCAGGGTGGGGTGACCAGGTGGGCATCATGCCCTCCGTCCTAGGATGCAGGCTGGTCAAGGCCCTCACCACCTCCACCCCTTCCCCTTGGTAACACGAGACACTGTGCCCCAGCTGTAAGGGGTGGGAAGGCTGGGAGGTTCAGGGTAGCTGTGAACAGGAAAAAGGGAAATGGGATCTGGTGGGCAGCTGCGCGGCTCTGCTGTGAGGGTCACCTGGACAGTAGCGCGCAGACTCTGGGTCCTGTGAAGCTTCGATGCTTTGTGGTTCTGGAAATCCTATAGGAGACGGTCCACAGCAGGTGAAGCTAATGCTCTCAGTGGAGGTGGTGAAGCCAAAGATCTCCGTTCAGACTGAAGGTGCCGATGTACATACAGGACAAGACCATCTCGTGTGAATGGACTTCAGGCACGTTTAACACGAATGCAGTCGTGTTAATGCCTAGCACCTTCTATCTTGTGCCTCTCCTCAGGGACCCCCTCCTCAGTTCCTGAGGATCCTGTAACTCCCATACAGGGGGATGGAGAGTGGGCTCTGTCCAGTCTGAGCCCTGAGTTACCCTGTGTGTGAGTCTGCTCAGGACCGCCGTAACAAATACCACAGACTGGGCAGCTTGAATAACGGACCTATCTCCCAGTCCTGGATGCTGGCTGAGATCAAGGTGTGTGCAGGCTGGCTTCTCCTGAGGCCTCTCTACTTGGTGCTTAGACAGCCATCTTCTCCCCAGGTCCTCACGTGGTCTCCCCCTGTGCCTATCTGTGTCCTAATCTCTTCTTGTAGGACATCAATCCTATTGAATTAGGATCCACCCTAGTGACCTCATTTTTACCTTGATCGCCTCTTTAAAAATCCCATCTCCAAATACAGCCACATCCTGGGGTCCTGGGGGTTGCGGATTCAGCATGTGAATTTGGGGGGACGTGACTGAGCCTATCCCATCCTCCTTAGGAACCAAGTGTGCCTCGGTCCTTCCTTCCCTCAAGTCACACGAGGTGATGTCGTGGGTCAGGGAGAAGCCACTCGTGCAGAGTCTGTGTCCCAGCTGGGGAGCCCTTCTCTGCTCTCTCTGATCAGACAGTGGCCGTGCCAGTCCCCTCCTGAGGTGAGCGGTTCTGTGGTTTTGCAATTGTAAGTGGGGTTTTTAAAAAAAATTCTCTTTCTGATGGCTCATTATTAGTGTATAGAATCGCAAATGATTTTTGTGCATTGATTTTTTTCTTTTTTATCCTGCACCTTTACTGGATTCATTTTTTAGTTCTAACAGCTTTTTGGTGGTTGGATGTGGAAAACTAGACTTGAGAAATCCCACTGTTTCAACTACATCCAGGTCATCCACAGCACCCAAGACATAGTGGCTCCCAATATAATCCTCTCACGGTGCCTCTCATAGTATGTGGACTCCTACGAGGGTGATTGGCGTCCCCACTGCGGGTGAGCTGGATCTGGGTAGGGCTTGGCCTCTATAACAGAGTTTGATGTCTGTATTTCTGGCGTGGTACGACATGGTTGTTTTGGTAAGTACTTTATTTTCTAGTAAATTTCCAGTGTATAAAAAACTTTAAATAGCAGTATCAAGTTTTCCACATTCACAAAATACTCCAGTTTGTTTTACCCTGTGAAAGTGGGAGGGCCACTTTCCCAGGGAACCAGCACATAACCCCAAAATGAGGAATAATGATGGTTTCCACATTTTAATCCTATCCACAGGCCTGCTTCAATTTTCACCAGCTGCCTCAGCTTTGTGGAAATGTATTTTCCATTCGAATCCAGTTTTCTTTTCCTGGAACCATCACTGGGGCTTTTCCTCACTTTAAAAACCTTGCTGGATTTAAAGTGTACAAGATGAGCATGATCTGGGTGCTTTTTCTGTGTGGCTTCTTTCACTTAGGATGTTTTCAGTGTTTATCCACATTGTAACATTGATCATTATTTCATTCATTGTTTTCATTGTGATTAAAAACACATTTAAGCCATTTTTTTTAAAGCTTTTAAAAAAATTTATTTTTTATTTTTTGGCTGCGTTGGGTCTTTGTTGCTGTGTGCAGGCTTTCTCTAGTTGTGGTGAGCGGGGGCTACTCTTCGTTGCGGTGCGCGGGCTTCTCATTGTGGTGGCTTCTCTTGTTGCGGAGCAAGGGCTCTAGATGCACGGGCTTCAGTAGTTGTGGCGTGTGGGCTCAGTAGTTGCGGCGCACGGGCTTAGTTGCTCCATGGCACGTGGGATCTTCTAGGACCAGCGCTTGAACCAGTGTCCCCTGCATTGGCAGGCGGATTCTTAACCACTGCACCACCAGGTAAGCCCCATTTAAACCATTCTTAAGTATACAGTTCTATGGCATTAACTACATTCACATTGTTGTAAAAATATCCTCACTCCATCTCCAGAACTTTTTTATTTTCCCCATGTGAAACCGTAGCCATTAAACACTAACTCACCTCAACCCTTGGCAACCTTATTCTACTTTGTCTTTGAATTTGACTTCTCTGGATACCTCATACTAGTGGAATCATAGAACGTTTGTCCTTTTTGTGTCTGGCTGGTTTCACTTAGCATAATGACTTCAAGGTTCATCCACATTGTAGCCTGTGTGAGAATTACCTTAGTTTTAAAGGTTGAATCATATCCCATTGTGTATATAATACACTGTACTTATCCATTCATCTGTTGAAGGATGTGTTGTGTTGCTTCCACCTTTTGGCTATTGTGAATAATGTTGCTATGAATACGGGGTACAAATATCTGTCCCAGTCCTTGCTTTCTAATATTTTGGGTGTACACCCTGGAGTGGAATCAAGGGCTCATACATTTTCCATGTTTTTGAGGAGCCACCATAGAGTTTTCCACAGCGACTGTATAATTTTACTTTATTCCTTTATATGACAGAATAATGCAGCTTATGGATCTACCTTATTTTACTTATCCATTTACCTGCTGATGGACATTTAAATCTTTTCTACCTTGAGCTATTGTGAACAGTGCTGCTATGAATAATTGGTGTTCAAGTTTTTGTTTGAACACCTGTTTTCCATTTTTGGGGTATATATCTAGGAGTGGAGTTGTTGAACCACATGGTAATTATATTTTATATTTTTGAGTAAATGCTAAAGTTTTGTACACATAGACTGCACCATTGTACATCTCCACAAGTAACTTTTAAGGGTTTCAATTTCTCTACACTGTTGCCAACATTTGTTATTTTTATTTATATATTTTATTTTATTATTATTTTTTTAAATTTATTTATTTTGTTTATTTATTCTTGGCTGTGTTGTGTCTTTGTTGCTGGGCGCGGGCTTTCTCTAGTTGCGGTGAGCGGGGGCTATTCTTCATTTGCAGTGTGCGGGCTTCTCATTGCGGTGGCTTCTCTCGTTGTGGAGCACGGGCTCTGGGCACGCAGGCTTCAGTAGTTGCAGCACGTGAGCTCAGTAGCTGTGGCTCACGGGCTCTAGAGAGCACAGGCTCAGTAGTTGTGGCGCACGGGCTTAGCCGCTCCACGGCATGTGGGATCTTCCCGGACCAGGGATCGAACCCGTGTCCCCTGCCTTGGCAAGCGGATTCTCAACCACTGCGCCACCAGGGAAGCCCTATATATTTTAAAATTTATTTTTATTCTAGTGTGTGTGAAGGGGCATCACATTGTGGCTTTAATTTGCATTTTCATCATGACTACTGATGTTTGACATCTTTTCATGTCCTTGTTGACCATTTGTATGTCTTGCCTGGAGAGCAGTCCATGCAAGCCATTTGTCTGTTTCATAAATTTTATTGTTGGTCTTTTTGTTGCTGAGTTGTAAAAGCCCCGGGTATATTCTAGGTAAAGAGTCTTATCAGATATATAATGTGCCAGTATTGTCTTCCATTCTGTGGGCTGTCTTTTTACTTTCTGAAGAGCCTCTTTTGATGCACAAAGGTTTGTAATTTTGAGGAAATCCAATTTGTCTATTTTTTTCTTTCATTTCTTATGCTTTACTGTCTATCTAAGAAACCGTTGCTAAATTCATGGTCAGGAAGATTTAATTCCTTGGTTTATTTGAGAGTTCATACAGTCATCCCTCGGTACCCACTAGGCCAGGCTTTAGGCCTGGGGTCGAGTCAGTGTGAGGGTTCAGGGGTCACGGTTTAGGGTTATGGGTCATTGTTGGAGAGTCATGGTTGGAGAGTTATGGTAGAGGGTTGTGGTTAAAGGGTCAGGGGCGAGGGTCTGGGGCTAGGGTTGTTAGGCGGTTAAGGTTAGAGGTTAGGGTTCTTAGGGTAAAGGTTATAGTTAGGTTTAAGTACAGTTGACCCTCATTGCCTTCCCCTCTTCTTCTCTCTGAAGCCTGCAGAATGGATAGGACTTGCCCAGGGTCAAACAGGAGTCAGGGAGCTGAGGTCAGTAGCTGTTTTTCTGGCCTCCCTTCCCCCAGTCCTGGGCTCTGAGAGCAGAATGAAATGTCTGTTCTTGTCTCGGACTGTTTCTCATCCAACTCAACCTCTGTCAAGGATTAGGGAGGGTGTCAGAAGTCATGCATGGTTTCCTTCTGCCCTCCTACCTGGGAAGGGTGATGCTGGCCCTACTCTGCCTGGGCAGCCCCAGGTTCCAGCACAGCCCCGACAGCAGGGCACTCAGTGGACATGTGTGGATTTATACAGGACTCGGTGCAGTGACCTGCCAGCCCCCAGATGCTGCCTTCTTAAGGGCTGGTGGGGCCCTCCTGGCACTGGAGGCATTCTTTGTCCCATCTGAGTGGGCATGAATAGATGATCAGGTCTCAGGCAGGACAGCCCTTGACCTCTGACTATCCAGGCAGACATCTGTGGTCCTCTAGCTCAGTCCAGCCTGGGCATTGTCAGGCCCTCATGTACAGTTACGGAGCTGACCAGGATGCCGGGCAATTCAAGAGCTACCTGGTCAGTGTAGACATTCCTTTGAGAAGTTTCAACTACCAACATGCATGTGGTTGAGAAAAAGGCCTCCTGCTCACAGCCTCATAGGCTGCCAAGAGAAGTAATAATCCTCTAAACATTGGAGTGCATCCCTGACACAACAACCATAGAGCAGACCATGGCCCTGCAATCCTTTGTCCTGTCAGTCGTTAGAAAACTTTTGACATTCATAGTCATTAAGAATCAAAGATATGGGGGCAACTGGACCTCCCAATGGGAGGCTCACACTGACACTGCATTGTCTTGGAGAGCCATATGCATCCATGTGGCCTCTGGAAAGCCTGCCAATTATGGGCTCCATGGCTTGGAATAATTCTTGAGCCTCCCATTACTTCACCACACAAGAGTTTCCTTACCACCCTAGCATTCGGTTTCTTCCTCTTAGTAAAGGAAAGAGAAGAAACTGGAAAAGGAGTATTGTTTTTCAGGGATGGGCAATTAATATGGCCAGGGAGATGGCATAACTCAAGGGCTCCCACCTCTCAGGGGCAGGAATGAGGTCTGTGTGTCTTCTGAGGGCACATGGGCTGTTCTGGGCCAGCCTCTGAGATGTGAGGACCTGATGCTCAAGGAAGGAGACTTGAGTTTACCACCACCAACGATCCTGACTTGTCAGCAAGTGAAAGAACTTCTTGCAGTCTTGGGAGGACAGTAAGAGCACTGGATGAGTAGCTGCAGCCCCTGAACCTGAGTGAACCCCTGTCTTCCTTTTGTGTCAGATTCTGTGCTGTGCAGTGAGCTGTCGTTGACTTAGAATCTGTTGCTTTCTGCCAGCCAGCATCTGTTCTCAGGCCCAAGTGCCTCGGTTTTCCTTTGGGAATTACATCTCACCTGCTTCCAGTCCAAACAGTTGCAGAAGGATGAGCCCATGTTCCACCCAGATCGAAGATGGGTTTACAGCCCACATCTAGTCAGTCCCACTTTCCATCTTCTGGTGATGGGCCAAGGATGAGAATGCAACCCAAGCCAGATCAAAGGCATTTAAAACCATGACTTCCTTGGAATCCAAGAAAAGGAGAAACTCTTTCTCGGAAAATGGATGGTAAGTGGTTGTCAGCCTAGAATTGCTGTTGGCCCAAGGGCAGTGAGAGAGCCTGTGCCTGTGAATGGGGTCCCCCAAAGGCACTGGGCAGGACAAAGTTTTGGAGAGAAGCAAGGTCACACTGAGACAGTGTGAGCCACTGGACCTACCAGGTCCAAACCCACTCTTCAACTTGCCACTTGCAAGTATTAATTTATTTCTACCCTTACAATAAATACTAATTTATTTTACTTCAGTAAGTGTGTCCAGTCGCTGGGAAAAGAAAAAGTTCTGGTTGATACATCTGAAACAATAATCCCTGATCCTTCCTCAGGTGTCCTCACTGGGTAGGCGTGGCTGGGGGAGATGAAGACACTGGGTGGGACCAGATATTAGTGGAGCTGCCAGACAGCTCTGCCCTGTTCCTTCCCTGTCCCGCGAGAGGGAAACCTGGAACAGTGATAGGATAACCAGTATGGGGAAGAGGTTCCTCAGTGATTAATTGGTCTTTTTGTATTTTCCTTAATTTAGGGTTCATTTTGGTAATGTGTTTTTACAAAGAAATCCCCCTTTCCTCTAGATTTCCAGTTTGTTACAGTAGGTTTCTCTATTTGACTTTTAATCTTTCCTGTCGAATTTTCTACAGAACCATGACAAATAATGAACAAATATTGATACTTTATTATTAAGTGAAGTCCCTATTCATGTTCCCCTTTGTTATACCTTTCCTTGTTCCAGGACTCTCAAAGGGACATGGGGCCATCCATGTCTGTTTAGTCTCTTCTGGGCTTTGACAGTTGCTCAGACTCTCCTTGTTTCCATGACCCTTGACAGTGTAGAGGAGGACTGGTCAGGTATTTTATAGACTGCCGGGCACTGGGATTTGCTTGGTGGTTTTGTCGTGGTTAGACTTGGCTTTGAAAAAGCAGATCACAGAGGTAAAGTGCTTCCTCTTCACTATATATCGAGAGAAACAGGCTCTTAAGGGAACTTCTCAGTTATATTCTTAACTTTGGTCACCTAGCTGAAGTAGTGTTTGTCAAGTTTTCCCACAGTGAGGTTAATTTTTTTTCCCATGTCCATACCTGTGTGTCTTATTTAGGAGGAAGTCATAATGCGGAACCCACACTTGAGGAGAGAGGGGTTAGCTTCACATCCTTGATGGACAGCTGAGTGGCTATATACATTGCTTAGAAGCTTTCTGCATAGGAGATTTCTATTTAACACCATTCATCAAAAACTATGTAATTTATTTTTTACCAGTTGGGACACGTGAATAATTACTGTAAACTTTGGGTTATAATCCAGCACTACATTATAGACTGCTTAATTAATTCTTGCTTTGGCTGTTGAGAGATTTTTCCATTTGCTCCTGTTTTCATTTTACATAATTTTTCTTTGTGGGTTTTAAAATTTTTGGTACTTCTTTACTTTCTGATATTTTAAGATTATCCTGCCTTCATAGATTTACTGTCTCAGTCCTAGCATCAGCCCTTTCTTCAAAGAGCCCTTGTTCCTTTTATTAGAGAATGGTATTAAAAACTTACACGTGGGAGCTAAATATGCTCAGCTGACAGTGCATGGAAATATGTGCATGTATCCCAGCCTATGCATATACACATAATTATAAAGATTTCCATGTGGAACTATGTGTAGGCTAAAGATAGTTTATACTGATATCTCCAAGCGGATCTGTTATGACATGGATATTGTAACCTTCTCCCTTTGTTTGACTGTAACATCCCACTCCAGTGGTAAGAAACCTGGCTTCCACCATTTGTCATTTATTAAATTCAGCGCTTGTTCCATTCGATTGCTGATATAGTAGTTTCAGTACTGTTAGCTACTACCCCTCATGGGAAAGAACATAGAATCCACTGTGTATGTACGGCATATTTTGTCTTTGGCCTACAGATTCTGTACATTTCCAAAGTTAACTTAGGTCAGCCCATTTTGTCCCACCACCAACTGTGAGTTTTTTCATACATTTCTGAATCAGTTAGATTCTTATTACATTCTGTATTCCAGTCTTTGACACTTCCGTATCCTAAGTAGCTCAGTTTGAATAGATTGTAATTTACTTGGTGGGTTGTAAAAATGTGTGGGTGTAGACAAATGCATAGTGACAAGTATTCACCATGAAGAAGTATCATATGGACTATTTCAACCACATATTCCATAAACTGTTTACCATGTCAGTTTTGCCTTTTCTAGAATGTCATATAAAATGAGGTCATACAGTATGTAGCACTTCAGACTGGATTCTTTCTCTTAGCAATGTAAGTGTTTAGATGCATCTATTTTTTTTTTTTTTGCTCCAGTTGATGGTCCATTCCTTTAATATCTCTGAATACTATTGCATTGCAGGTATATGAGAGGAAAAATAATTTTCCTTCTACCCTCCTATGTTCTTTATTGAGATCTCCCTTGTAATGAAAAGGAGACGACTGGAGAAAACAATCGGAAGTTTAATATGTACCATTCATACCTCCTGTATACTTGAAAGATACCCAGGAAAACTGAGTCACTCCCTGAAATGGCCCAAGCCATTACCTTAAATGCTATCTTCTGCTGAGAACCAAATAAAGATGTTAGGGAATGGAGGAAGCCATTTAAGGGATGTTATTAGGCAAAACCCAGTAAACAAGGGTATGGTTGTTACACAGATTTACATCCAGGCCTATTTCATTGACAAGCTTTTTTTTTTTTTCTAAACATTTATTTATTTGGCTGTGCCGGGTCTCAGTTGCGGCCTGTGGGATCTTTAGTTGTGGCATGCGGGCTCTTAATTGCAGCATGCGAGATCTAGTTCCCTGACCAGGAATTGAACCCTGGTCCTCTGCATTGGGAGCATGGAGTCTTAACCACTGGACCAGCAGGGAAGTCCCAACAAGCTTTTCTTGATATTTAGTCATCATTCAATTCCTGGTCCAGAGAGGGACATACCCTTACAAATGGAGATATCCTTAATAAATGTAAATTTACCTCCTAAAAGGGCATTTTCTACTTGGTTTTCAAAGATTCTCCTGGGTCTGCTGTTTTTAAATTAATCAGTCCAAAATAATCCTTTTGTCAAATGGGCATATTTTGGGATGGTGTATTCTTCTCCCCTTGACATGTATGTGCCCTAATTTGCTTATGAACTCATCTACAGAAGGACATCCTGATATCTTTAAGTTTTTAGACATTATGAATAGAGCTGCTGTGCATTACTTGATGCTAGTTTTGGTTTGAACACAGTTTTTCAAAGCAGTTGTCTAAATACAAGAGGTACACTCCTTGGATCCTAAGGTGAGACTTTTTAGATTTGGAAAAAACTGCCAAACTGTCTTCCGAAGTTGGTTGTACATGCATTCCACCAGCATCTTGAGTATATTCTTGCATGCTTATTTACTGCCTGTTTATCTTCTTGGGCCAGGTATGTGTTTCAATCTTTACCAAATTTTCATGGCGTTGTTGGCATAATTTGAGTACAAATCCTTTATCAGATATGTGCTTTGGAAATAGTTTCTTGCAGTTTGTGGTTTGTCTTCCTGTTTTCTGAATAAGGTCACCAGACCCAAAGTCCTGTAGATTATCTTTTTTTTTTCTAGGATTTTTTATAGTTTGGTAATTTACATTTGTCTATGGGCAATTTTGAGTGAATTTTGGTTTAAGTTGTAAAGTTTGTGTCTACATTCATTTCATTATATATGGTTTGTAATTAATTGCTCCTTAACCATTTTTGAGAATATACAGTGAGATACTTGGCTCCATTTCAGTTTGGATTTCCAAACTTAGTATATACAGCAGAACTGCCTTCCGGATGAGGCCTCTGGGTTTGTGAGTGCGGCGCTCCTGGCACTTCTCTGACGTCCCACAGGGGGCGACGAACCCACCTGTCTGACCCTGGGGGCACAGGTGCACCCTGCCCACAGACTTTGCTCCGTGACAAGCAGACAGGAGCTTTGTCTCCTGTCAGGGCTTAGGCTTCTGGACCATGAGGCATTGTCCACACCGACAGCAGCTGGGTTTTCTCAAGAACCACTGGTGAGGAGACTCCACAAGAGGAAAAAATGAGCGAGTGTGGAGAAT
Organism: Balaenoptera acutorostrata; assembly: GCF_949987535.1. Lineage (NCBI taxonomy): Eukaryota > Metazoa > Chordata > Mammalia > Artiodactyla > Balaenopteridae > Balaenoptera > Balaenoptera acutorostrata. Next base: position 132,516 of record NC_080085.1, on the reverse strand, counting down.
CTTCCTGTGCAGCTGACTGCTGGGTGGGTGGGGCGCGTCTTCAGGGGCCTCAGGAGAGAAAGGGTTTAATGTGGAATACTGTGCGCTTTTAGTTAGTTTTATGTGCAGTGTAGATGGTGACCAGTGTCGTTCTCTGGAGTCTGGTGTCTCGTTTTCCTGGCACTGTTTGTTGATGGCTTTGGGTAGAATAAACATTTTAATAATAGTAATTTTTTGATGCATGAGCATGGAATATTGTTTTCTATTGTGTGTTCAGTTTCTTTATCAATGCTTTATAGTTTTCTCAGTATAGGTCTTTCATGTCCTTGTTTAAATTTATTCATAAATAGTTTGTTCTTTTTGATGGAATTGTACATGGGATTGTTTTCTTAATTTTTCTTGCTGGTGGTTCATCATTAGTGTATAGAAACAAAAGTGATTTGTGTATATTGATTCCATATTTTGCAACTTTACTGAGTTTATTTTTTAACATATTTTTTGAAGTAATGTGAAAAATTGTAATACTAAAATCTCACTCTTTCTACTGCATCCCAGGTAATGCACAGGACCCAAGACATGGTAGCTACTAATATACTCTTCCCACAGTGCCTCTTAATACCATGCGGACTCCTACAAGGGAAATAAGTATCACAACTTTGGTTGAACTTGGTCTGGGTGAGTCTTGGCCTCTATAACAAAATTTGATGGCTGTCTTATCTGATTTTCTGGCATGGTGCTGACATGGTTGTCTAGAAAAGTAATTTACTTTCCAGTAAGTTAAAATGTACAGAAAAGTTTCAATAATGGCAAAAAGTACTCACATTTGCCACTTCACACAAAATGTTCAGTGTGTTTTACCCAAGGAACCAGCATATAACCCCTAAATGAGGAAATCCTGATTTGAGCCCAGAGATTTCTCCTTGAAGGAAAGGTTCTGGAAAATCAGAGGGATAAATAAAGAATGCAGTGGATTCCCACCTTGTGCTGATGCCCAAGAAGGTGAGGAGAGTAAGTGTTTTCTCATTAGAATTTTAAATCCTCCAAGTAATAGATCATTGGTGGGGCATCTGGTGTCTTCCTGCTCATTCTAATAATGTTATTCCTGAATTTTAATGTGGTAAATAATTTAAATCATAAATATGCTGAGGGGGAGATCCATTTACAAAATGTTAGAGGTAACTCCAAGGGATTTACAACAAACAAGGACACAGAACCCTGTGTCCAGACACTGGCTGAGAGATTCCTACCCTGAGCCGCATTATAATTTAATACTCAGCCCCACTTCAACTTTCACCGCTGTCCCAACTGTATGAAAATGTCTTTTTCCATCCCGATCCAGTTTTCTTTTTCTGGAACCATTACTGAGTTTCCCCCTCATTTGGACAACCTTGATGGATTTGAAGCAGACAAGATGAGTATGGGATCTAGGTTGCCTTTTCTGTATGGCTTTTTTCACTAAGAATGTTTTTAATGTTCGTTTTTGTAACAAATATCAGCACTACGCTTTGTTTTTCATTGTCATTAAAAATACAATACATGACTTTAGCATTTAATTCATTTTACGTATACAGTTTTGTGGTATTAACTACCTTCATATAGTTGCACAAACAAGTTAACAAACATGTGTACCTCCTGTGTGCATGGGAGATACCCAGGAAATTGAGTAACACCCTGAAATGACCCAAGACATCACCTTAAATACCGTCTTCATCTAAAAGGAAAAAGAAGGAAAGCTATAGTTGTTTCTGTCTACATTCATTTGATTGCATATGGTTTCCAATTGATTGTTGTACAACTAGTTGTGGAGAAGTCATGGGATAGTTGGCTTCATTTCAGTTTGAATTTCCAAATTTAGTGGATTCTGCAGGCTTGATACAAGGTTTACAAACTTAATATTGGATCAGGACATCCCATGGTGTAACTGGCATTAATGGTTTGCTCAACAATTAAGGTTCTGTGTGATGAGTTCATCCCGGAGTAATCCAGGTTAGTTTCTATCTGTTATACATTTGTCCCAGGATGAAAGGACAAGAGACATAAGGCCTACTTTATAAAAGTGCCTTCAAACTAATTGATACTGAAGTATAGTTGACCTACAATGTTGTGTTAATTTCTGCTGTACAGAAAAGTGATTCATATATATATACATACATATATACGTATTGTTTTTCATATTCTTTTCCACTATGGTTTATTACAGGGTATTGAATACAGTTCCCTGTGCTGTACAGTAAGACCTTGTTTATCCATCCTATATATAATAGTTTGCATCTACTAATCCCAAACTCCCAATTCATCCCTCCCCCCTGTCTTCCCCTTGACAACCACAAGTCTCTTTTCTATATTTGTGAGTCTGTTTTTGTTCTGTAGATAGGTTCATTTGGGTCTCATTTTATAATCCACATATAAGGGATATCATATGGTATTTGTTGTTCTCTGTCTGACTTACTTCACTTTGTATGATAATCTCTAGGTCCATCCATGTAGCTGCAGATGGCATTATTTCATTCTGTTTTATGGCTGAGTAATATTCCATTGTATATACGTACCACATCTTCTATATCCATTCATCTGCTGAGGGACATTCAGGTTGCTTCCATGTCTTGGTTATTGTGAATAGTGCTGCTGTGAATGCTGGGGTGCATGTATCTTTTCGAATTATAGTTTTGTCTGGATATATGCCCAGGAGTGGAATTGCTGGGTCATATGGTAATTCTATTTTTAGTTTTTGAGGAACCTCCATACTGTTCTCCATAGTGGCTGCATCAATTTACATTCCCACCAGTAGTGTAGGAGGGTTCTCTTTTCTCCACACCCCCTCCAGCATTTTTTTATAGACATTTTAATGATGGCCATTCTGACCACTATGAGGTGATAACTCACTGTAGTTTTGATTTGCATTCTCCAATAATTAGCAATGTGGAGCATCTTTTCATGTGCCTATTGGCTATCTGTATGTCGTCTTTGGAGAAATGTCTATTTAGACCTTCTGCCTATTTTTTGATTTTTTTTCTTTTTTGAGTTGTATGAGCTGTTTGTATATTTTAGAATTAGGCCCTTGTTGGTCGCATCATTTGCATGTATTTTCTCCCAAACAGTTAGCACAGGCTCTGGAACGACTGGATACCCACATGCAGAAGAATAAACTTGGACCCTTACCTCCCCTCACCCCGTATACAAAAATCAATGCAAAATGGACCAAAGGCCTAGATGCAAGAACCAAAATTATAAAACTCGTAGAAGAAAACATGAGAGTAAATCTTCATGACCTTGGGTTTGGTCATGATTTCTTAGATCTGCTACCAAAAGCACAAGCAACAAAAGACAAGATAGATGAATTGGACTTCGTCAAAATGAAAAACAGTTGTGTATAAAAGGAGCAAGGAATAAGATAATCCACCATCCAAAATGGCACAAAATGTTTGCAAACCATGTATCTGATAAAGGACTGTAGCCCACCAGCCAAGCCCCCGGTGGTCCAGTGGAGTGTCTGTGTGGCCCCTCCTGTCCTCGGTGATCAGGGGATCTCAGGCCCCACAGCACCCGAGGGGTGGACACTGGTCATCCTCAGCACCCTCAAGGAGTGAGCGCTGGATGGTCTTGAGCCCAGATGCACTCCCATTACTGCCCTCAAAGGCTGACGGCTTCAGCATGCCTCCAGAAGGACGCAGAGTATTTGCAAGTCTTTGAGAACCAAGAGAACCATCTTCACTTTTCTGAAAAGGGCATCTTATTATTTCACAGCATGACCATTTTCAACCTGGCTCCCAGGAGTGCCCTCCCACCTTCTTTATTTCTCTGAGAGTGGCCATGGTGGTTTGGCTGTCCCCAATCCCCACACCGGTGACAAGGCCGGTGGGGCCAGATCCTGGTGGTCCTTAGCTTCATTGGAGACTAATCCAGACTCTCAGCATCCTGCTTCTCCCCATCACCAATCCTCATCTCCTCCCCTCTCTCTTTTCCTCTTGCTTTTCAGTCTCAGATTTACCTGATGCTGACCACTCACAGTTCCCGCAGAGCCCAGAGATTTCTCCTTGAAGGAAAGGTTCTGGAAAATCAGAGGGATAAATAAAGAATGCAGCTGATTCCCGCCTGTGTTGACGCCCAAGAGGATGAGGAGAGTGAGTGTTTTCTCATTAGAATTTTAAATCCTCCAAGTAATAGATCATTGGGGGGGGCATCCTGTGTCTTCCTGCTCATTCTAATAATGTCATTCCTGAATTTTAATGTGGTAAATAATTTAAATCATAAATATGCTGAGGGGGAGATCCATTTAAAAAATGTTAGAGGTAACTCCAAGGGATTTACAACAAACAAGGACACAGAACCCTGTGTCCAGACACTGGCTGAGAGATTCCTACCCTGAGCCGCAGTCCCCTGGAGGGCGGAGTGGCCATGACTCTCCTCCCGCAGGTGAACCTACACAGGCACATCCCACGTGGGACCACTGCATCGCAGAATCTTAGAGTGGCCAATGGCAGGCAGCTGGCTAGAGATGCGGACAAGAGAAAACTGCCCAGCAGCCTGGGACAACCCCGGGGTGAGGCCTTAGGAAGGGCCAGCGTCAGAGCGTCAGAGATAACTTGAAGAGAGTTCAGGCTGTTAGGGACATCGTCAGAGATGTACTTAGGGACATATTCAGGTCCTTAGTTATGGACAGGATCAGGGCATTATTTAGTGACAGCTTAGACTATAAGGGACAGCGTCAGGGCCTAGGTTAGGGACAGTGTCAGTGCTTCAGTTAGAGATAACGTGAGAGCCTTAGTTAGACACAGTTCAGGCTGTTACTTAGGGATATCTTCAGGGCCTTCGAGCCAGCATCATGGCCATAATTAGAACCAGTGTCAGGGCGTTAGTCAGGGCCCAAACTAGGGTGTTAGTTAGGGAAAGAGTCAGGTCATTAGTTACAGACAGTGTCGGGTTTTAGGTAGGGACAGCGGCAAGTCCTTAGTTAAGAAGAGTGTCGGGGCCTCACTTAGGGGCAGCGTCAGGATGTTAGTTAGGGAGAGTCAGGACATTAGAATGTCAGGTTCTGAGATAGAGACAGCATCAGGGCCTTAGTTAGGGACAGCGTCAGAGACTTACCTAGGGACATATTCAGGGCCTTAGTTATGGACAGGATCAGGGTGATACTGAGGAACACCTAAGGGTATTAGGGACATCTTCAGGGCCTCAATTAGGGATAGCATCAGGGTGTTAGTTAGGGAAAGAGTCAGGACATTATTATAGATAGTGTCAGTGCCTTAGGTAGAGAGAGCATCAGGCCCTTAGTTAGGTACAGTGTCAGGGCCTGAGTTAAGACGGGCATCCAGGCTTTAGTTAGGGACAGTGTGTTTGCCTCGGCACTAATTTCAGGGCCTTAGTTAGGCACAGCATTAGGGCTTTAGTTAGCAGAAGAGGCAGGACATGAGATAGCGGTTGGGGTAGGTTAAGGTCTAGGGATAGTGTCAGGAAATGACCTAGGTATGGTGTCAATACCTTAGTTACTGAGAGTGTCAGGGCCTCATTTAGGAGCAGTGTCACGGCTTCAGCTAGGGACACCGTCTGAGCCTGACTTAGGCAGAGCAACAGGGCCTCAGTGAGGCCTAGAGTCAGACCCTTAGCTAGGGACAGTGTCAGGGCAGGACTTAAGAGCAGCAGCAGGGCCTTTGTAGGATAAGCATTAGTGTCTTAGTTAAAGACATGATCAGGGTCTGAGTTGACACAGCCTCAGGTACTCAGTTAGGCAGTGCCTCAGGGCTTCACTTAGGGTGAGCGTCAGGGCTTACTTAGGGACAGTTTCAGGATCTTGTTAAGAGATGAGTAAGATAATTAGCTCAGGAAAGTGCCACGAATTTAGATATTGACAACAGCAGGGCCATAGATAGAAACAATTTCCGGGCTTGAGTTAGGGTTAGGGATAGGGGTTAGGGTTAGGGTGAGGTAGGGTTGGGTTAGGATGAGGGTTAGGGTTAGGGTTAGGGTTAGGGTACGGCTTAGGGTACGGTGTAGGGTATGGGTTAGGGTTAGGGTTAGTTTTAGGGTTAGGGTTCGATTTAGGGTACAGGTTAGGATTAGGGTACGTGTTAGGGTTAGGATAGGGGTTAGGGTTAGGGTACGCGTTACGGTTAGCGTATTTATTAAGCCTATCCCACTCTCTAGTTACCACTTAGCACGTAAAGGAATATTATTTGGGGGTCCAGCCATGGAGAAGAGTTTAGACACTAGGATAAGATAGGGAACACACCCATTCTAAAGAAATCACATTAGGATTCTCTTTTTAACCTGTTCCTTAAAACACTAGTGCTTAGGAAATCTATTGGAGGCAGAAGCAGTCAAGGGTAGCTTAGGGTTAGAGTTAGGGTTAGGGTTAGGGTTAGGGTTAGGGTACGGCTTAGGGTACGGGTTCGGGGAGGGGTTCGGGTATGGCGTAGGGTATGGGTTAGGGTTAGGGTTAGGGTTAGTGTTAGGGTTAGGGCTCGGTTTAGGGTAGGGGTTATTATTAGGGTACGCGTTAGGGTTAGGGTAGGGGTTAGGATTAGGGTACGCGTTAGGGTTAGGGTAGTTATTAAACCTATCCCACTCTCTAGATACCCCTTAGCACGTAAAGGAATATTATTTGGGGGTCCAGCCATGGAGAAGAGTTTAGACACTAGGATAAGATAGGGAACAAACCCATTCTAAAGAAATCACATTAGGATTCTCTTTTTAACCTGTTCCTTAAAACACTAGTGCTTAGGAAATCTATTGGAGGCAGAAACAGTCAAAGGTAGCTTAGGCTTAGGGTTAGGGTTAGGGTTAGGGTACGGCTTAGGTTACGGGTTCGGGGAGGGGTTTGGGTACGGCGTAGGGTATGGGCTAGGGTTAGGGTTAGGGTTAGTGTTAGGGTTAGGGCTCGGTTTAGGGTAGGGCTTAGAATTAGGGTACGCGTTAGGGTTAGGGTAGGGGTTAGGGATAGTGTACGTGTTAGGGTTAGGGTAGTTATTAAACCTATCCCACTCTCTAGATACCCCTTAGCACGTAAAGGAATATTATTTGGGGGTCCAGCCATGGAGAAGAGTTTAGACACTAGGAGAAGATAAGGAACACACCCATTCTCAAGAAATCACATTAGGATTCTCTTTTTAACCTGTTCCTTAAAACACTATTGCTTAGGAAATCTATTGGAGGCAGAAGCAGTCAAGGGTAGCTTAGGGTTAGGGTTAGGGTTAGGTTTAGGGTTAGGGTTAGGGTACGGCTTAGGGTACGGGTTCGGGGAGGGGTACCGGTAAGGCATAGGGTACGGGTTAGGGTTAGTGTTAGGGCTCGGTTTAGGGTACGGTTAGGGTTAGGGTTAGGGTTAGTGTTAGGCTTAGGGCTCGGTTTAGGGTACGGGTTAGGATTAGGGTACGCGTTAGGGTTAGGGTAGGGGTTAGGGTTAGGGTACGCATTAGGGTTAGGGTAGTTATTAAACCTATCCCACTCTCTAGATACCCCTTAGCACGTAAAGGAATATTATTTGGGGGTCCAGCCATGGAGAAGAGTTTAGACACTAGGATAAGATAAGGAACACACCCATTCTCAAGAAGTCACATTAGGATTGTCTTTTTAACCTGTTCCTTAAAACACTAGTGCTTAGGAAATCAATTGGAGGCAGAAGCTGTCAAGGGTAGCTTAGATTTAGGGTTTGGGTTAGGGTTACGGTTAGGGTTAGTGTTAGGGTTAGGGTTAGGGTTAGGGGCTAGGGTTAGGGTTAGGGTTAGGGTTAGGGCTCGGTTTAGGGTACGGGTTAGGATTAGGGTACGCGTTAGGGTTAGGGTAGGGGTTAGGGTTAGGGTACGCGCTAGGGTTAGGGTAGTTATTAAACGTATCCCACTCTCTAGATACCCCTTAGCACGTAAAGGAATATTATTTGGGGGTCCAGCCATGGAGAAGAGTTTAGACACTAGGATAAGATAAGGAACACACCCATTCTCAAGAAGTCACATTAGGATTGTCTTTTTAAACTGTTCCTTAAAACACTAGTACTTAGGAAATCTATTGGAGGCAGAAGCAGTCAAGGGTAGCTTAGGGTTAGGGTTAGGGTTAGGCTTAGGGTTAGGGTACGGCTTAGGGTACGGGTTCGGGGAGGGGTTCGGGTATGGCGTAGGGTATGGGTTAGGGTTAGGGTTCGTGTTAGGGTTAGGGCTCGGTTTAGGGTATGGGTTAGGATTAGGGTTAGGGTTAGGGTTAGGGTAGGGGTTAGGGTTAGGGTACACGTTACGGTTAGGGTAGTTATTAAACCCATCCCACTCTCTAGATACCCCTTAGCACGTAAAGGAATATTATTTGGGGGTCCAGCCATGGAGAAGAGTTTAGACACTAGGATAAGATAAGGAACACACAAATCAAAAAAATCACATTAGGATTCTCTTTTTAAACTGTTCCTCAAAACCCTAGTGCTTAGGAAATCTATTGGAGGCAGAAGCAGTCAAGGGTAGCTTAGGGTTAGGGTTTGGGTTAGGGTACGGCTTAGGGTTCCGGTTGGGGGAGGGGTTCGGGTACGGCGTAGGGTATGGGTTAGGGTTATGGTTAGGGTTAGTGTTAGGGTTAGGGCTCGGTTTAGGGTACGGGTTAGGATTACGGTATGCGTTAGGGTTAGGGTAGGGGTTAGGGTTAGGGTATGCGTTAGGGTTAGGGTAGTTATTAAACCTATCCCACTCTCTAGATACCCCTTAGCACGTAAAGGAATATTATTTGGGGGTCCAGCCATGGAGAAGAGTTTAGACACTAGGATAAGATAAGGAACACACCCATCCTTAAGAAATCACATTAGGATTGTCTTTTTAACCTGTTCCTTAAAACACTAGTGCTTAGTAAATCAATTGGAGGCAGAAGGTGTCAAGGGTAGCTTAGGGTTAGGGTTTGGGTTAGGGTTAGGGTTAGGGTTAGTGTTAGGGTTAGGGTTAGGGTTAGGGTTAGTGTTAGGGTTAGGGTTAGGGTTAGGGTTAGGGTTAGTGTTAGGGTTAGGGCTCGGTTTAGGGTACGGGTTAGGATTAGGGTACGCGTTAGGGTTAGGGTAGGGGTTAGGGTTAGGGTATGCGCTAGGTTTAGGGTAGTTATTAAACGTATCCCACTCTGTAGATACCCCTTAGGACGTAAAGGAATATTATTTGGGGTTCCAGCCATGGAGAAGAGTTCAGACAATAGGATAAGATAAAGAACACACCCATTCTCAAGAAATCACATTAGGATTGTGTTTTTAACCTGTTCCTTAAAACACTAGTGCTTAGGAAATCTATTGGAGGCAGAAGCAGTCAAGGGTAGCTTAGGGTTAGGGTTAGGGTTAGGGTTAGGGTACGGCTTAGGGTACGGGTTCGGGGAGGGGTTCCGGTAAGGCATAGGGTATGGGTTAGGGTTAGTGTTAGGGCTCGGTTTAGGGTACCATTTAGGATTAAGGTATGCGTTAGTGTTAGGGTAGGGGTTAGGGATTGGGTAAGCGTTAGGGTTAGGGTAGTTATTAAACCTATCCCACTCTCTAGATACCCCTTAGCACGTAAAGGAATATTATTTGGGGGTCCAGCCATGGAGAAGAGTTTAGACACTAGGATAAGATAAGGAACACACCCATTCTCAAAAAGTCACATTAGGATTCTCTTTTTAACCTGTTCCTTAAAACACTAGTGCTTAGGAAATCTATTGGAGGCAGAAGCAGTCAAGGGTAGCTTAGGGTTAGGGTTAGGGTTAGGGTACGGCTTAGGGTACGGGTTCGGGGAGGGGTTCGGGTACGGCGTAGGGTATGGGTTAGGGTTATGGTTAGGGTTAGTGTTAGGGTTAGGGCTCGGTTTAGGGTACGGGTTAGGATTAGTGTACGCGTTAGGTTTAGGGTAGTTATTAAACCTATCCCACTCTCTAGATACCGCTTAGCACGTAAAGGAATATTATTTGGGGGTCCAGCCATGGAGAAGAGTTTAGAAACTAGTATAAGATAAGGAACACACCCATCCTCAAGAAATCACATTAGGATTGTCTTTTTAACCTGTTCCTTAAAACACTAGTACTTAGGAAATCTATTGGAGGCAGAAGCAGTTAAGGGTAGCTTAGGGTTAGGGTTAGGGTTAGGGGTAGGGTTAGGGTTAGTGTTAGGGTTAGGGTTAGGGTTAGGGTTAGTGTTAGGGTTAGGGCTCGGTTTAGGGTACGGGTTAGGATTAGGGTACGCGTTAGGGTTAGGGTAGGGGTTAGGGTTAGGGTATGCGCTAGGTTTAGGGTAGTTATTAAACGTATGCCACTCTCTAGATACCCCTTAGCACGTAAAGGAATATTATTTGGGGGTCCAGGCATGGAGAAGAGTTCAGACATTAGGATAAGATAAGGAACACACCCATCCTCAAGAAATCACATTAGGATTGTGTTTTTAAACTGTTCCTTAAAACACTAGTACTTAGGAAATCTATTGGAGGCAGAAGCAGTTAAGGGTAGCTTAGGGTTAGGGTTAGGGTTAGGGGTAGGGTTAGGGTACGGCTTAGGGTACGGGTTCGGGGAGGGGTTCCGGTACGGCATAGGGTATGGGTTAGGGTTAGGGTTAGGGCTCGGTTTAGGGTACGGTTTAGGATTAGGGTACGCGTTAGGGTTAGGGTAGGGGTTAGGGTTAGGGTACGCGTTAGGGTTAGGGTAGTTATTAAACCTATCCCACTCTCTAGATACCCCTTAGCACGTAAAGAAATACTATTTGGGGGTCCAGCCATGGAGAAGAGTTTAGACACTAGGATAAGATAAGGAACACACCCATTCTCAAGAAGTCACATTAGGATTGTCTTTTTAAACTGTTCCTTAAAACACTAGTACTTAGGAAATCTATTGGAGGCAGAAGCAGTCAAGGGTAGCTTAGGGTTAGGGTTAGGGTTAGGGGTAGGGTACGGTTTAGGGTACGGGTTCGGGGAGGGGTTCGGGTACGGCGTAGGGTATGGGCTAGGGTTAGGGTTAGGGTTAGTGTTAGGGTTAGGGCTCGGTTTAGGGTACGGGTTAGGATTAGGGTACGCGTTAGTGTTAGGGTAGGGGTTAGGGATAGGGTACGCGTTAGGGTTAGGGTAGTTATTAAACCTATCCCACTCTCTAGATACCCCTTAGCACGTAAAGGAATATTATTTGGGGGTCCAGCCATGGAGAAGAGTTTAGACACTTGGATAAGATAAGGAACACACCCATTCTCAAAAAGTCACATTAGGATTTTCATTTTAACCTGTTCCTTAAAACACTAGTGCTTAGGAAATCTATTGGAGGCAGAAGCAGTCAAGGGTAGCTTATGGTTAGGGTTAGGGTTAGGGTTAGGGTTAGGGTTAGGGTACGGCTTAGGGTACGGGTTCGGTTTAGGGTGAGGGTTAGGGTTAGGTTTAGGGTTAGGGTTAGGGGTTAGGGTTAGGGTTAGGGTTAGGGTTAGGTTTAGGGCTCGGTTTAGGGTACGGGTTAGGATTACGGTACGCGTTAGGGTTAGGGTAGGGGTTATGGTTAGGGTACGCGCTAGGGTTAGGGTAGTTATTAAACGTATCCCACTCTCTAGATAACCCTTAGCACGTAAAGGAATATTATTTGGGGGTCCAGCCATGGAGAAGAGTTCAGATAATAGGATAAGATAAGGAACACACCCATCCTCAAGAAATCACATTAGGATTGGGTTTTTAACCTGTTCCTTAAAACACTAGTGCTTAGGAAATGTATTGGAGGCAGAAGCAGTCAAGGGTAGCTTATGGTTAGGGTTAGGGTTAGGGTTAGGGTTAGGGTTAGGGTTAGGGTTAGGGGTTAGGGTTAGGGTGAGGATTAGGGTTAGGGTTAGGGTTAGGGTTAGGGTTAGGGCTCGGTTTAGGGTACGGGTTAGAATTAGGGTACGCGATAGTGTTAGGGTAGGGGTTAGGGTTAGGGTACGCATTAGGGTTAGGGTAGTTATTAAACCTATCCCACTCTCTAGATACCCTTTAGCATGTAAAGGAATATTATTTGGGGGTCCAGCCATGGAGAAGAGTTTAGACAATAGGATAAGATAAGGAACACACCAATCCTCAAAAAATCACATTAGGATTCTCTTTTTAACCTGTTCCTTAAAACACTAGTGCTTAGGAAATCAATTGGAGGCAGAAGCTGTCAAGGGTAGCTTAGGGTTAGGGTTTGGGTGAGGGTTAGGGTTAGGGTTAGTGTTAGGGTTAGGGTTAGGGCTAGGGTTAGGGTTAGGGCTCGGTTTAGGGTACGGGTTAGGATTAGGGTACGCGTTAGGGTTAGGGTAGGGGTTAGGGTTAGGGTACGCGCTAGGGTTAGGGTAGTTATTAAACGTATCCCACTCTCTAGATACCCCTTAGCACGTAAAGGAATATCATTTGGGGGTCCAGCCATGGAGAAGAGTTCAGACAATAGGATAAGATAAGGAACACACCCATCCTCAAGAAATCACATTAGGATTGTGTTTTTAACCTGTTCCTTAAAACACTAGTGCTTAGGAAATCTATTGGAGGCAGAAGCAGTCAAGGGTAGCTTATGGTTAGGGTTAGGGTTAGGGTTAGGGTTAGGGTACGGCTTAGGGTACGGGTTCGGGGAGGGGTTCCGGTACGGCATAGGGTATGGGTTAGGGTTAGGGTTAGGGCTCGGTTTAGGGTACGGTTTAGGATTAGGGTACGCGTTAGGGTTAGGGTAGGGGTTAGGGTTAGGGTACACGTTAGGGTTAGGGTAGTTATTAAACCTATCCCACTCTCTAGATACCCCTTAGCACGTAAAGAAATACTATTTGGGGGTCCAGCCATGGAGAAGAGTTTAGACACTAGGATAAGATAAGGAACACACCCATTCTCAAGAAGTCACATTAGGATTGTCTTTTTAAACTGTTCCTTAAAACACTAGTACTTAGGAAATCTATTGGAGGCAGAAGCAGTCAAGGGTAGCTTAGGGTTAGGGTTAGGGTTAGGGTTAGGGTTAGGGTACGGCTTAGGGTACGGGTTCGGGGAGGGGTTCGGGTATGGCGTAGGGTATGGGTTAAGGTTAGGGTTAGTGTTAGGGTTAGGGCTCGGTTTAGGGTATGGGTTAGGATTAGGGTACGCGTTAGGGTTAGGGTAGGGGTTAGGGTTAGGGTACGCGTTAGGGTTAGGGTAGTTATTAAACCTATCCCACTCTTTAGATACCCTTTAGCACCTAAAGGAATATTATTTGGGGGTCCAGCCATGGAGAAGAGTTTAGACACCAGGATAAGATAAGGAACACACCAATCAAAAAAATCACATTAGGATTCTCTTTTTAACCTGTTCCTTAAAACACTAGTGCTTAGGAAATCTATTGGAGGCAGAAGCAGTCAAGGGTAGCTTAGGGTTAGGGTTAGGGTACGGCTTAGGGTACGGGTTCGGGGAGGGGTTCGGGTACGGCGTAGGGTATGGGTTAGGGTTAGGGTTAGGGTTAGTGTTAGGTTTAGGGCTCGGTTTAGGGTACGGGTTAGGATTAGTGTATGCGTTAGGGTTAGGGTATGCGTTAGGATTAGGGTAGTTATTAAACCTATCCCACTCTCTAGATACCCCTTAGCACGTAAAGGAATTTTATTTGGGGGTCCAGCCATGGAGAAGAGTTTAGACACTAGGATAAGATAAGGAACACACCCATTCTCAAGAAGTCACATTAGGATTGTCTTTTTAAACTGTTCCTTAAAACACTAGTACTTAGGAAATCTATTGGAGGCAGAAGCTGTCAAGGGTAGCTTAGGGTTAGGGTTTGGGTTAGGGTTAGGGTTAGGGTTAGTGTTAGGGTTAGGGTTAGGGCTAGGGTTAGGGTTAGGGCTCGGTTTAGGGTACGGGTTAGGATTAGGGTACGCGTTAGGGTTAGGGTAGCGGTTAGGGTTAGGGTACGCGCTAGGGTTAGGGTAGTTATTAAACGTATCCCACTCTCTAGATACCCCTTAGCACGTAAAGGAATATCATTTGGGGGTCCAGCCATGGAGAAGAGTTCAGACAATAGGATAAGGTAAGGAACACACCCATCCTCAAGAAATCACATTAGGATTGTGTTTTTAACCTGTTCCTTAAAACACTAGTGCTTAGGAAATCTATTGGAGGCAGAAGCAGTCAAGGGTAGCTTATGGTTAGGGTTAGGGTTAGGGTTAGGGTTAGGGTACGGCTTAGGGTACGGGTTCGGGGAGGGGTTCCGGTACGGCATAGGGTATGGGTTAGGGTTAGGGTTAGGGCTCGGTTTAGGGTACGGTTTAGGATTAGGGTACGCGTTAGGGTTAGGGTAGGGGTTAGGGTTAGGGTACGCGTTAGGGTTAGGGTAGTTATTAAACCTATCCCACTCTCTAGATACCCCTTAGCACGTAAAGAAATACTATTTGGGGGTCCAGCCATGGAGAAGAGTTTAGACACTAGGATAAGATAAGGAACACACCCATTCTCAAGAAGTCACATTAGGATTGTCTTTTTAAACTGTTCCTTAAAACACTAGTACTTAGGAAATCTATTGGAGGCAGAAGCAGTCAAGGGTAGCTTAGGGTTAGGGTTAGGGTTAGGGTTAGGGTTAGGGTACGGCTTAGGGTACGGGTTCGGGGAGGGGTTCGGGTATGGCGTAGGGTATGGGTTAAGGTTAGGGTTAGTGTTAGGGTTAGGGCTCGGTTTAGGGTATGGGTTAGGATTAGGGTACGCGTTAGGGTTAGGGTAGGGGTTAGGGTTAGGGTACGCGTTAGGGTTAGGGTAGTTATTAAACCTATCCCACTCTCTAGATACCCTTTAGCACCTAAAGGAATATTATTTGGGGGTCCAGCCATGGAGAAGAGTTTAGACACCAGGATTAGATAAGGAACACACCAATCAAAAAAATCACATTAGGATTCTCTTTTTAACCTGTTCCTTAAAACACTAGTGCTTAGGAAATCTATTGGAGGCAGAAGCAGTCAAGGGTAGCTTAGGGTTAGGGTTAGGGTTAGGGTACGGCTTAGGGTACGGGTTCGGGGAGGGGTTCGGGTACGGCGTAGGGTATGGGTTAGGGTTAGGGTTAGGGTTAGTGTTAGGGTTAGGGCTCGGTTTAGGGTACGGGTTAGGATTAGGGTATGCGTTAGGGTTAGGGTAGGGGTTAGGGTTAGGGTATGCGTTAGGATTAGGGTAGTTATTAAACCTATCCCACTCTCTAGATACCCCTTAGCACGTAAAGGAATTTTATTTGGGGGTCCAGCCATGGAGAAGAGTTTAGACACTAGGATAAGATAAGGAACACACCCATTCTCAAGAAGTCACATTAGGATTGTCTTTTTAAAATGTTCCTTAAAACACTAGTACTTAGGAAATCTATTGGAGGCAGAAGCAGTTAAGGGTAGCTTAGGGTTAGGGTTAGGGTTAGGGGTAGGGTTAGGGTACGGCTTAGGGTACGGGTTCGGGGAGGGGTTCGGGTATGGCGTAGGGTATGGGTTAGGGTTCGGTTTAGGGTAGGGGTTAGGATAAGGGTACGCATTAGGGTTAGGGTAGGGGTTAGGGTTAGGGTACGCGTTAGGGTTAGGTTAGTTATTAAACCTATCCCACTCTCTAGATACCCCTTAGCATGTAAAGGAATATTATTTGGGGGTCCAGCCATGGAGAAGAGTTTAGACACTAGGATAAGATAAGGAACACACCCATCCTCAAGAAATCACATTAGGATTGTCTTTTTAACCTGTTCCTTAAAACACTAGTGCTTAGGAAATCAATTGGAGGCAGAAGCTGTCAAGGGTAGCTTAGGGTTAGGGTTTGGGTTAGGGTTAGGGTTAGGGTTAGGGTTAGGGTTAGGGTACGGCTTAGGGTACGGGTTCGGGGAGGGGTTCCGGTACGGCATAGGGTATGGGTTAGGGTTAGGGTTAGGGCTCGGTTTAGGGTACGGTTTAGGATTAGGGTATGCGTTAGGGTTAGGGTAGGGGTTAGGGTTAGGGTACACGTTAGGGTTAGGGTAGTTATTAAACCTATCCCACTCTCTAGATACCCCTTAGCACGTAAAGGAATATTATTTGGGGGTCCAGCCATGGAGAAGAGTTTAGACACTAGGATAAGATAAGGAACACACCCATTCTCAAGAAATCACATTAGGATTCTCTTTTTAACCTGTTCCTTAAAACACTAGTACTTAGGAAATCTATTGGAGGCAGAAGCAGTCAAGGGTAGCTTAGGGTTAGGGTTAGGGTTAGGGTTAGGGTTAGGGTACGGCTTAGGGTACGGGTTCGGGGAGGGGTTCGTGTATGGCGTACGGTATGGGTTAGGGTTAGGGTTAGTGTTAGGGTTAGGGCTCGGTTTAGGGTATGGGTTAGGATTAGGGTACGCGTTAGGGTTAGGGTAGGGGTTAGGGTTAGGTTACACGTTAGGTTTAGGGTAGTTATTAAACCTACCCCACTCTCTAGATACCCCTTAGCACGTAAAGGAATATTATTTGGGGTCCAGCCATGGAGAAGAGTTTAGACACTAGGATAATATAAGGAACACACCAATCAAAAAAATCACATTAGGATTCTCTTTTTAAACTGTTCCTCAAAACACTAGTGCTTAGGAAATCTATTGGAGGCAGAAGCAGTCAAGGGTAGCTTAGGGTTAGGGTTTGGGTTAGGGTACGGCTTAGGGTACGGGTTCGGGGAGGGGTTCGGGTACGGCGTAGGGTATGGGTTAGGGTTATGGTTAGGGTTAGTGTTAGGGTTAGGGCTCGGTTTAGGGTACGGGTTAGGATTAGGGTACGCGTTAGGGTTAGGGTAGTTATTAAACCTATCCCACTCTCTAGATACCCCTTAGCACGTAAAGAAATATTATTTGGGGGCCAGCCATGGAGAAGAGTTTAGACACTAGGATAAGATAAGGAACACACCCATCCTCAAGAAATCACATTAGGATTGTCTTTTTAACCTGTTCCTTTAAACACTAGTGCTTAGGAAATCAATTGGAGGCAGAAGCTGTCAAGGGTAGCTTAGGGTTAGGGTTTGGGTTAGGGTTAGGGTTAGGGTTAGTGTTAGGGTTAGGGTTAGGGTTAGTGTTAGGGTTAGGGCTCGGTTTAGGGTACGGGTTAGGATTAGGGTACGCGTTAGGGTTAGGGTAGGGGTTATGGTTAGGGTACGCGCTAGGGTTAGGGTAGTTATTAAACGTATCCCACTCTCTAGATACCCCTTAGCACGTAAAGGAATATTATTTGGGGGTCCAGCCATGGAGAAGAGTTCAGACAATAGGATAAGATAAGGAACACACCCATCCTCAAGAAATCACATTAGGATTGTGTTTTTAACCTGTTCCTTAAAACACTAGTGCTTAGGAAATCTATTGGAGGCAGAAGCAGTCAAGTGAAGCTTAGGGTTATGGTTAGGGTTAGGGTTAGGGTACGGCTTAGGGTACGGGTTCGGGGAGGGGTTCCGGTACGGCATAGGGTATGGGTTAGGGTTAGGGTTAGGGCTCGGTTTAGGGTACGGTTTAGGATTAGGGTACGCGTTAGGGTTAGGGTAGGGGTAAGGGTTAGGGTACGCGTTAGGGTTAGGGTAGTTATTAAACCTATCCCACTCTCTAGATCCCCCTTAGCACGTAAAGGAATATTATTTGGGGGTCCAGCCATGGAGAAGAGTTTAGACACTAGGATAAGATAAGGAACACACCCATTCTCAAGAAATCACATTAGGATTGTCTTTTTAAACTGTTCCTTAAAACACTAGTACTTAGGAGATCTATTGGAGGCAGAAGCAGTCAAGGGTAGCTTAGGGTTAGGGTTAGGGTTAGGGTTAGGGTACGGCTTAGGGTACGGGTTCGGGGAGGGGTTCGGGTATGGCTTAGGGTATGGGTTAGGGTTAGGGTTAGGGTTAGTGTTAGGGTTAGGGCTCGGTTTAGGGTAGGGGTTAGGATTAGGGTACGCGTTAGGGTTACGGTAGGTGTTAGGTTTAGGGTACGCGTTAGGGTTAGGTTAGTTATTAAACCGATCCCACTCCCTAGATACCCCTTAGCATGTAAAGGAATATTATTTGGGGGTCCAGCCATGGAGAAGAGTTTAGACACTAGGTTAAGAAAAGGAACACACCCATTCTCAAGAAGTCACATTAGGATTGTCTTTTTAACCTGTTCCTTAAAACACTAGTGCTTAGGAAATCTATTGGAGGCAGAAGCAGTGAAGGGTAACTTAGGGTTAGGTTTAGGGTTAGGGTTAGGGTTAGGGTACGGCTTAGGGTACGGGTTCGGGGAGGGGTTCGGGTACGGCGTAGGGTATGGGCTAGGGTTAGGGTTAGGGTTAGTGTTAGGGTGAGGGCTCGGTTTAGAGTACGGGTTAGGATTAGGGTGCGCGTTAGGGTTAGGGTAGGGG
This sequence comes from Balaenoptera acutorostrata, assembly GCF_949987535.1. Classification (NCBI taxonomy): domain Eukaryota; kingdom Metazoa; phylum Chordata; class Mammalia; order Artiodactyla; family Balaenopteridae; genus Balaenoptera; species Balaenoptera acutorostrata. The sequence continues at coordinate 114,306 of NC_080085.1, read as the reverse complement.
TTAGGGTTAGGGTACGCGTTAGGGTTAGGGTAGTTATTAAAGCTATCCCACTCTCTAGATACCCCTTAGCACGTAAAGGAATATTATTTGGGGGTTCAGCCATGGAGAAGAGTTTAGACACTAGGATAAGATAAGGAACACACCCATTCTCAAGAAATCACATTAGGATTGTCTTTTTAAACTGTTCCTTAAAACACTAGTACTTAGGAAATCTATTGGAGGCAGAAGCAGTCAAGGGTAGCTTAGGGTTATGGTTAGGGTTAGGGTTAGGTTTAGGGTACGGCTTAGGGTACGGGTTCGGGGAGGTGTTCGGGTATGGCGTAGGGTATGGGTTAGGGTTAGGGTTAGGGTTAGTGTTAGGGTTAGGGCTCGGTTTAGGGTAGGGGTTAGGATTAGGGTACGCGTTATGGTTAGGGTAGGGGTTAGGGTTAGGGTACGCTTTAGGGTTAGGTTAGTTATTAAACCTATCCCACTCTCTGGATACCCCTTAGCATGTAAAGGAATATTATTTGGGGGTCCAGCCATGGAGAAGAGTTTAGACACTAGGTTAAGAAAAGGAACACACCCATTCTCAAGAAATCACATTAGGATTGTCTTTTTAACCTGTTCCTTAAAACACTAGTGCTTAGGAAATCTATTGGAGGCAGAAGCAGTGAAGGGTAACTTAGGGTTAGGTTTAGGGTTAGGGTTAGGGTTAGGGTACGGCTTAGGGTACGGGTTCGGGGAGGGGTTCGGGTACGGCGTAGGGTATGGGCTAGGGTTAGGGTTAGGGTTAGTGTTAGGGTGAGGGCTTAGTTTAGAGTACGGGTTAGGATTAGGGTGCGCGTTAGGGTTAGGGTAGGGTTTAGGGTTAGGGTACGCGTTAGGGTTAGGGTAGTTATTAAACCTATCCCACTCTCTAGATACCCCTTAGCACGTAAAGGAATATTATTTGGGGGTCCAGCCATGGAGAAGAGTTTAGACACCAGGATAAGATAAGGAACACATCAATCCTCAAAAAAATCACATTAGGATTCTCTTTTTAACCTGTTCCTCAAAACACTAGTGCTTAGGAAATCTATTGCAGGCAGAAGCAGTCAAGGGTAGCTTAGGGTTAGGGTTTGGGTTAGGGTACGGCTTAGGGTACGTGTTCGGGGAGGGGTTTGGGGACGGCGTAGGGTATGGGTTAGGGTTAGGGTTAGGGTTAGTGTTAGTGTTAGGGCTCGGTTTAGGGTACGGGTTAGGATTAGTGTACGCGTTATGGTTAGGGTAGTTATTAAACCTATCCCACTCTCTAGATACCCCTTAGCACGTAAAGGAATATTATTTGGGGGTCCAGCCATGGAGAAGAGTTTAGACACTAGGATAAGATAAGGAACACACCCTTCCTCAAGAAATCACATTAGGATTGTCTTTTTAACCTGTTCCTTAAAACACTAGTGCTTAGGAAATCAATTGGAGGCAGAAGCTGTCAAGGGTAGCTTAGGCTTAGGGTTTGGGTTAGGGTTAGGGTTAGGGTTAGTGTTAGGGTTAGGGTTAGGGTTAGGGTTAGTGTTAGGGTTAGGGCTCGGTTTAGCGTACGGGTTAGGATTAGGGTACGCGTTAGGGTTAGGGTAGGGGTTATGGTTAGGGTACGCGCTAGGGTTAGGGTAGTTATTAAACGTATCCCACTCTCTAGATACCCCTTAGCACGTAAAGGAATATTATTTGGGGGTCCAGCCATGGAGAAGAGTTCAGACAATAGGATAAGAAAAGGAACACACCCATCCTCAAGAAATCACATTAGGATTGTGTTTTTAACCTGTTCCTTAAAACACTAGTGCTTAGGAAATCTATTGGAGGCAGAAGCTGTCAAGGGTAGCTTAGGGTTAGGGTTTGGGTGAGGGTTAGGGTTAGGGTTAGTGTTAGGTTTAGGGTTAGGGTTAGGGGTTAGGGTTAGGGTTAGGGTTAGGGTTAGGGTTAGGGTTAGGGCTCGGTTTAGGGTACGGGTTAGGATTAGGGTATGCGTTAGGGTTAGGGTAGGGGTTAGGGTTAGGGTACGCGCTAGGTTTAGGGTAGTTATTAAACGTATCCCACTCTCTAGATACCCCTTAGCACGTAAAGGAATATTATTTGGGGGTCCAGCCATGGAGAAGAGTTCAGACAATAGGATAAGATAAGGAACACACCCATCCTCAAAAAATCACATTAGGATTGTGTTTTTAACCTGTTCCTTAAAACACTAGTGCTTAGGAAATCTATTGGAGGCAGAAGCAGTCAAGGGAAGCTTAGGGTTAGGGTTATGGTTAGGGTTAGGGTTAGGGTACGGCTTAGGGTACGGGTTCGGGGAGGGGTTCCGGTACGGCATAGGGTATGGGTTAGGGTTAGGGTTAGGGCTCGGTTTTGGGTACGGTTTAGGATTAGGGTACGCGTTAGGGTTAGGGTAGGGGTTAGGGTTAGGGTACGCGTTAGGGTTAGGGTAGTTATTAAACCTATCCCACTCTCTAGATACCCCTTAGCACGTAAAGGAATATTATTTGGGGGTCCAGCCATGGAGAAGAGTTTAGACACTAGGATAAGATAAGGAACACACCCATTCTCAAGAAATCACATTAGGATTGTCTTTTTAAACTGTTCCTTAAAACACTAGTACTTAGGAGATCTATTGGAGGCAGAAGCAGTCAAGGGTAGCTTAGGGTTAGGGTTAGGGTTAGGGTTAGGGTACGGCTTAGGGTACGGGTTCGGGGAGGGGTTCGGGTATGGCGTAGGGTATGGGTTAGGGTTAGGGTTAGGGTTAGTGTTAGGGTTAGGGCTCGGTTTAGGGTAGGGGTTAGGATTAGGGTACGCGTTAGGGTTAGGGTAGGGGTTAGGGTTAGGGTACGCGTTAGGGTTAGGGTAGTTATTAAACCTATCCCACTCTCTAGATACCCCTTAGCACGTAAAGGAATATTATTTGGGGGTCCAGCCATGGAGAAGAGTTTAGACACCAGGATAAGATAAGGAACACACCAATCCTCAAAAAATCACATTAGGATTCTGTTTTTAACCTGTTCCTCAAAACACTAGTGCTTAGGAAATCTATTGCAGGCAGAAGCAGTCAAGGGTAGGTTAGGGTTAGGGTTTCGGTTAGGGTACGGCTTAGGGTACGGGTTCGGGGAGGGTTTCGGGTACGGCGTAGGGTATGGGTTAGGGTTAGGGTTAGGGCTCGGTTTAGGGTACGGGTTAGGATTAGTGTACGCGTTAGGGTTAGGGTAGTTATTAAACCTATCCCACTCTCTAGATACCCCTTAGCACGTAAAGGAATATTATTTGGGGGTCCAGCCATGGAGAAGAGTTTAGACACTAGGATAAGATAAGGAACACACCCATTCTCAAGAAATCACATTAGGATTGTCTTTTTAACCTGTTCCTTAAAACACTAGTGCTTAGGAAATCAATTGGAGGCAGAAGCTGTCAAGGGTAGCTTAGGGTTAGGGTTAGGGTTAGGGTTAGGGTTAGGGTACGGCTTAGGGTACGGGTTCGGGGAGGGGTTCGGGTATGGCGTAGGGTATGGGTTAAGGTTAGGGTTAGTGTTAGGGTTAGGGCTCGGTTTAGGGTATGGGTTAGGATTAGGGTACGCGTTAGGGTTAGGGTAGGGGTTAGGGTTAGGGTACGCGTTAGGGTTAGGGTAGTTATTAAACGTATCCCACTCTCTAGATACCCCTTAGCACGTAAAGGAATATTATTTGGGGGTCCAGCCATGGAGAAGAGTTCAGACAATAGGATAAGATAAGGAACACACCCATCCTCAAAAAATCACATTAGGATTGTGTTTTTAACCTGTTCCTTAAAACACTAGTGCTTAGGAAATCTATTGGAGGCAGAAGCAGTCAAGGGAAGCTTAGGGTTAGGGTTATGGTTAGGGTTAGGGTTAGGGTACGGCTTAGGGTACGGGTTCGGGGAGGGGTTCCGGTACGGCATAGGGTATGGGTTAGGGTTAGGGTTAGGGCTCGGTTTTGGGTACGGTTTAGGATTAGGGTACGCGTTAGGGTTAGGGTAGGGGTTAGGGTTAGGGTACGCGTTAGGGTTAGGGTAGTTATTAAACCTATCCCACTCTCTAGATACCCCTTAGCACGTAAAGGAATATTATTTGGGGGTCCAGCCATGGAGAAGAGTTTAGACACTAGGATAAGATAAGGAACACACCCATTCTCAAGAAATCACATTAGGATTGTCTTTTTAAACTGTTCCTTAAAACACTAGTACTTAGGAGATCTATTGGAGGCAGAAGCAGTCAAGGGTAGCTTAGGGTTAGGGTTAGGGTTAGGGTTAGGGTACGGCTTAGGGTACGGGTTCGGGGAGGGGTTCGGGTATGGCGTAGGGTATGGGTTAGGGTTAGGGTTAGGGTTAGTGTTAGGGTTAGGGCTCGGTTTAGGGTAGGGGTTAGGATTAGGGTACGCGTTAGGGTTAGGGTAGGGGTTAGGGTTAGGGTACGCGTTAGGGTTAGGGTAGTTATTAAACCTATCCCACTCTCTAGATACCCCTTAGCACGTAAAGGAATATTATTTGGGGGTCCAGCCATGGAGAAGAGTTTAGACACCAGGATAAGATAAGGAACACACCAATCCTCAAAAAATCACATTAGGATTCTGTTTTTAACCTGTTCCTCAAAACACTAGTGCTTAGGAAATCTATTGCAGGCAGAAGCAGTCAAGGGTAGGTTAGGGTTAGGGTTTCGGTTAGGGTACGGCTTAGGGTACGGGTTCGGGGAGGGTTTCGGGTACGGCGTAGGGTATGGGTTAGGGTTAGGGTTAGGGCTCGGTTTAGGGTACGGGTTAGGATTAGTGTACGCGTTAGGGTTAGGGTAGTTATTAAACCTATCCCACTCTCTAGATACCCCTTAGCACGTAAAGGAATATTATTTGGGGGTCCAGCCATGGAGAAGAGTTTAGACACTAGGATAAGATAAGGAACACACCCATTCTCAAGAAATCACATTAGGATTGTCTTTTTAACCTGTTCCTTAAAACACTAGTGCTTAGGAAATCAATTGGAGGCAGAAGCTGTCAAGGGTAGCTTAGGGTTAGGGTTAGGGTTAGGGTTAGGGTTAGGGTACGGCTTAGGGTACGGGTTCGGGGAGGGGTTCGGGTATGGCGTAGGGTATGGGTTAAGGTTAGGGTTAGTGTTAGGGTTAGGGCTCGGTTTAGGGTATGGGTTAGGATTAGGGTACGCGTTAGGGTTAGGGTAGGGGTTAGGGTTAGGGTACGCGTTAGGGTTAGGGTAGTTATTAAACCTATCCCACTCTCTAGATACCCTTTAGCACCTAAAGGAATATTATTTGGGGGTCCAGCCATGGAGAAGAGTTTAGACACCAGGATTAGATAAGGAACACACCAATCAAAAAAATCACATTAGGATTCTCTTTTTAACCTGTTCCTTAAAACACTAGTGCTTAGGAAATCTATTGGAGGCAGAAGCAGTCAAGGGTAGCTTAGGGTTAGGGTTAGGGTTAGGGTACGGCTTAGGGTACGGGTTCGGGGAGGGGTTCGGGTACGGCGTAGGGTATGGGTTAGGGTTAGGGTTAGGGTTAGTGTTAGGGTTAGGGCTCGGTTTAGGGTACGGGTTAGGATTAGGGTATGCGTTAGGGTTAGGGTAGGGGTTAGGGTTAGGGTATGCGTTAGGATTAGGGTAGTTATTAAACCTATCCCACTCTCTAGATACCCCTTAGCACGTAAAGGAATTTTATTTGGGGGTCCAGCCATGGAGAAGAGTTTAGACACTAGGATAAGATAAGGAACACACCCATTCTCAAGAAGTCACATTAGGATTGTCTTTTTAAAATGTTCCTTAAAACACTAGTACTTAGGAAATCTATTGGAGGCAGAAGCAGTTAAGGGTAGCTTAGGGTTAGGGTTAGGGTTAGGGGTAGGGTTAGGGTACGGCTTAGGGTACGGGTTCGGGGAGGGGTTCGGGTATGGCGTAGGGTATGGGTTAGGGTTCGGTTTAGGGTAGGGGTTAGGATAAGGGTACGCATTAGGGTTAGGGTAGGGGTTAGGGTTAGGGTACGCGTTAGGGTTAGGTTAGTTATTAAACCTATCCCACTCTCTAGATACCCCTTAGCATGTAAAGGAATATTATTTGGGGGTCCAGCCATGGAGAAGAGTTTAGACACTAGGATAAGATAAGGAACACACCCATCCTCAAGAAATCACATTAGGATTGTCTTTTTAACCTGTTCCTTAAAACACTAGTGCTTAGGAAATCAATTGGAGGCAGAAGCTGTCAAGGGTAGCTTAGGGTTAGGGTTTGGGTTAGGGTTAGGGTTAGGGTTAGGGTTAGGGTTAGGGTACGGCTTAGGGTACGGGTTCGGGGAGGGGTTCCGGTACGGCATAGGGTATGGGTTAGGGTTAGGGTTAGTGCTCGGTTTAGGGTACGGTTTAGGATTAGGGTATGCGTTAGGGTTAGGGTAGGGGTTAGGGTTAGGGTACACGTTAGGGTTAGGGTAGTTATTAAACCTATCCCACTCTCTAGATACCCCTTAGCACGTAAAGGAATATTATTTTTGGGTCCAGCCATGGAGAAGAGTTTAGACACTAGGATAAGATAAGGAACACACCCATTCTCAAGAAATCACATTAGGATTCTCTTTTTAACCTGTTCCTTAAAACACTAGTACTTAGGAAATCTATTGGAGGCAGAAGCAGTCAAGGGTAGCTTAGGGTTAGGGTTAGGGTTAGGGTTAGGGTTAGGGTACGGCTTAGGGTACGGGTTCGGGGAGGGGTTCGGGTATGGCGTAGGGTATGGGTTAGGGTTAGGGTTAGTGTTAGGGTTAGGGCTCGGTTTAGGGTATGGGTTAGGATTAGGGTACGCGTTAGGGTTAGGGTAGGGGTTAGGGTTAGGTTACACGTTAGGGTTAGGGTAGTTATTAAACCTACCCCACTCTCTAGATACCCCTTAGCACGTAAAGGAATATTATTTGGGGTCCAGCCATGGAGAAGAGTTTAGACACTAGGATAATATAAGGAACACACCAATCAAAAAAATCACATTAGGATTCTCTTTTTAAACTGTTCCTCAAAACACTAGTGCTTAGGAAATCTATTGGAGGCAGAAGCAGTCAAAGGTAGCTTAGGGTTAGGGTTTGGGTTAGGGTACGGCTTAGGGTATGGGTTCGGGGAGGGGTTCGGGTACGGCGTAGGGTATGGGTTAGGGTTATGGTTAGGGTTAGTGTTAGGGTTAGGGCTCGGTTTAGGGTACGGGTTAGGATTAGGGTACGCGTTAGGGTTAGGGAGGTTATTAAACCTATCCCACTCTCTAGATACCCCTTAGCACGTAAAGGAATATTATTTGGGGGTCCAGCCATGGAGAAGAGTTTAGACACTAGGATAAGATAAGGAACACACCCATCCTCAAGAAATCACATTAGGATTGTCTTTTTAACCTGTTCCTTAAAACACTAGTGCTTAGGAAATCAATTGGAGGCAGAAGCTGTCAAGGGTAGCTTAGGGTTAGGGTTTGGGTTAGGGTTAGGGTTAGGTTAGTGTTAGGGTTAGGGTTAGGGTTAGGGGTTAGGGTTAGGGTTAGGATTAGGGTTACGGTTAGGGTTAGGGTTAGGGTTAGGGCTCGGTTTAGGGTACGGGTTAGGATTAGGGTACGCGTTAGGGTTAGGGTAGGGGTTAGGGTTAGGGTACGCATTAGGGTTAGGGTAGTTATTAAACCTATCCCACTCTCTAGATACACCTTAGCACGTAAAGGAATATTATTTGGGAGTCCAGCCATGGAGAAGAGTTTAGACAATAGGATAAGATAAGGAACACACCAATCCTCAAAAAATCACATTAGGATTCTCTTTTTAACCTGTTCCTTAAAACACTAGTGCTTAGGAAATCAATTGGAGGCAGAAGCTGTCAAGGGTAGCTTAGGGTTAGGGTTTGGGTGAGGGTTAGGGTTAGGGTTAGTGTTAGGGTTAGGGTTAGGGCTAGGGTTAGGGTTAGGGCTCGGTTTAGGGTACGGGTTAGGATTAGGGTACGCGTTAGGGTTAGGGTAGGGGTTAGGGTTAGGGTACGCGCTAGGGTTAGGGTAGTTATTAAACGTATCCCACTCTCTAGATACCCCTTAGCACGTAAAGGAATATCATTTGGGGGTCCAGCCATGGAGAAGAGTTCAGACAATAGGATAAGATAAGGAACACACCCATCCTCAAGAAATCACATTAGGATTGTGTTTTTAACCTGTTCCTTAAAACACTAGTGCTTAGGAAATCTATTGGAGGCAGAAGCAGTCAAGGGTAGCTTATGGTTAGGGTTAGGGTTAGGGTTAGGGTTAGGGTACGGCTTAGGGTACGGGTTCGGGGAGGGGTTCCGGTACGGCATAGGGTATGGGTTAGGGTTAGGGTTAGGGCTCGGTTTAGGGTACGGTTTAGGATTAGGGTACGCGTTAGGGTTAGGGTAGGGGTTAGGGTTAGGGTACACGTTAGGGTTAGGGTAGTTATTAAACCTATCCCACTCTCTAGATACCCCTTAGCACGTAAAGAAATACTATTTGGGGGTCCAGCCATGGAGAAGAGTTTAGACACTAGGATAAGATAAGGAACACACCCATTCTCAAGAAGTCACATTAGGATTGTCTTTTTAAACTGTTCCTTAAAACACTAGTACTTAGGAAATCTATTGGAGGCAGAAGCAGTCAAGGGTAGCTTAGGGTTAGGGTTAGGGTTAGGGTTAGGGTTAGGGTACGGCTTAGGGTACGGGTTCGGGGAGGGGTTCGGGTATGGCGTAGGGTATGGGTTAAGGTTAGGGTTAGTGTTAGGGTTAGGGCTCGGTTTAGGGTATGGGTTAGGATTAGGGTACGCGTTAGGGTTAGGGTAGGGGTTAGGGTTAGGGTACGCGTTAGGGTTAGGGTAGTTATTAAACCTATCCCACTCTTTAGATACCCTTTAGCACCTAAAGGAATATTATTTGGGGGTCCAGCCATGGAGAAGAGTTTAGACACCAGGATAAGATAAGGAACACACCAATCAAAAAAATCACATTAGGATTCTCTTTTTAACCTGTTCCTTAAAACACTAGTGCTTAGGAAATCTATTGGAGGCAGAAGCAGTCAAGGGTAGCTTAGGGTTAGGGTTAGGGTACGGCTTAGGGTACGGGTTCGGGGAGGGGTTCGGGTACGGCGTAGGGTATGGGTTAGGGTTAGGGTTAGGGTTAGTGTTAGGTTTAGGGCTCGGTTTAGGGTACGGGTTAGGATTAGTGTATGCGTTAGGGTTAGGGTATGCGTTAGGATTAGGGTAGTTATTAAACCTATCCCACTCTCTAGATACCCCTTAGCACGTAAAGGAATTTTATTTGGGGGTCCAGCCATGGAGAAGAGTTTAGACACTAGGATAAGATAAGGAACACACCCATTCTCAAGAAGTCACATTAGGATTGTCTTTTTAAACTGTTCCTTAAAACACTAGTACTTAGGAAACCTATTGGAGGCAGAAGCTGTCAAGGGTAGCTTAGGGTTAGGGTTTGGGTTAGGGTTAGGGTTAGGGTTAGTGTTAGGGTTAGGGTTAGGGCTAGGGTTAGGGTTAGGGCTCGGTTTAGGGTACGGGTTAGGATTAGGGTACGCGTTAGGGTTAGGGTAGCGGTTAGGGTTAGGGTACGCGCTAGGGTTAGGGTAGTTATTAAACGTATCCCACTCTCTAGATACCCCTTAGCACGTAAAGGAATATCATTTGGGGGTCCAGCCATGGAGAAGAGTTCAGACAATAGGATAAGGTAAGGAACACACCCATCCTCAAGAAATCACATTAGGATTGTGTTTTTAACCTGTTCCTTAAAACACTAGTGCTTAGGAAATCTATTGGAGGCAGAAGCAGTCAAGGGTAGCTTATGGTTAGGGTTAGGGTTAGGGTTAGGGTTAGGGTACGGCTTAGGGTACGGGTTCGGGGAGGGGTTCCGGTACGGCATAGGGTATGGGTTAGGGTTAGGGTTAGGGCTCGGTTTAGGGTACGGTTTAGGATTAGGGTACGCGTTAGGGTTAGGGTAGGGGTTAGGGTTAGGGTACGCGTTAGGGTTAGGGTAGTTATTAAACCTATCCCACTCTCTAGATACCCCTTAGCACGTAAAGAAATACTATTTGGGGGTCCAGCCATGGAGAAGAGTTTAGACACTAGGATAAGATAAGGAACACACCCATTCTCAAGAAGTCACATTAGGATTGTCTTTTTAAACTGTTCCTTAAAACACTAGTACTTAGGAAATCTATTGGAGGCAGAAGCAGTCAAGGGTAGCTTAGGGTTAGGGTTAGGGTTAGGGTGAGGGTTAGGGTACGGCTTAGGGTACGGGTTCGGGGAGGGGTTCGGGTATGGCGTAGGGTATGGGTTAAGGTTAGGGTTAGTGTTAGGGTTAGGGCTCGGTTTAGGGTATGGGTTAGGATTAGGGTACGCGTTAGGGTTAGGGTAGGGGTTAGGGTTAGGGTACGCGTTAGGGTTAGGGTAGTTATTAAACCTATCCCACTCTCTAGATACCCTTTAGCACCTAAAGGAATATTATTTGGGGGTCCAGCCATGGAGAAGAGTTTAGACACCAGGATTAGATAAGGAACACACCAATCAAAAAAATCACATTAGGATTCTCTTTTTAACCTGTTCCTTAAAACACTAGTGCTTAGGAAATCTATTGGAGGCAGAAGCAGTCAAGGGTAGCTTAGGGTTAGGGTTAGGGTTAGGGTACGGCTTAGGGTACGGGTTCGGGGAGGGGTTCGGGTACGGCGTAGGGTATGGGTTAGGGTTAGGGTTAGGGTTAGTGTTAGGGTTAGGGCTCGGTTTAGGGTACGGGTTAGGATTAGGGTATGCGTTAGGGTTAGGGTAGGGGTTAGGGTTAGGGTATGCGTTAGGATTAGGGTAGTTATTAAACCTATCCCACTCTCTAGATACCCCTTAGCACGTAAAGGAATTTTATTTGGGGGTCCAGCCATGGAGAAGAGTTTAGACACTAGGATAAGATAAGGAACACACCCATTCTCAAGAAGTCACATTAGGATTGTCTTTTTAAAATGTTCCTTAAAACACTAGTACTTAGGAAATCTATTGGAGGCAGAAGCAGTTAAGGGTAGCTTAGGGTTAGGGTTAGGGTTAGGGGTAGGGTTAGGGTACGGCTTAGGGTACGGGTTCGGGGAGGGGTTCGGGTATGGCGTAGGGTATGGGTTAGGGTTCGGTTTAGGGTAGGGGTTAGGATAAGGGTACGCATTAGGGTTAGGGTAGGGGTTAGGGTTAGGGTACGTGTTAGGGTTAGGTTAGTTATTAAACCTATCCCACTCTCTAGATACCCCTTAGCATGTAAAGGAATATTATTTGGGGGTCCAGCCATGGAGAAGAGTTTAGACACTAGGATAAGATAAGGAACACACCCATCCTCAAGAAATCACATTAGGATTGTCTTTTTAACCTGTTCCTTAAAACACTAGTGCTTAGGAAATCAATTGGAGGCAGAAGCTGTCAAGGGTAGCTTAGGGTTAGGGTTTGGGTTAGGGTTAGGGTTAGGGTTAGGGTTAGGGTTAGGGTACGGCTTAGGGTACGGGTTCGGGGAGGGGTTCCGGTACGGCATAGGGTATGGGTTAGGGTTAGGGTTAGGGCTCGGTTTAGGGTACGGTTTAGGATTAGGGTATGCGTTAGGGTTAGGGTAGGGGTTAGGGTTAGGGTACACGTTAGGGTTAGGGTAGTTATTAAACCTATCCCACTCTCTAGATACCCCTTAGCACGTAAAGGAATATTATTTGGGGGTCCAGCCATGGAGAAGAGTTTAGACACTAGGATAAGATAAGGAACACACCCATTCTCAAGAAATCACATTAGGATTCTCTTTTTAACCTGTTCCTTAAAACACTAGTACTTAGGAAATCTATTGGAGGCAGAAGCAGTCAAGGGTAGCTTAGGGTTAGGGTTAGGGTTAGGGTTAGGGTTAGGGTACGGCTTAGGGTACGGGTTCGGGGAGGGGTTCGGGTATGGCGTACGGTATGGGTTAGGGTTAGGGTTAGTGTTAGGGTTAGGGCTCGGTTTAGGGTATGGGTTAGGATTAGGGTACGCGTTAGGGTTAGGGTAGGGGTTAGGGTTAGGTTACACGTTAGGTTTAGGGTAGTTATTAAACCTACCCCACTCTCTAGATACCCCTTAGCACGTAAAGGAATATTATTTGGGGTCCAGCCATGGAGAAGAGTTTAGACACTAGGATAATATAAGGAACACACCAATCAAAAAAATCACATTAGGATTCTCTTTTTAAACTGTTCCTCAAAACACTAGTGCTTAGGAAATCTATTGGAGGCAGAAGCAGTCAAGGGTAGCTTAGGGTTAGGGTTTGGGTTAGGGTACGGCTTAGGGTACGGGTTCGGGGAGGGGTTCGGGTACGGCGTAGGGTATGGGTTAGGGTTATGGTTAGGGTTAGTGTTAGGGTTAGGGCTCGGTTTAGGGTACGGGTTAGGATTAGGGTACGCGTTAGGGTTAGGGTAGTTATTAAACCTATCCCACTCTCTAGATACCCCTTAGCACGTAAAGAAATATTATTTGGGGGCCAGCCATGGAGAAGAGTTTAGACACTAGGATAAGATAAGGAACACACCCATCCTCAAGAAATCACATTAGGATTGTCTTTTTAACCTGTTCCTTTAAACACTAGTGCTTAGGAAATCAATTGGAGGCAGAAGCTGTCAAGGGTAGCTTAGGGTTAGGGTTTGGGTTAGGGTTAGGGTTAGGGTTAGTGTTAGGGTTAGGGTTAGGGTTAGTGTTAGGGTTAGGGCTCGGTTTAGGGTACGGGTTAGGATTAGGGTACGCGTTAGGGTTAGGGTAGGGGTTATGGTTAGGGTACGCGCTAGGGTTAGGGTAGTTATTAAACGTATCCCACTCTCTAGATACCCCTTAGCACGTAAAGGAATATTATTTGGGGGTCCAGCCATGGAGAAGAGTTCAGACAATAGGATAAGATAAGGAACACACCCATCCTCAAGAAATCACATTAGGATTGTGTTTTTAACCTGTTCCTTAAAACACTAGTGCTTAGGAAATCTATTGGAGGCAGAAGCAGTCAAGTGAAGCTTAGGGTTATGGTTAGGGTTAGGGTTAGGGTACGGCTTAGGGCACGGGTTCGGGGAGGGGTTCCGGTACGGCATAGGGTATGGGTTAGGGTTAGGGTTAGGGCTCGGTTTAGGGTACGGTTTAGGATTAGGGTACGCGTTAGGGTTAGGGTAGGGGTAAGGGTTAGGGTACGCGTTAGGGTTAGGGTAGTTATTAAACCTATCCCACTCTCTAGATCCCCCTTAGCACGTAAAGGAATATTATTTGGGGGTCCAGCCATGGAGAAGAGTTTAGACACTAGGATAAGATAAGGAACACACCCATTCTCAAGAAATCACATTAGGATTGTCTTTTTAAACTGTTCCTTAAAACACTAGTACTTAGGAGATCTATTGGAGGCAGAAGCAGTCAAGGGTAGCTTAGGGTTAGGGTTAGGGTTAGGGTTAGGGTACGGCTTAGGGTACGGGTTCGGGGAGGGGTTCGGGTATGGCTTAGGGTATGGGTTAGGGTTAGGGTTAGGGTTAGTGTTAGGGTTAGGGCTCGGTTTAGGGTAGGGGTTAGGATTAGGGTACGCGTTAGGGTTACGGTAGGTGTTAGGTTTAGGGTACGCGTTAGGGTTAGGTTAGTTATTAAACCGATCCCACTCCCTAGATACCCCTTAGCATGTAAAGGAATATTATTTGGGGGTCCAGCCATGGAGAAGAGTTTAGACACTAGGTTAAGAAAAGGAACACACCCATTCTCAAGAAGTCACATTAGGATTGTCTTTTTAACCTGTTCCTTAAAACACTAGTGCTTAGGAAATCTATTGGAGGCAGAAGCAGTGAAGGGTAACTTAGGGTTAGGTTTAGGGTTAGGGTTAGGGTTAGGGTACGGCTTAGGGTACGGGTTCGGGGAGGGGTTCGGGTACGGCGTAGGGTATGGGCTAGGGTTAGGGTTAGGGTTAGTGTTAGGGTGAGGGCTCGGTTTAGAGTACGGGTTAGGATTAGGGTGCGCGTTAGGGTTAGGGTAGGGGTTAGGGTTAGGGTACGCGTTAGGGTTAGGGTAGTTATTAAAGCTATCCCACTCTCTAGATACCCCTTAGCACGTAAAGGAATATTATTTGGGGGTTCAGCCATGGAGAAGAGTTTAGACACTAGGATAAGATAAGGAACACACCCATTCTCAAGAAATCACATTAGGATTGTCTTTTTAAACTGTTCCTTAAAACACTAGTACTTAGGAAATCTATTGGAGGCAGAAGCAGTCAAGGGTAGCTTAGGGTTATGGTTAGGGTTAGGGTTAGGTTTAGGGTACGGCTTAGGGTACGGGTTCGGGGAGGTGTTCGGGTATGGCGTAGGGTATGGGTTAGGGTTAGGGTTAGGGTTAGTGTTAGGGTTAGGGCTCGGTTTAGGGTAGGGGTTAGGATTAGGGTACGCGTTATGGTTAGGGTAGGGGTTAGGGTTAGGGTACGCTTTAGGGTTAGGTTAGTTATTAAACCTATCCCACTCTCTGGATACCCCTTAGCATGTAAAGGAATATTATTTGGGGGTCCAGCCATGGAGAAGAGTTTAGACACTAGGTTAAGAAAAGGAACACACCCATTCTCAAGAAATCACATTAGGATTGTCTTTTTAACCTGTTCCTTAAAACACTAGTGCTTAGGAAATCTATTGGAGGCAGAAGCAGTGAAGGGTAACTTAGGGTTAGGTTTAGGGTTAGGGTTAGGGTTAGGGTACGGCTTAGGGTACGGGTTCGGGGAGGGGTTCGTGTACGGCGTAGGGTATGGGCTAGGGTTAGTGTTAGGGTTAGTGTTAGGGTGAGGGCTTAGTTTAGAGTACGGGTTAGGATTAGGGTGCGCGTTAGGGTTAGGGTAGGGGTTAGGGTTAGGGTACGCGTTAGGGTTAGGGTAGTTATTAAACCTATCCCACTCTCTAGATACCCCTTAGCACGTAAAGGAATATTATTTGGGGGTCCAGCCATGGAGAAGAGTTTAGACACCAGGATAAGATAAGGAACACATCAATCCTCAAAAAAATCACATTAGGATTCTCTTTTTAACCTGTTCCTCAAAACACTAGTGCTTAGGAAATCTATTGCAGGCAGAAGCAGTCAAGGGTAGCTTAGGGTTAGGGTTTGGGTTAGGGTACGGCTTAGGGTACGTGTTCGGGGAGGGGTTTGGGGACGGCGTAGGGTATGGGTTAGGGTTAGGGTTAGGGTTAGTGTTAGTGTTAGGGCTCGGTTTAGGGTACGGGTTAGGATTAGTGTACGCGTTAGGGTTAGGGTAGTTATTAAACCTATCCCACTCTCTAGATACCCCTTAGCACGTAAAGGAATATTATTTGGGGGTCCAGCCATGGAGAAGAGTTTAGACACTAGGATAAGATAAGGAACACACCCTTCCTCAAGAAATCACATTAGGATTGTCTTTTTAACCTGTTCCTTAAAACACTAGTGCTTAGGAAATCAATTGGAGGCAGAAGCTGTCAAGGGTAGCTTAGGCTTAGGGTTTGGGTTAGGGTTAGGGTTAGGGTTAGTGTTAGGGTTAGGGTTAGGGTTAGGGTTAGTGTTAGGGTTAGGGCTCGGTTTAGCGTACGGGTTAGGATTAGGGTACGCGTTAGGGTTAGGGTAGGGGTTATGGTTAGGGTACGCGCTAGGGTTAGGGTAGTTATTAAACGTATCCCACTCTCTAGATACCCCTTAGCACGTAAAGGAATATTATTTGGGGGTCCAGCCATGGAGAAGAGTTCAGACAATAGGATAAGAAAAGGAACACACCCATCCTCAAGAAATCACATTAGGATTGTGTTTTTAACCTGTTCCTTAAAACACTAGTGCTTAGGAAATCTATTGGAGGCAGAAGCTGTCAAGGGTAGCTTAGGGTTAGGGTTTGGGTGAGGGTTAGGGTTAGGGTTAGTGTTAGGTTTAGGGTTAGGGTTAGGGGTTAGGGTTAGGGTTAGGGTTAGGGTTAGGGTTAGGGCTCGGTTTAGGGTACGGGTTAGGATTAGGGTATGCGTTAGGGTTAGGGTAGGGGTTAGGGTTAGGGTACGCGCTAGGTTTAGGGTAGTTATTAAACGTATCCCACTCTCTAGATACCCCTTAGCACGTAAAGGAATATTATTTGGGGGTCCAGCCATGGAGAAGAGTTCAGACAATAGGATAAGATAAGGAACACACCCATCCTCAAAAAATCACATTAGGATTGTGTTTTTAACCTGTTCCTTAAAACACTAGTGCTTAGGAAATCTATTGGAGGCAGAAGCAGTCAAGGGAAGCTTAGGGTTAGGGTTATGGTTAGGGTTAGGGTTAGTGTACGGCTTAGGGTACGGGTTCGGGGAGGGGTTCCGGTACGGCATAGGGTATGGGTTAGGGTTAGGGTTAGGGCTCGGTTTTGGGTACGGTTTAGGATTAGGGTACGCGTTAGGGTTAGGGTAGGGGTTAGGGTTAGGGTACGCGTTAGGGTTAGGGTAGTTATTAAACCTATCCCACTCTCTAGATACCCCTTAGCACGTAAAGGAATATTATTTGGGGGTCCAGCCATGGAGAAGAGTTTAGACACTAGGATAAGATAAGGAACACACCCATTCTCAAGAAATCACATTAGGATTGTCTTTTTAAACTGTTCCTTAAAACACTAGTACTTAGGAGATCTATTGGAGGCAGAAGCAGTCAAGGGTAGCTTAGGGTTAGGGTTAGGGTTAGGGTTAGGGTACGGCTTAGGGTACGGGTTCGGGGAGGGGTTCGGGTATGGCGTAGGGTATGGGTTAGGGTTAGGGTTAGGGTTAGTGTTAGGGTTAGGGCTCGGTTTAGGGTAGGGGTTAGGATTAGGGTACGCGTTAGGGTTAGGGTAGGGGTTAGGGTTAGGGTACGCGTTAGGGTTAGGGTAGTTATTAAACCTATCCCACTCTCTAGATACCCCTTAGCACGTAAAGGAATATTATTTGGGGGTCCAGCCATGGAGAAGAGTTTAGACACCAGGATAAGATAAGGAACACACCAATCCTCAAAAAATCACATTAGGATTCTGTTTTTAACCTGTTCCTCAAAACACTAGTGCTTAGGAAATCTATTGCAGGCAGAAGCAGTCAAGGGTAGGTTAGGGTTAGGGTTTCGGTTAGGGTACGGCTTAGGGTACGGGTTCGGGGAGGGTTTCGGGTACGGCGTAGGGTATGGGTTAGGGTTAGGGTTAGGGCTCGGTTTAGGGTACGGGTTAGGATTAGTGTACGCGTTAGGGTTAGGGTAGTTATTAAACCTATCCCACTCTCTAGATACCCCTTAGCACGTAAAGGAATATTATTTGGGGGTCCAGCCATGGAGAAGAGTTTAGACACTAGGATAAGATAAGGAACACACCCATTCTCAAGAAATCACATTAGGATTGTCTTTTTAACCTGTTCCTTAAAACACTAGTGCTTAGGAAATCAATTGGAGGCAGAAGCTGTCAAGGGTAGCTTAGGGTTAGGGTTTGGGTTAGGGTTAGGGTTAGGGTTAGTGTTAGAGTTAGGGTTAGGTTTAGGGTTAGGGTTAGGGGTTAGGGTTAGGGTTAGGGTTAGGGTTAGGGTTAGTGTTAGGGTTAGGGCTCGGTTTAGGGTACGGGATAGGATTAGGGTACGCGTTAGGTTTAGGGTAGTTATTAAACGTATCCCACTCTCTAGATACCCCTTAGCACGTAAAGGTATATTATTTGGGGGTCCAGCCATGGAGAAGATTTCAGACAATACGATAAGATAAGGAACACACCCATCCTCAAGAAATCACATTAGGATTGTGTTTTTAACCTGTTCCTTAAAACACTAGTTCTTAGGAAATATATTGGAGGCAGAAGCAGTCAAGGGTAGCTTAGGGTTAGGGTTAGGGTTAGGGTTAGGGTTAGGGTACGGCTTACGGTACGGGTTCGGAGAGGGGTTCCGGTACGGCATAGGGTATGGGTTAGGGTTAGGGTTAGGGCTCGGTTTAGGGCACGGTTTAGGATTAGGGTATGCATTAGGGTTAGGGTAGGGGTTAGGGTTATGGTACGCGTTAGGGTTAGGGTAGTTATTAAACCTATCCCACTCTCTAGATACCACTTAGCACGTAAAGGAATATTATTTGGGGGTCCAGCCATGGAGAAGAGTTCAGACACTAGGATAAGATAAGGAACACACCCATCCTCAAGAAATCACATTATGATTTTCTTTTTAACCTGTTCCTTAAAACACTAGTACTTAGGAAATCTATTGGAGGCAGAAGCAGTCAAGGGTAGCTTAGGGTTAGGGTTAGGGTTAGGGTTAGGGTTAGGGTACGGCTTAGGGTACGGGTTCGGGGAGGGGTTCGGGTATGGCGTAGGGTATGGGTTAAGGTTAGGGTTAGTGTTAGGGTTAGGGCTCGGTTTAGGGTATGGGTTAGGATTAGGGTACGCGTTAGGGTTAGGGTAGGGGTTAGGGTTAGGGTACGCGTTAGGGTTAGGGTAGTTATTAAACCTATCCCACTCTCTAGATACCCTTTAGCACCTAAAGGAATATTATTTGGGGGTCCAGCCATGGAGAAGAGTTTAGACACCAGGATAAGATAAGGAACACACCAATCAAAAAAATCACATTAGGATTCTCTTTTTAACCTGTTCCTTAAAACACTAGTGCTTAGGAAATCTATTGGAGGCAGAAGCAGTCAAGGGTAGCTTAGGGTTAGGGTTAGGGTTAGGGTACGGCTTAGGGTACGGGTTCGGGGAGGGGTTCGGGTACGGCGTAGGGTATGGGTTAGGGTTAGGGTTAGGGTTAGTGTTAGGGTTAGGGCTCGGTTTAGGGTACGGGTTAGGATTAGGGTATGCGTTAGGGTTAGGGTAGGGGTTAGGGTTAGGGTATGCGTTAGTATTAGGGTAGTTATTAAACCTATCCCACTCTCTAGATACCCCTTAGCACGTAAAGGAATTTTATTTGGGGGTCCAGCCATGGAGAAGAGTTTAGACACTAGGATAAGATAAGGAACACACCCATTCTCAAGAAGTCACATTAGGATTGTCTTTTTAAAATGTTCCTTAAAACACTAGTACTTAGGAAATCTATTGGAGGCAGAAGCAGTTAAGGGTAGCTTAGGGTTAGGGTTAGGGTTAGGGGTAGGGTTAGGGTACGGCTTAGGGTACGGGTTCGGGGAGGGGTTCGGGTATGGCGTAGGGTATGGGTTAGGGTTCGGTTTAGGGTAGGGGTTAGGATTAGGGTACGCATTAGGGTTAGGGTAGGGGTTAGGGTTAAGGTACGCGTTAGGGTTAGGTTAGTTATTAAACCTATCCCACTCTCTAGATACCCCTTAGCACGTAAAGGAATATTATTTGGGGTCCAGCCATGGAGAAGAGTTTAGACACTAGGATAATATAAGGAACACACCAATCAAAAAAATCACATTAGGATTCTCTTTTTAAACTGTTCCTCAAAACACTAGTGCTTAGGAAATCTATTGGAGGCAGAAGCAGTCAAAGGTAGCTTAGGGTTAGGGTTTGGGTTAGGGTACGGCTTAGGGTACGGGTTCGGGGAGGGGTTCGGGTACGGCGTAGGGTATGGGTTAGGGTTATGGTTAGGGTTAGTGTTAGGGTTAGTGCTCGGTTTAGGGTACGGGTTAAGATTAGGGTACGCGTTAGGGTTAGGGTAGTTATTAAACCTATCCCACTCTCTAGATACCCCTTAGCACGTAAAGGAATATTATTTGGGGGTCCAGCCATGGAGAAGAGTTTAGACACTAGGATGAGATAAGGAACACACCCATCCTCAAGAAATCACATTAGGATTGTCTTTTTAACCTGTTCCTTAAAACACTAGTGCTTAGGAAATCAATTGGAGGCAGAAGCTGTCAAGGATAGCTTAGGGTTAGGGTTTGGGTTAGGGTTAGGGTTAGGTTAGTGTTAGGGTTAGGGTTAGGGTTAGGGGTTAGGGTTAGGGTTAGGATTAGGGTTACGGTTAGGGTTAGGGTTAGGGTTAGGGCTCGGTTTAGGGTACGGGTTAGGATTAGGGTACGCGTTAGGGTTAGGGTAGGGGTTAGGGTTAGGGTACGCATTAGGGTTAGGGTAGTTATTAAACCTATCCCAGTCTCTAGATACACCTTAGCACGTAAAGGAATATTATTTGGGAGTCCAGCCATGGAGAAGAGTTTAGACAATAGGATAAGATAAGGAACACACCAATCCTCAAAAAATCACATTAGGATTCTCTTTTTAACCTGTTCCTTAAAACACTAGTGCTTAGGAAATCAATTGGAGGCAGAAGCTGTCAAGGGTAGCTTAGGGTTAGGGTTTGGGTGAGGGTTAGGGTTAGGGTTAGTGTTAGGGTTAGGGTTAGGGCTAGGGTTAGGGTTAGGGCTCGGTTTAGGGTACGGGTTAGGATTAGGGTACGCGTTAGGGTTAGGGTAGGGGTTAGGGTTAGGGTACGCGCTAGGGTTAGGGTAGTTATTAAACGTATCCCACTCTCTAGATACCCCTTAGCACGTAAAGGAATATCATTTGGGGGTCCAGCCATGGAGAAGAGTTCAGACAATAGGATAAGATAAGGAACACACCCATCCTCAAGAAATCACATTAGGATTGTGTTTTTAACCTGTTCCTTAAAACACTAGTGCTTAGGAAATCTATTGGAGGCAGAAGCAGTCAAGGGTAGCTTATGGTTAGGGTTAGGGTTAGGGTTAGGGTTAGGGTACGGCTTAGGGTACGGGTTCGGGGAGGGGTTCCGGTACGGCATAGGGTATGGGTTAGGGTTAGGGTTAGGGCTCGGTTTAGGGTACGGTTTAGGATTAGGGTACGCGTTAGGGTTAGGGTAGGGGTTAGGGTTAGGGTACACGTTAGGTTTAGGGTAGTTATTAAACCTATCCCACTCTCTAGATACCCCTTAGCACGTAAAGAAATACTATTTGGGGGTCCAGCCATGGAGAAGAGTTTAGACACTAGGATAAGATAAGGAACACACCCATTCTCAAGAAGTCACATTAGGATTGTCTTTTTAAACTGTTCCTTAAAACACTAGTACTTAGGAAATCTATTGGAGGCAGAAGCAGTCAAGGGTAGCTTAGGGTTAGGGTTAGGGTTAGGGTTAGGGTTAGGGTACGGCTTAGGGTACGGGTTCGGGGAGGGGTTCGGGTATGGCGTAGGGTATGGGTTAAGGTTAGGGTTAGTGTTAGGGTTAGGGCTCGGTTTAGGGTATGGGTTAGGATTAGGGTACGCGTTAGGGTTAGGGTAGGGGTTAGGGTTAGGGTACGCGTTAGGGTTAGGGTAGTTATTAAACCTATCCCACTCTCTAGATACCCTTTAGCACCTAAAGGAATATTATTTGGGGGTCCAGCCATGGAGAAGAGTTTAGACACCAGGATAAGATAAGGAACACACCAATCAAAAAAATCACATTAGGATTCTCTTTTTAACCTGTTCCTTAAAACACTAGTGCTTAGGAAATCTATTGGAGGCAGAAGCAGTCAAGGGTAGCTTAGGGTTAGGGTTAGGGTTAGGGTACGGCTTAGGGTACGGGTTCGGGGAGGGGTTCGGGTACGGCGTAGGGTATGGGTTAGGGTTAGGGTTAGGGTTAGTGTTAGGGTTAGGGCTCGGTTTAGGGTACGGGTTAGGATTAGGGTATGCGTTAGGGTTAGGGTATGCGTTAGGATTAGGGTAGTTATTAAACCTATCCCACTCTCTAGATACCCCTTAGCACGTAAAGGAATTTTATTTGGGGGTCCAGCCATGGAGAAGAGTTTAGACACTAGGATAAGATAAGGAACACACCCATTCTCAAGAAGTCACATTAGGATTGTCTTTTTAAACTGTTCCTTAAAACACTAGTACTTAGGAAATCTATTGGAGGCAGAAGCTGTCAAGGGTAGCTTAGGGTTAGGGTTTGGGTTAGGGTTAGGGTTAGGGTTAGTGTTAGGGTTGGGGTTAGGGCTAGGGTTAGGGTTAGGGCTCGGTTTAGGGTACGGGTTAGGATTAGGGTACGCGTTAGGGTTAGGGTAGCGGTTAGGGTTAGGGTACGCGCTAGGGTTAGGGTAGTTATTAAACGTATCCCACTCTCTAGATACCCCTTAGCACGTAAAGGAATATCATTTGGGGGTCCAGCCATGGAGAAGAGTTCAGACAATAGGATAAGGTAAGGAACACACCCATCCTCAAGAAATCACATTAGGATTGTGTTTTTAACCTGTTCCTTAAAACACTAGTGCTTAGGAAATCTATTGGAGGCAGAAGCAGTCAAGGGTAGCTTATGGTTAGGGTTAGGGTTAGGGTTAGGGTTAGGGTACGGCTTAGGGTACGGGTTCGGGGAGGGGTTCCGGTACGGCATAGGGTATGGGTTAGGGTTAGGGTTAGGGCTCGGTTTAGGGTACGGTTTAGGATTAGGGTACGCGTTAGGGTTAGGGTAGGGGTTAGGGTTAGGGTACGCGTTAGGGTTAGGGTAGTTATTAAACCTATCCCACTCTCTAGATACCCCTTAGCACGTAAAGAAATACTATTTGGGGTTCCAGCCATGGAGAAGAGTTTAGACACTAGGATAAGATAAGGAACACACCCATTCTCAAGAAGTCACATTAGGATTGTCTTTTTAAACTGTTCCTTAAAACACTAGTACTTAGGAAATCTATTGGAGGCAGAAGCAGTCAAGGGTAGCTTAGGGTTAGGGTTAGGGTTAGGGTTAGGGTTAGGGTACGGCTTAGGGTACGGGTTCGGGGAGGGGTTCGGGTATGGCGTAGTGTATGGGTTAAGGTTAGGGTTAGTGTTAGGGTTAGGGCTCGGTTTAGGGTATGGGTTAGGATTAGGGTACGCGTTAGGGTTAGGGTAGGGGTTAGGGTTAGGGTACGCGTTAGGGTTAGGGTAGTTATTAAACCTATCCCACTCTCTAGATACCCTTTAGCACCTAAAGGAATATTATTTGGGGGTCCAGCCATGGAGAAGAGTTTAGACACCAGGATTAGATAAGGAACACACCAATCAAAAAAATCACATTAGGATTCTCTTTTTAACCTGTTCCTTAAAACACTAGTGCTTAGGAAATCTATTGGAGGCAGAAGCAGTCAAGGGTAGCTTAGGGTTAGGGTTAGGGTTAGGGTACGGCTTAGGGTACGGGTTCGGGGAGGGGTTCGGGTACGGCGTAGGGTATGGGTTAGGGTTAGGGTTAGGGTTAGTGTTAGGGTTAGGGCTCGGTTTAGGGTACGGGTTAGGATTAGGGTATGCGTTAGGGTTAGGGTAGGGGTTAGGGTTAGGGTATGCGTTAGGATTAGGGTAGTTATTAAACCTATCCCACTCTCTAGGTACCCCTTAGCACGTAAAGGAATTTTATTTGGGGGTCCAGCCATGGAGAAGAGTTTAGACACTAGGATAAGATAAGGAACACACCCATTCTCAAGAAGTCACATTAGGATTGTCTTTTTAAAATGTTCCTTAAAACACTAGTACTTAGGAAATCTATTGGAGGCAGAAGCAGTTAAGGGTAGCTTAGGGTTAGGGTTAGGGTTAGGGGTAGGGTTAGGGTACGGCTTAGGGTACGGGTTCGGGGAGGGGTTCGGGTATGGCGTAGGGTATGGGTTAGGGTTCGGTTTAGGGTAGGGGTTAGGATTAGGGTACGCATTAGGGTTAGGGTAGGGGTTAGGGTTAGGGTACGCGTTAGGGTTAGGTTAGTTATTAAACCTATCCCACTCTCTAGATACCCCTTAGCATGTAAAGGAATATTATTTGGGGGTCCAGCCATGGAGAAGAGTTTAGACACTAGGATAAGATAAGGAACACACCCATCCTCAAGAAATCACATTAGGATTGTCTTTTTAACCTGTTCCTTAAAACACTAGTACTTAGGAAATCTATTGGAGGCAGAAGCAGTCAAGGGTAGCTTAGGGTTAGGGTTAGGGTTAGGGTTAGGGTTAGGGTACGGCTTAGGGTACGGGTTCGGGGAGGGGTTCGGGTATGGCGTACGGTATGGGTTAGGGTTAGGGTTAGTGTTAGGTTTAGGGCTCGGTTTAGGGTATGGGTTAGGATTAGGGTACGCGTTAGGGTTAGGGTAGGGGTTAGGGTTAGGTTACACGTTAGGTTTAGGGTAGTTATTAAACCTACCCCACTCTCTAGATACCCCTTAGCACGTAAAGGAATATTATTTGGGGTCCAGCCATGGAGAAGAGTTTAGACACTAGGATAATATAAGGAACACACCAATCAAAAAAATCACATTAGGATTCTCTTTTTAAACTGTTCCTCAAAACACTAGTGCTTAGGAAATCTATTGGAGGCAGAAGCAGTCAAGGGTAGCTTAGGGTTAGGGTTTGGGTTAGGGTACGGCTTAGGGTACGGGTTCGGGGAGGGGTTCGGGTACGGCGTAGGGTATGGGTTAGGGTTATGGTTAGGGTTAGTGTTAGGGTTAGGGCTCGGTTTAGGGTACGGGTTAGGATTAGGGTACGCGTTAGGGTTAGGGTAGTTATTAAACCTATCCCACTCTCTAGATACCCCTTAGCACGTAAAGAAATATTATTTGGGGGCCAGCCATGGAGAAGAGTTTAGACACTAGGATAAGATAAGGAACACACCCATCCTCAAGAAATCACATTAGGATTGTCTTTTTAACCTGTTCCTTTAAACACTAGTGCTTAGGAAATCAATTGGAGGCAGAAGCTGTCAAGGGTAGCTTAGGGTTAGGGTTTGGGTTAGGGTTAGGGTTAGGGTTAGTGTTAGGGTTAGGGTTAGGGTTAGTGTTAGGGTTAGGGCTCGGTTTAGGGTACGGGTTAGGATTAGGGTACGCGTTAGGGTTAGGGTAGGGGTTATGGTTAGGGTACGCGCTAGGGTTAGGGTAGTTATTAAACGTATCCCACTCTCTAGATACCCCTTAGCACGTAAAGGAATATTATTTGGGGGTCCAGCCATGGAGAAGAGTTCAGACAATAGGATAAGATAAGGAACACACCCATCCTCAAGAAATCACATTAGGATTGTCTTTTTAACCTGTTCCTTAAAACACTAGTGCTTAGGAAATCAATTGGAGGCAGAAGCTGTCAAGGGTAGCTTAGGGTTAGGGTTTGGGTTAGGGTTAGGGTTAGGGTTAGGGTTAGGGTACGGCTTAGGGTACGGGTTCGGGGAGGGGTTCCGGTACGGCATAGGGTATGGGTTAGGGTTAGGGTTAGGGCTCGGTTTAGGGTACGGTTTAGGATTAGGGTATGCGTTAGGGTTAGGGTAGGGGTTAGGGTTAGGGTACACGTTAGGGTTAGGGTAGTTATTAAACCTATCCCACTCTCTAGATACCCCTTAGCACGTAAAGGAATATTATTTGGGGGTCCAGCCATGGAGAAGAGTTTAGACACTAGGATAAGATAAGGAACACACCCATTCTCAAGAAATCACATTAGGATTCTCTTTTTAACCTGTTCCTTAAAACACTAGTACTTAGGAAATCTATTGGAGGCAGAAGCAGTCAAGGGTAGCTTAGGGTTAGGGTTAGGGTTAGGGTTAGGGTTAGGGTACGGCTTAGGGTACGGGTTCGGGGAGGGCTTCGGGTATGGCGTACGGTATGGGTTAGGGTTAGGGTTAGTGTTAGGGTTAGGGCTCGGTTTAGGGTATGGGTTAGGATTAGGGTACACGTTAGGGTTAGGGTAGGGGTTAGGGTTAGGTTACACGTTAGGTTTAGGGTAGTTATTAAACCTACCCCACTCTCTAGATACCCCTTAGCACGTAAAGGAATATTATTTGGGGTCCAGCCATGGAGAAGAGTTTAGACACTAGGATAATATAAGGAACACACCAATCAAAAAAATCACATTAGGATTCTCTTTTTAAACTGTTCCTCAAAACACTAGTGCTTAGGAAATCTATTGGAGGCAGAAGCAGTCAAGGGTAGCTTAGGGTTAGGGTTTGGGTTAGGGTACGGCTTAGGGTACGGGTTCGGGGAGGGGTTCGGGTACGGCGTAGGGTATGGGTTAGGGTTATGGTTCGGGTTAGTGTTAGGGTTAGGGCTCGGTTTAGGGTACGGGTTAGGATTAGGGTACGCGTTAGGGTTAGGGTAGTTATTAAACCTATCCCACTCTCTAGATACCCCTTAGCACGTAAAGAAATATTATTTGGGGGCCAGCCATGGAGAAGAGTTTAGACAGTAGGATAAGATAAGGAACACACCCATCCTCAAGAAATCACATTAGGATTGTCTTTTTAACCTGTTCCTTTAAACACTAGTGCTTAGGAAATCAATTGGAGGCAGAAGCTGTCAAGGGTAGCTTAGGGTTAGGGTTTGGGTTAGGGTTAGGGTTAGGGTTAGTGTTAGGGTTAGGGTTATGGTTAGGGTTAGGGTTAGGGTACGGCTTAGGGTACGGGTTCGGGGAGGGGTTCCGGTACGGCATAGGGTATGGGTTAGGGTTAGGGTTAGGGCTCGGTTTAGGGTACGGTTTAGGATTAGGGTATGCGTTAGGGTTAGGGTAGGGGTTAGGGTTAGGGTACGCGTTATGGTTAGGGTAGTTATTAAACCTATCCCACTCTCTAGATACCCCTTAGCACGTAAAGGAATATTATTTGGGGGTCCAGCCATGGAGAAGAGTTTAGACACTAGGATAAGATAAGGAACACACCCATTCTCAAGAAATCACATTAGGATTGTCTTTTTAAACTGTTCCTTAAAACACTAGTACTTAGGAGATCTATTGGAGGCAGAAGCAGTCAAGGGTAGCTTAGGGTTAGGGTTAGGGTTAGGGTTAGGGTACGGCTTAGGGTACGGGTTCGGGGAGGGGTTCGGGTATGGCTTAGGGTATGGGTTAGGGTTAGGGTTAGGGTTAGTGTTAGGGTTAGGGCTCGGTTTAGGGTAGGGGTTAGGATTAGGGTACGCGTTAGGGTTACGGTAGGTGTTAGGGTTAGGGTACGCGTTAGGGTTAGGTTAGTTATTAAACCTATCCCACTCCCTAGATACCCCTTAGCATGTAAAGGAATATTATTTGGGGGTCCAGCCATGGAGAAGAGTTTAGACACTAGGTTAAGAAAAGGAACACACCCATTCTCAAGAAGTCACATTAGGATTGTCTTTTTAACCTGTTCCTCAAAACACTAGTGCTTAGGAAATCTATTGGAGGCAGAAGCAGTGAAGGGTAACTTAGGGTTAGGTTTAGGGTTAGGGTTAGGGTTAGGGTACGGCTTAGGGTACGGGTTCGGGGAGGGGTTCGGTTACGGCGTAGGGTATGGGCTAGGGTTAAGGTTAGGGTTAGTGTTAGGGTGAGGGCTCGGTTTACAGTACGGGTTAGGATTAGGGTGCGCGTTAGGGTTAGGGTAGGGGTTAGGGTTAGGGTACGCGTTAGGGTTAGGGTAGTTATTAAAGCTATCCCACTCTCTAGATACCCCTTAGCACGTAAAGGAATATTATTTGGGGGTTCAGCCATGGAGAAGAGTTTAGACACTAGGATAAGATAAGGAACACATCCATTCTCAAGAAATCACATTAGGATTGTCTTTTTAAACTGTTCCTTAAAACACTAGTACTTAGGAAATCTATTGGAGGCAGAAGCAGTCAAGGGTAGCTTAGGGTTATGGTTAGGGTTAGGGTTAGGTTTAGGGTACGGCTTAGGGTACGGGTTCGGGGAGGTGTTCGGGTATGGCGTAGGGTATGGGTTAGGGTTAGGGTTAGGGTTAGTGTTAGGGTTAGGGCTCGGTTTAGGGTAGGGGTTAGGATTAGGGTACGCGTTATGGTTAGGGTAGGGGTTAGGGTTAGGGTACGCTTTAGGGTTAGGTTAGTTATTAAACCTATCCCACTCTCTGGATACCCCTTAGCATGTAAAGGAATATTATTTGGGGGTCCAGCCATGGAGAAGAGTTTAGACACTAGGTTAAGAAAAGGAACACACCCATTCTCAAGAAATCACATTAGGATTGTCTTTTTAACCTGTTCCTTAAAACACTAGTGCTTAGGAAATCTATTGGAGGCAGAAGCAGTGAAGGGTAACTTAGGGTTAGGTTTAGGGTTAGGGTTAGGGTTAGGGTACGGCTTAGGGTACGGGTTCGGGGAGGGGTTCGGGTACCGCGTAGGGTATGGGCTAGGGTTAGGGTTAGGGTTAGTGTTAGGGTGAGGGCTCGGTTTAGAGTACGGGTTAGGATTAGGGTGCGCGTTAGGGTTAGGGTAGGGGTTAGGGTTAGGGTACAAGTTAGGGTTAGGGTAGTTATTAAACCTATCCCACTCTCTAGATACCCCTTAGCACGTAAAGGAATATTATTTGGGGGTCCAGCCATGGAGAAGAGTTTAGACACCAGGATAAGATAAGGAACACATCAATCCTCAAAAAAATCACATTAGGATTCTCTTTTTAACCTGTTCCTCAAAACACTAGTGCTTAGGAAATCTATTGCAGGCAGAAGCAGTCAAGGGTAGCTTAGGGTTAGGGTTTGGGTTAGGGTACGGCTTAGGGTACGTGTTCGGGGAGGGGTTTGGGGACGGCGTAGGGTATGGGTTAGGGTTAGGGTTAGGGTTAGGGTTAGTGTTAGTGTTAGGGCTCGGTTTAGGGTACGGGTTAGGATTAGTGTACGCGTTAGGGTTAGGGTAGTTATTAAACCTATCCCACTCTCTAGATACCCCTTAGCACGTAAAGGAATATTATTTGGGGGTCCAGCCATGGAGAAGAGTTTAGACACTAGGATAAGATAAGGAACACACCCTTCCTCAAGAAATCACATTAGGATTGTCTTTTTAACCTGTTCCTTAAAACACTAGTGCTTAGGAAATCAATTGGAGGCAGAAGCTGTCAAGGGTAGCTTAGGCTTAGGGTTTGGGTTAGGGTTAGGGTTAGGGTTAGTGTTAGGGTTAGGGTTAGGGTTAGGGTTAGTGTTAGGGTTAGGGCTCGGTTTAGCGTACGGGTTAGGATTAGGGTACGCGTTAGGGTTAGGGTAGGGGTTATGGTTAGGGTACGCGCTAGGGTTAGGGTAGTTATTAAACGTATCCCACTCTCTAGATACCCCTTAGCACGTAAAGGAATATTATTTGGGGGTCCAGCCATGGAGAAGAGTTCAGACAATAGGATAAGATAAGGAACACACCCATCCTCAAGAAATCACATTAGGATTGTGTTTTTAACCTGTTCCTTAAAACACTAGTGCTTAGGAAATCTATTGGAGGCAGAAGCAGTCAAGGGAAGCTTAGGGTTAGGGTTAGGGTTAGGGTTAGGGTTAGGGTACGGCTTAGAGTACGGGTTCGGGGAGGGGTTCCGGTACGGCATAGGGCATGGGTTAGGGTTAGGGTTAGGGCTCGGTTTTGGGTACGGTTTAGGATTAGGGTACGCGTTAGGGTTAGGGTAGGGGTTAGGGTTAGGGTACGCGTTAGGGTTAGGGTAGTTATTAAACCTATCCCACTCTCTAGATACCCCTTAGCACGTAAAGGAATATTATTTGGGGGTCCAGCCATGGAGAAGAGTTTAGACACTAGGATAAGATAAGGAACACACCCATTCTCAAGAAATCACATTAGGATTGTCTTTTTAAACTGTTCCTTAAAACACTAGTACTTAGGAGATCTATTGGAGGCAGAAGCAGTCAAGGGTAGCTTAGGGTTAGGGTTTGGGTTAGGGTTAGGGTTAGGGTTAGTGTTAGGGTTAGGGTAAGGGTTAGGGGTTAGGGTTAGGGTTAGGGTTAGGGTACGGCTTAGGGTACGGGTTCGGGGAGGTGTTCGGGTACGGCGTAGGGTATGGGTTAGGGTTAGGGTTAGGGTTAGTGTTAGGGTTAGGGCTCGGTTTAGGGTACGGGTTAGGATTAGGGTACGCGTTAGGGTTAGGGTAGGGGTTAGGGTTATGGTACGCGATAGGGTTAGGGTAGTTATTAAACCTATCCCACTCTCTAGATACCCCTTAGCACGTAAAGGAATATTATTTGGGGGTCCAGCCATGGAGAAGAGTTTAGACACCAGAATAAGATAAGGAACACACCAATCCTAAAAAAATCACATTAGGATTCTCTTTTTAACCTGTTCCTCAAAACACTTGTGCTTAGGAATTCTATTGCAGGCAGAAGCAGTCAAGGGTAGCTTAGGGTTAGGGCTTGGGTTAGGGTACGGCTTAGGGTAAGGGTTCGGGGAGGGGTTCGGGTACGGCGTAGGGTATGGGTTAGGGTTATGGTTAGGGTTAGTGTTAGGGTTAGGGCTCGGTTTAGGGTACGGGTTAGGATTAGTGTACGCGTTAGGTTTAGGGTAGTTATTAAACCTATCCCACTCTCTAGATACCGCTTAGCACGTAAAGGAATATTATTTGGTGGTCGAGCCATGGAGAAGAGTTTAGACACTAGGATAAGAAAAGGAACACACCCATCCTCAAGAAATCACATTAGGATTGTCTTTTTAACCTGTTCCTTAAAACACTAGTGCTTAGGAAATCAATTGGAGGCAGAAGCTGTCAAGGGTAGCTTAGGGTTAGGGTTTGGGTTAGGGTTAGGGTTAGGGTTAGTGTTAGGGTTAGGGTTAGGGTTACGGGTTAGGGTTAGGGTTAGGGTTAGGGTTAGGGGTAGGGTTAGGGCTTGGTTTAGGGTACGGGTTAGGATTAGGGTACGCGTTAGGGTTAGTGTAGGTGTTAGGGTTAGGGTACGCGTTAGGGTTAGGGTAGTTATTAAACCTATCCCACTCTCTAGATACCCCTTAGCACGTAAAGGAATATTATTTGGGGGTCCAGCCATGGAGAAGAGTTTAGACACCAGGATAAGATAAGGAACACACCAATCCTCAAAAAATCACAGTAGGATTCTCTTTTTAACCTGTTCCTCAAAACACTTGTGCTTAGGAATTCTATTTCAGGCAGAAGCAGTCAAGGGTAGCTTAGGGTTAGGGTTTGGGTTAGGGTACGGCTTAGGGTACGGGTTCGGGGAGGGGTTCGGGTACGGCGTAGGGTATGGGTTAGGGTTAGTGTTAGAGTTAGGGCTCGGTTTAGGGTACGGGTTAGGATTAGTGTACGCGTTAGGTTTAGGGTAGTTATTAAACCTATCCCACTCTCTAGATACCGCTTAGCACGTAAAGGAATATTATTTGGGGGTCCAGCCATGGAGAAGAGTTTAGACACTAGGATAAGATAAGGAACACACCCATCCTCAAGAAATCACATTAGGAATGTCTTTTTAACCTGTTCCTTAAAACACTAGTGCTTAGGAAATCAATTGGAGGCAGAAGCTGTCAAGGGTAGCTTAGGGTTAGGGTTTGGGTTAGGGTTAGGGTTAGGGTTAGTGTTAGGGTTAGGGTTAGGGTTAGGGTTACGGCTTAGGTTTAGGGTTAGGGTTAGGTTTAGGGTTAGGGTTAGGGCTCAGTTTAGGGTACCGGTTAGGATTAGGGTACGCGTTAGGGTTAGGGTAGTGGTTAGGGTTAGGGTACGCGCTAGGGTTAGGGTAGTTATTAAACGTATCCCACTCTCTAGATACCCCTTAGCACGTAAAGGAATATTATTTGGGGGTCCAGCCATGGAGAAGAGTTTAGACACCAGGATAAGATAAGGAACACACCAATCCTCAAAAAATCACAGTAGGATTCTCTTTTTAACCTGTTCCTCAAAACACTTGTGCTTAGGAATTCTATTTCAGGCAGAAGCAGTCAAGGGTAGCTTAGGGTTAGGGTTTGGGTTAGGGTACGGCTTAGGGTACGGGTTCGGGGAGGGTTTCGGGTACGGCGTAGGGTATGGGTTAGGGTTAGTGTTAGAGTTAGGGCTCGGTTTAGGGTACGGGTTACGATTAGTGTACGCGTTAGGGTTAGGGTAGGGGTTAGGGTTAGGGTACGCGTTAGGGTTAGGGTAGTTATTAAACCTATCCCACTCTCTAGATACCCCTTAGCACGTAAAGGAATATTATTTGGGGGTCCAGCCATGGAGAAGAGTTTAGACACTAGGATAAGATAAGGAACACACCCATTCTCGAGAAATCACATTAGGATTCTCTTTTTAACCTGTTCCTTAAAACACTAGTGCTTAGGAAATCTATTGGAGGCAGAAGCAGTCAAGGGTAGCTTAGGGTTAGGGTTAGGGTTAGGGTTAGGTTTAGGGTACAGCTTAGGGTACGGGTTCGGGGAGGGGTTCGGGTACGGCATAGGGTATGGGCTAGGGTTAGGGTTAGGGTTAGTGTTAGGGTTCGGGCTCGGTTTAGAGTACGGGTTAGGATTAGGGTACGAGTTAGGGTTAGGGTAGGGGTTAGGGTTAGGGTACGCGTTACGGTTAGGGTAGTTATTAAACCTATCCCACTCTCTAGATACCCCTTAGCACGTAAAGGAATATTATTTGGGGGTCCAGCCATGGAGAAGAGTTTAGACACTAGGATAAGATAAGGAACACACCCATTCTCGAGAAATCACATTAGGATTCTCTTTTTAACCTGTTCCTTAAAACACTAGTGCTTAGGAAATCTATTGGAGGCAGAAGCAGTCAAGGGTAGCTTAGGGTTAGGGTTAGGGTTAGGGTTAGCGTTAGGGTACGGCTTAGGGTACGGGTTCGGGGAGGGGTTCGGGTACGGCGTAGGGTATGGGCTAGGGTTAGGGTTAGGGTTAGTGTTAGGGTTCGGGCTCGGTTTATGGTACGGGTTAGGATTAGGGTACGCGTTAGGGTTAGGGTAGGGGTTAGGGTTAGGGTACGCGTTACGGTTAGGGTAGTTATTAAACCTATCCCACTCTCTAGATACCCCTTAGCACGTAAAGGAATATTATTTGGGGGTCCAGCCATGGAGAAGAGTTTAGACACTAGGATAAGATAAGGAACACACCCATTCTCAAGAAATCACATTAGGATTCCCTTTTTAACCTGTTCCTTAAAACACTAGTGCTTAGGAAATTTATTGGAGGCAGAAGCAGTCAAGGGTAGCTTAGGGTTAGGGTTAGGGTTAGGGTTAGCTTTAGGGTACGGCTTAGGGTACGGGTTCGGGGAGGGGTTCGGGTACGGCGTAGGGTATGGGCTAGGGTTAGGGTTAGGGTTAGTGTTAGGGTTCGGGCTCGGTTTAGGGTACGGGTTAGGATTAGGGTACGCGTTAGGGTTAGGGTAGGGGTTAGGGTTAGGGTACGCGTTAGGGTTAGGGTAGTTATTAAACCTATCCCACTCTCTAGATCCCCCTTAGCACGTAAAGGAATATTATTTGGGGATCCAGCCATGGAGAAGAGTTTAGACACTAGAATAAGATAATGAACACACCCATTCTCAAGAAATCACATTAGGATTCTCTTTTTAACCTGTTCCTTAAAACACTAGTGCTTAGGAAATCTATTGGAGGCAGAAGCAGTCAAGGGTAGCTTAGGGTTAGGGTTAGGGTTAGGGTTAGGGTTAGGGTACGGCTTAGGGTACGGGATCGGGGAGGGGTTCGGGTACGGCGTAGGGTATGGGCTAGGGTTAGGGTTAGTGTTAGGGTTAGGGCTCGGTTTAGGGTACGGGTTAGGGTTAGGGTACGCGTTAGGGTTAGGGTAGGGGTTAGGGTTAGGGTACGCGTTAGGGTTAGGGTAGTTATTAAACCTATCCCACTCTCTAGATACCCCTTAGCACGTAAAGGAATATTATTTGGGGGTCCAGCCATGGAGAAGAGTTTAGACACTAGGATAAGATAAGGAACACACCCATTCTCGAGAAATCACATTAGGATTCTCTTTTTAACCTGTTCCTTAAAACACTAGTGCTTAGGAAATCTATTGGAGGCAGAAGCAGTCAAGGGTAGCTTAGGGTTAGGGTTAGGGTTAGGGTTAGCGTTAGGGTACGGCTTAGGGTACGGGTTCGGGGAGGGGTTCGGGTACGGCGTAGGGTATGGGCTAGGGTTAGGGTTAGGGTTAGTGTTAGGGTTCGGGCTCGGTTTAGGGTACGGGTTAGGATTAGGGTACGCGTTAGGGTTAGGGTAGGGGTTAGGGTTAGGGTACGCGTTAGGGTTAGGGTAGTTATTAAACCTATCCCACTCTCTAGATACCCCTTAGCACGTAAAGGAATATTATTTGTGGGTCCAGCCATGGAGAAGAGTTTAGACACTACGATAAGATAAGGAACACACCCATTCTCAAGAAATCACATTAGGATTCTCTTTTTAACCTGTTCCTTAAAACACTAGTGCTTAGGAAATCTATTGGAGGCAGAAGCAGTCAAGGGTAGCTTAGGGTTAGGGTTAGGGTTAGGGTTAGGGTTAGGGTACGGCTTAGGGTACAGGTTCAGGGAGGGGTTCGGGTACGGCGTAGGGTATGGGCTAGGGTTAGGGTTAGGGTTAGTGTTAGGGTTAGGGCTCGGTTTAGGGTACGGGTTAGGATTAGGGTACGCGTTAGGGTTAGGGTAGGGGTTAGGGTTAGGGTACGCGTTAGGGTTAGGGTAGTTATTAAACCTATCCCACTCTCCAGATACCCCTTAGCACGTAAAGGAATATTATTTGGGGGTCCAGCCATGGAGAAGAGTTTAGACACCAGGATAAGATAAGGAACACACCAATCCTCAAAAAATCACAGTAGGATTCTCTTTTTAACCTGTTCCTCAAAACACTTGTGCTTAGGAATTCTATTTCAGGCAGAAGCAGTCAAGGGTAGCTTAGGGTTAGGGTTTGGGTTAGGGTACGGCTTAGGGTACGGGTTCGGGGAGGGGTTCGGGTACGGCGTAGGGTATGGGTTAGGGTTAGTGTTAGAGTTAGGGCTCGGTTTAGGGTACGGGTTAGGATTAGTGTACGCGTTAGGTTTAGGGTAGTTATTAAACCTATCCCACTCTCTAGATACCGCTTAGCACGTAAAGGAATATTATTTGGGGGTCCAGCCATGGAGAAGAGTTTAGACACTAGGATAAGATAAGGAACACACCCATCCTCAAGAAATCACATTAGGAATGTCTTTTTAACCTGTTCCTTAAAACACTAGTGCTTAGGAAATCAATTGGAGGCAGAAGCTGTCAAGGGTAGCTTAGGGTTAGGGTTTGGGTTAGGGTTAGGGTTAGGGTTAGTGTTAGGGTTAGGGTTAGGGTTAGGGTTACGGCTTAGGTTTAGGGTTAGGGTTAGGTTTAGGGTTAGGGTTAGGGCTCAGTTTAGGGTACCGGTTAGGATTAGGGTACGCGTTAGGGTTAGGGTAGTGGTTAGGGTTAGGGTACGCGCTAGGGTTAGGGTAGTTATTAAACGTATCCCACTCTCTAGATACCCCTTAGCACGTAAAGGAATATTATTTGGGGGTCCAGCCATGGAGAAGAGTTTAGACACCAGGATAAGATAAGGAACACACCAATCCTCAAAAAATCACAGTAGGATTCTCTTTTTAACCTGTTCCTCAAAACACTTGTGCTTAGGAATTCTATTTCAGGCAGAAGCAGTCAAGGGTAGCTTAGGGTTAGGGTTTGGGTTAGGGTACGGCTTAGGGTACGGGTTCGGGGAGGGTTTCGGGTACGGCGTAGGGTATGGGTTAGGGTTAGTGTTAGAGTTAGGGCTCGGTTTAGGGTACGGGTTACGATTAGTGTACGCGTTAGGGTTAGGGTAGGGGTTAGGGTTAGGGTACGCGTTAGGGTTAGGGTAGTTATTAAACCTATCCCACTCTCTAGATACCCCTTAGCACGTAAAGGAATATTATTTGGGGGTCCAGCCATGGAGAAGAGTTTAGACACTAGGATAAGATAAGGAACACACCCATTCTCGAGAAATCACATTAGGATTCTCTTTTTAACCTGTTCCTTAAAACACTAGTGCTTAGGAAATCTATTGGAGGCAGAAGCAGTCAAGGGTAGCTTAGGGTTAGGGTTAGGGTTAGGGTTAGGTTTAGGGTACAGCTTAGGGTACGGGTTCGGGGAGGGGTTCGGGTACGGCATAGGGTATGGGCTAGGGTTAGGGTTAGGGTTAGTGTTAGGGTTCGGGCTCGGTTTAGAGTATGGGTTAGGATTAGGGTACGAGTTAGGGTTAGGGTAGGGGTTAGGGTTAGGGTACGCGTTACGGTTAGGGTAGTTATTAAACCTATCCCACTCTCTAGATACCCCTTAGCACGTAAAGGAATATTATTTGGGGGTCCAGCCATGGAGAAGAGTTTAGACACTAGGATAAGATAAGGAACACACCCATTCTCGAGAAATCACATTAGGATTCTCTTTTTAACCTGTTCCTTAAAACACTAGTGCTTAGGAAATCTATTGGAGGCAGAAGCAGTCAAGGGTAGCTTAGGGTTAGGGTTAGGGTTAGGGTTAGCGTTAGGGTACGGCTTAGGGTACGGGTTCGGGGAGGGGTTCGGGTACGGCGTAGGGTATGGGCTAGGGTTAGGGTTAGGGTTAGTGTTAGGGTTCGGGCTCGGTTTATGGTACGGGTTAGGATTAGGGTACGCGTTAGGGTTAGGGTAGGGGTTAGGGTTAGGGTACGCGTTACGGTTAGGGTAGTTATTAAACCTATCCCACTCTCTAGATACCCCTTAGCACGTAAAGGAATATTATTTGGGGGTCCAGCCATGGAGAAGAGTTTAGACACTAGGATAAGATAAGGAACACACCCATTCTCAAGAAATCACATTAGGATTCCCTTTTTAACCTGTTCCTTAAAACACTAGTGCTTAGGAAATTTATTGGAGGCAGAAGCAGTCAAGGGTAGCTTAGGGTTAGGGTTAGGGTTAGGGTTAGCTTTAGGGTACGGCTTAGGGTACGGGTTCGGGGAGGGGTTCGGGTACGGCGTAGGGTATGGGCTAGGGTTAGGGTTAGGGTTAGTGTTAGGGTTCGGGCTCGGTTTAGGGTACGGGTTAGGATTAGGGTACGCGTTAGGGTTAGGGTAGGGGTTAGGGTTAGGGTACGCGTTAGGGTTAGGGTAGTTATTAAACCTATCCCACTCTCTAGATCCCCCTTAGCACGTAAAGGAATATTATTTGGGGATCCAGCCATGGAGAAGAGTTTAGACACTAGAATAAGATAATGAACACACCCATTCTCAAGAAATCACATTAGGATTCTCTTTTTAACCTGTTCCTTAAAACACTAGTGCTTAGGAAATCTATTGGAGGCAGAAGCAGTCAAGGGTAGCTTAGGGTTAGGGTTAGGGTTAGGGTTAGGGTTAGGGTACGGCTTAGGGTACGGGATCGGGGAGGGGTTCGGGTACGGCGTAGGGTATGGGCTAGGGTTAGGGTTAGTGTTAGGGTTAGGGCTCGGTTTAGGGTACGGGTTAGGGTTAGGGTACGCGTTAGGGTTAGGGTAGGGGTTAGGGTTAGGGTACGCGTTAGGGTTAGGGTAGTTATTAAACCTATCCCACTCTCTAGATACCCCTTAGCACGTAAAGGAATATTATTTGGGGGTCCAGCCATGGAGAAGAGTTTAGACACTAGGATAAGATAAGGAACACACCCATTCTCGAGAAATCACATTAGGATTCTCTTTTTAACCTGTTCCTTAAAACACTAGTGCTTAGGAAATCTATTGGAGGCAGAAGCAGTCAAGGGTAGCTTAGGGTTAGGGTTAGGGTTAGGGTTAGCGTTAGGGTACGGCTTAGGGTACGGGTTCGGGGAGGGGTTCGGGTACGGCGTAGGGTATGGGCTAGGGTTAGGGTTAGGGTTAGTGTTAGGGTTCGGGCTCGGTTTAGGGTACGGGTTAGGATTAGGGTACGCGTTAGGGTTAGGGTAGGGGTTAGGGTTAGGGTACGCGTTAGGGTTAGGGTAGTTATTAAACCTATCCCACTCTCTAGATACCCCTTAGCACGTAAAGGAATATTATTTGTGGGTCCAGCCATGGAGAAGAGTTTAGACACTACGATAAGATAAGGAACACACCCATTCTCAAGAAATCACATTAGGATTCTCTTTTTAACCTGTTCCTTAAAACACTAGTGCTTAGGAAATCTATTGGAGGCAGAAGCAGTCAAGGGTAGCTTAGGGTTAGGGTTAGGGTTAGGGTTAGGGTTAGGGTACGGCTTAGGGTACAGGTTCAGGGAGTGGTTCGGGTACGGCGTAGGGTATGGGCTAGGGTTAGGGTTAGGGTTAGTGTTAGGGTTAGGGCTCGGTTTAGGGTACGGGTTAGGATTAGGGTACGCGTTAGGGTTAGGGTAGGGGTTAGGGTTAGGGTACGCGTTAGGGTTAGGGTAGTTATTAAACCTATCCCACTCTCCAGATACCCCTTAGCACGTAAAGGAATATTATTTGGGGGTCCAGCCATGGAGAAGAGTTTAGACACTAGGAGAAGATAAGGAACACACCCATTCTCAAGAAATCACATTAGGATTCTCTTTTTAACCTGTTCCTTAAAACACTAGTGCTTAGGAAATCTATTGGAGGCAGAAGCAGTCAAGGGTAGCTTAGGGTTAGGGTTAGGGTTAGGGTTAGGGTTAGGGTACGGCTTAGGGTAAGGGTTCGGGGAGGGGTTCGGGTACGGCATAGGGTATGGGCTAGGGTTAGGGTTAGGATTAGTGTTAGGGTTAGGGCTCGGTTTAGGGTACGGGTTAGGATTAGGGTACGCGTTAGGGTTAGGGTAGGGGTTAGGGTTAGGGTACGCGTTACGGTTAGGGTAGTTATTAAACCTATCCCACTCTCTAGATACCCCTTAGCACGTAAAGGAATATTATTTGGGGGTCCAGCCATGGAGAAGAGTTTAGACACTAGGATACGATAAGGAACACACCCATTCTCAAGAAATCACATTAGGATTCTCTTTTTAACCTGTTCCTTAAAACACTAGTGTTTAGGAAATCTATTGGAGGCAGAAGCAGTCAAGGGTAGCTTAGGGTTAGGGTTAGGGTTAGGGTTAGGGTTAGGGTACGGCTTAGGGTACGGGTTCGGGGAGGGGTTCGGGTACGGCGTAGGGTATGGGCTAGGGTTAGGGTTAGGGTTAGTGTTAGGGTTAGGGCTCGGTTTAGGGTACGGGTTAGGATTAGGGTACGCGTTAGGGTTAGGGTAGGGGTTAGGGTTAGGGTACGCGTTAAGGTTAGGGTAGTTATTAAACCTATCCCACTCTCTAGATACCCCTTAGCACGTAAAGGAATATTATTTGGGGGTCCAGCCATGGAGAAGAGTTTAGACACTAGGATAAGATAAGGAACACACCCATTCTCAAGAAATCACATTAGGATTCTCTTTTTAACCTGTTCCTTAAAACACTAGTGCTTAGGAAATCTATTGGAGGCAGAAGCAGTCAAGGGTAGCTTAGGGTTAGGGTTAGGGTTAGGGTTAGGGTTATGGTATGGCTTAGGGTACAGGTTCGGGGAGGGGTTCGGGTACGACGTAGGCTATGGGCTAGGGTTAGGGTTAGGGTTAGGGTTAGGGTTAGGGTTAGGGTTAGGGTACGGCTTAGGGTACAGTTTCAGGGAGGGGTTCGGGTACGGCGTAGGGTATGGGCTAGGGTTAGGGTTAGGGTTAGTGTTAGGGTTCGGGCTCGGTTTAGGGTACGTGTTAGGATTAGGGTACGCGTTAGGGTTAGGGTAGGGGTTAGGGTTAGGGTACGCGTTAGGGTTTGGGTAGTTATTAAACCTATCCAACTCTCTAGATCCCCCTTAGCACGTAAAGGTATATTATTTGGGGATCCAGCCATGGAGAAGAGTTTAGACACTAGGATAAGATAAGGAACACACCCATTCTCAAGAAATCACATTAGGATTCTCTTTTTAACCTGTTCCTTAAAACACTAGTGCTTAGGAAATCTATTGGAGGCAGAAGCAGTCAAGGGTAGCTTAGGGTTAGGGTTAGGGTTAGGGTACGGCTTAGGGTACGGGTTCGGGTAGGGGTTCGGGTACGGCGTAGGGTATGGGCTAGGGTTAGGGTTAGGGTTAGTGTTAGGGTTAGGGCTCGGTTTAGGGTACGGGTTAGGATTAGGGTACGCGTTAGGGTTAGGGTAGGGGTTAGGGTTAGGGTACGCGTTAGGGTTAGGGTAGTTATTAAACCTATCCCACTCTCTAGATACCCCTTAGCACGTAAAGGAATATTATTTGGGGGTCCAGCCATGGAGAAGAGTTTAGACACTAGGATAAGATAAGGAACACACCCATTCTCAAGAAATCACATTAGGATTCTCTTTTTAACCTGTTCCTTAAAACACTAGTGCTTAGGAAATCTATTGGAGGCAGAAGCAGTCAAGGGTAGCTTAGGGTTAGGGTTAGGGTTAGGGTTAGGGTTAGGGTACGGCTTAGGGTACAGGTTCGGGGAGGGGTTCGGGTACGGCGTAGGGTATGGGCTAGGGTTAGGGTTAGGGTTAGTGTTAGGGTTAGGGCTCGGTTTAGGGTACGGGTTAGGATTAGGGTACGAGTTAGGGTTAGGGTAGGTGTTAGGGTTAGGGTACGCGTTACGGTTAGGGTAGTTATTAAACCTATCCCACTCTCTAGATACCCCTTAGCACGTAAAGGAATATTATTTGGGGGTCCAGCCATGGAGAAGAGTTTAGACACTAGGATAAGATAAGGAACACACCCATTCTCGAGAAATCACATTAGGATTCTCTTTTTAACCTGTTCATTAAAACACTAGTGCTTAGGAAATCTATTGGAGGCAGAAGCAGTCAAGGGTAGCTTAGGGTTAGGGTTAGGGTTAGGGTTAGCGTTAGGGTACGGCTTAGGGTACGGGTTCGGGGAGGGGTTCGGGTACGGCGTAGGGTATGGGCTAGGGTTAGGGTTAGGGTTAGTGTTAGGGTTCGGGCTCGGTTTAGGGTACGGGTTAGGATTAGGGTACGCGTTAGGGTTAGGGTAGGGGTTAGGGTTAGGGTACACGTTAGGGTTAGGGTAGTTATTAAACCTATCCCACTCTCTAGATACCCCTTAGCACGTAAAGGAATATTATTTGGGGGTCCAGCCATGGAGAAGAGTTTAGACACTACGATAAGATAAGGAACACACCCATTCTCAAGAAATCACATTAGGATTCTCATTTTAACCTGTTCCTTAAAACACTAGTGCTTAGGAAATCTATTGGAGGCAGAAGCAGTCAAGGGTAGCTTAGGGTTAGGGTTAGGGTTAGGGTTAGGGTTAGGGTACGGCTTAGGGTACAGGTTCAGAGAGGGGTTCGGTTACGGCGTAGGGTATGGGCTAGGGTTAGGGTTAGGGTTAGTGTTAGGGTTAGGGCTCGGTTTAGGGTACGGGTTAGGATTAGGGTACGCGTTAGGGTTAGGGTAGGGGTTAGGGTTAGGGTACGCGTTATGGTTAGGGTAGTTATTAAACCTATCCCACTCTCTAGATACCCCTTAGCACGTAAAGGAATATTATTTGGGGGTCCAGCCATGGAGAAGAGTTTAGACACTAGGATAAGATAAGGAACACACCCATTCTCGAGAAATCACATTAGGATTCTCTTTTTAACCTGTTCCTTAAAACACTAGTGCTTAGGAAATCTATTGGAGGCAGAAGCAGTCAAGGGTAGCTTAGGGTTAGGGTTAGGGTTAGGGTTAGGGTTAGGGTACGGCTTAGGGTACGGGTTCGGGGAGGGGTTCGGGTACGGCATAGGGTATGGGCTAGGGTTAGGGTTAGGGTTAGTGTTAGGGTTAGGGCTCGGTTTAGGGTACGGGTTAGGATTAGGGTACGCGTTAGGGTTAGGGTAGGGGTTAGGGTTAGGGTACGCGTTAGGGTTAGGGTAGTTATTAAACCTATCCCACTCTCTAGATACCCCTTAGCACGTAAAGGAATATTATTTGGGGGTCCAGCCATGGAGAAGAGTTTAGACACTAGGATAAGATAAGGAACACACCCATTCTCAAGAAATCACATTAGGATTCTCTTTTTAACCTGTTCCTTAAAACACTAGTGCTTAGGAAATCTATTGGAGGCAGAAGCAGTCAAGGGTAGCTTAGGGTTAGGGTTAGGGTTAGGGTACGGCTTAGGGTACGGGTTCGGGGAGGGGTTCGGGTACGGCGTAGGGTATGGGCTAGGGTTAGGGTTAGGGTTAGTGTTAGGGTTAGGGCTCGGTTTAGGGTACGGGTTAGGATTAGGGTACGCGTTAGGGTTAGGGTAGGGGTTAGGGTTAGGGTAGGGGTTAGGGTTAGGGTAGTTATTAAACCTATCCCACTCTCTAGATACCCCTTAGCACGTAAAGGAATATTATTTGGGGGTCCAGCCATGGAGAAGAGTTTAGACACTAGGATAAGATAAGGAACACACCCATTCTCAAGAAATCACATTAGGATTCTCTTTTTAACCTGTTCCTTAAAACACTAGTGCTTAGGAAATCTATTGGAGGCAGAAGCAGTCAAGGGTAGCTTAGGGTTAGGGTTAGGGTTAGGGTTAGGGTTAGGGTACGGCTTAGGGTACGGGTTCGGGGAGGGGTTCGGGTACGGCATAGGGTATGGGCTAGGGTTAGGGTTAGGATTAGTGTTAGGGTTAGGGCTCGGTTTAGGGTACGGGTTAGGATTAGGGTACGCGTTAGGGTTAGGGTAGGGGTTAGGGTTAGGGTACGCGTTACGGTTAGGGTAGTTATTAAACCTATCCCACTCTCTAGATACCCCTTAGCACGTAAAGGAATATTATTTGGGGGTCCAGCCATGGAGAAGAGTTTAGACACTAGGATACGATAAGGAACACACCCATTCTCAAGAAATCACATTAGGATTCTCTTTTTAACCTGTTCCTTAAAACACTAGTGTTTAGGAAATCTATTGGAGGCAGAAGCAGTCAAGGGTAGCTTAGGGTTAGGGTTAGGGTTAGGGTTAGGGTTAGGGTACGGCTTAGGGTACGGGTTCGGGGAGGGTTTCGGGCACGGCGTAGAGTATGGGCTAGGGTTAGGGTTAGGGTTAGTGTTAGGGTTAGGGCTCGGTTTAGGGTACGGGTTAGGATTAGGGTACGCGTTAGGGTTAGGGTAGTTATTAAACCTATCCCACTCTCTAGATACCCCTTAGCACGTAAAGGAATATTATTTGGGGGTCCAGCCATGGAGAAGAGTTTAGACACTAGGATAAGATAAGGAACACACCCATTCTCAAGAAATCACATTAGGATTCTCTTTTTAACCTGTTCCTTAAAACACTAGTGCTTAGGAAATCTATTGGAGGCAGAAGCAGTCAAGGGTAGCTTAGGGTTAGGGTTAGGGTTAGGGTACGGCTTAGGATACGGGTTCGGGGAGGCGTTCGGGTACGGCGTAGGGTATGGGCTAGGGTTAGGGTTAGGGTTAGTGTTAGGGTTAGGGCTCGGTTTAGGGTACGGGTTAGGATTAGGGTACGCGTTAGGGTTAGGGTAGGGGTTAGGGTTAGGGTACGCGTTAGGGTTAGGGTAGTTATTAAACTTATCCCACTCTCTAGATACCCCTTAGCACGTAAAGGAATATTATTTGGGGGTCCAGCCATGGAGAAGAGTTTAGACACTAGGATAAGATAAGGAACACACCCATTCTCAAGAAATCACATTAGGATTCTCTTTTTAACCTGTTCCTTAAAACACTAGTGCTTAGGAAATCTATTGGAGGCAGAAGCAGTCAAGGGTAGCTTAGGGTTAGGGTTAGGGTTAGGGTTAGGGTTAGGGTATGGCTTAGGGTACAGGTTCGGGGAGGGGTTCGGGTACGGCGTAGGGTATGGGCTAGGGTTAGGGTTAGGGTTAGTGTTAGGGTTAGGGCTCGGTTTAGGGTACGGGTTAGGGTTAGGGTACGCGTTAGGGTTAGGGTAGGGGTTAGGGTTAGGGTACGCGTTAGGGTTAGGGTAGTTATTAAACCTATCCCACTCTCTAGATACCCCTTAGCACGTAAAGGAATATTATTTGGGGGTCCAGCCATGGAGAAGAGTTTAGACACTAGGATAAGATAAGGAACACACCCATTCTCGAGAAATCACATTAGGATTCTCTTTTTAACCTGTTCCTTAAAACACTAGTGCTTAGGAAATCTATTGGAGGCAGAAGCAGTCAAGGGTAGCTTAGGGTTAGGGTTAGGGTTAGGGTTAGGGTTAGGGTACGGCTTAGGGTACGGGTTCGGGGAGGGGTTCGGGTACGGCATAGGGTATGGGCTAGGGTTAGGGTTAGGGTTAGTGTTAGGGTTCGGGCTCGGTTTAGGGTACGGGTTAGGATTAGGGTACGAGTTAGGGTTAGGGTAGGGGTTAGGGTTAGGGTACGCGTTACGGTTAGGGTAGTTATTAAACCTATCCCACTCTCTAGATACCCCTTAGCACGTAAAGGAATATTATTTGGGGGTCCAGCCATGGAGAAGAGTTTAGACACTAGGATAAGATAAGGAACACACCCATTCTCGAGAAATCACATTAGGATTCTCTTTTTAACCTGTTCCTTAAAACACTAGTGCTTAGGAAATCTATTGGAGGCAGAAGCAGTCAAGGGTAGCTTAGGGTTAGGGTTAGGGTTAGGGTTAGCGTTAGGGTACGGTTTAGGGTACGGGTTCGGGGAGGGGTTCGGGTACGGCGTAGGGTATGGGCTAGGGTTAGGGTTAGGGTTAGTGTTAGGGTTAGGGCTCGGTTTAGGGTACGCGTTAGGGTTAGGGTAGGGGTTAGGGTTAGGGTACGCGTTACGGTTAGGGTAGTTATTAAACCTATCCCACTCTCTAGATACCCCTTAGCACGTAAAGGAATATTATTTGGAGGTCCAGCCATGGAGAAGAGTTTAGACACTAGGAAAAGATAAGGAACACACCCATTCTCAAGAAATCACATTAGGATTCTCTTTTTAACCTGTTCCTTAAACTAGTGCTTAGGAAATCTATTGGAGGCAGAAGCAGTCAAGGGTAGCTTAGGGTTAGGGTTAGGGTTAGGGTTAGGGTTAGGGTATGGCTTAGGGTACAGGTTCGGGGAGGGGTTCGGGTACGGCGTAGGGTATGGGCTAGGGTTAGGGTTAGGGTTACTGTTAGGGTTAGGGCTCGGTTTAGGGTACGGGTTAGGGTTAGGGTACGCGTTAGGGTTAGGGTAGGGGTTAGGGTTAGGGTACGCGTTAGGGTTAGGTTAGTTATTAAACCTATCCCACTCTCTAGATACCCCTTAGCACGTAAAGGAATATTATTTGGGGGTCCAGCCATGGAGAAGAGTTTAGACACTAGGATAAGATAAGGAACACACCCATTCTCGAGAAATCACATTAGGATTCTCTTTTTAACCTGTTCCTTAAAACACTAGTGCTTAGGAAATCTATTGGAGGCAGAAGCAGTCAAGGGTAGCTTAGGGTTAGGGTTAGGGTTAGGGTTAGGGTTAGGGTACAGCTTAGG
Organism: Balaenoptera acutorostrata; assembly: GCF_949987535.1. NCBI lineage: Eukaryota > Metazoa > Chordata > Mammalia > Artiodactyla > Balaenopteridae > Balaenoptera > Balaenoptera acutorostrata. The sequence continues at coordinate 69,402 of NC_080085.1, read as the reverse complement.
GTACGGGTTCGGGGAGGGGTTCGGGTACGGCATAGGGTATGGGCTAGGGTTAGGGTTAGGGTTAGTGTTAGGGTTCGGGCTCGGTTTAGAGTACGGGTTAGGATTAGGGTACGCGTTAGGGTTAGGGTAGGGGTTAGGGTTAGGGTACGCGTTACGGTTAGGGTAGTTATTAAACCTATCCCACTCTCTAGATACCCCTTAGCACGTAAAGGAATATTATTTGGGGGTCCAGCCATGGAGAAGAGTTTAGACACTAGGATAAGATAAGGAACACACCCATTCTCGAGAAATCACATTAGGATTCTCTTTTTAACCTGTTCCTTAAAACACTAGTGCTTAGGAAATCTATTGGAGGCAGAAGCAGTCAAGGGTAGCTTAGGGTTAGGGTTAGGGTTAGGGTTAGCGTTAGGGTACGGCTTAGGGTACGGGTTCGGGGAGGGGTTCGGGTACGGCGTAGGGTATGGGCTAGGGTTAGGGTTAGGGTTAGTGTTAGGGTTCGGGTTGGTTCGGGTTACGGGTTAGGTAGGGTACGCGTTAGGGTTAGGGTAGGGTTAGGGTTAGGGTACGCGTACGGTTAGGGTAGTTATTAAAGTTAGGGTTGGTGGTTGGGTTGGTAGCGTTACCCCTTAGCACGTAAAGGAATATTATTTGGGGGTCCAGCCATGGAGAAGAGTTTAGACACTAGGAAGATAAGGAACACACCCATTCTCAAGAAATCACATTAGGATTCCATTTTTAACCTGTTCCTTAAAACACTAGTGCTTAGGAAATCTATTGGAGGCAGAAGCAGTCAAGGGTAGCTTAGGGTTAGGGTTAGGGTTAGGGTTAGGGTTAGGGTACGGCTTAGGGTACGGGATCGGGGTGGGGTTCGGTTACGGCGTAGGGTATGGGCTAGGGTTAGGGTTAGTGTTAGGGTTAGGGCTCGGTTTAGGGTACGGGTTAGGGTTAGGGTACGCGTTAGGGTTAGGGTAGGGGTTAGGGTTAGGGTACGCGTTAGGGTTAGGGTAGTTATTAAACCTATCCCACTCTCTAGATACCCCTTAGCACGTAAAGGAATATTATTTGGGGGTCCAGCCATGGAGAAGAGTTTAGACACTAGGATAAGATAAGGAACACACCCATTCTCGAGAAATCACATTAGGATTCTCTTTTTAACCTGTTCCTTAAAACACTAGTGCTTAGGAAATCTATTGGAGGCAGAAGCAGTCAAGGGTAGCTTAGGGTTAGGGTTAGGGTTAGGGTTAGCGTTAGGGTACGGCTTAGGGTACGGGTTCGGGGAGGGGTTCGGGTACGGCGTAGGGTATGGGCTAGGGTTAGGTTAGGGTTAGTGTTAGGGTTCGGGCTCGGTTTAGGGTACGGGTTAGGATTAGGGTACGCGTTAGGGTTAGGGTAGGGGTTAGGGTTAGGGTACGCGTTAGGGTTAGGGTAGTTATTAAACCTATCCCCCTCTCTAGATACCCCTTAGCACGTAAAGGAATATTATTTGTGGGTCCAGCCATGGAGAAGAGTTTAGACACTACGATAAGATAAGGAACACACCCATTCTCAAGAAATCACATTAGGATTCTCTTTTTAACCTGTTCCTTAAAACACTAGTGCTTAGGAAATCTATTGGAGGCAGAAGCAGTCAAGGGTAGCTTAGGGTTAGGGTTAGGGTTAGGGTTAGGGTTAGGGTACGGCTTAGGGTACAGGTTCAGGGAGGGGTTCGGTTACGGCGTAGGGTATGGGCTAGGGTTAGGGTTAGGGTTAGTGTTAGGGTTAGGGCTCGGTTTAGGGTACGGGTTAGGATTAGGGTACGCGTTAGGGTTAGGGTAGGGGTTAGGGTTAGGGTACGTGTTAGGGTTAGGGTAGTTATTAAACCTATCCCACTCTCCAGATACCCCTTAGCACGTAAAGGAATATTATTTGGGGGTCCAGCCATGGAGAAGAGTTTAGACACTAGGAGAAGATAAGGAACACACCCATTCTCAAGAAATCACATTAGGATTCTCTTTTTAACCTGTTCCTTAAAACACTAGTGCTTAGGAAATCTATTGGAGGCAGAAGCAGTCAAGGGTAGCTTAGGGTTAGGGTTAGGGTTAGGGTTAGGGTTAGGGTACGGCTTAGGGTACGGGTTCGGGGAGGGGTTCGGGTACGGCATAGGGTATGGGCTAGGGTTAGGGTTAGGATTAGTGTTAGGGTTAGGGCTCGGTTTAGGGTACGGGTTAGGATTAGGGTACGCGTTAGGGTTAGGGTAGGGGTTAGGGTTAGGGTACGCGTTACGGTTAGGGTAGTTATTAAACCTATCCCACTCTCTAGATACCCCTTAGCACGTAAAGGAATATTATTTGGGGGTCCAGCCATGGAGAAGAGTTTAGACACTAGGATACGATAAGGAACACACCCATTCTCAAGAAATCACATTAGGATTCTCTTTTTAACCTGTTCCTTAAAACACTAGTGTTTAGGAAATCTATTGGAGGCAGAAGCAGTCAAGGGTAGCTTAGGGTTAGGGTTAGGGTTAGGGTTAGGGTACGGCTTAGGGTACGGGTTCGGGGAGGGGTTCGGGTACGGCGTAGGGTATGGGCTAGGGTTAGGGTTAGGGTTAGTGTTAGGGTTAGGGCTCGGTTTAGGGTACGGGTTAGGATTAGGATACGCGTTAGGGTTAGGGTAGGGGTTAGGGTTAGGGTACGCGTTAAGGTTAGGGTAGTTATTAAACCTATCCCACTCTCTAGATACCCCTTAGCACGTAAAGGAATATTATTTGGGGGTCCAGCCATGGAGAAGAGTTTAGACACTAGGATAAGATAAGGAACACACCCATTCTCAAGAAATCACATTAGGATTCTCTTTTTAACCTGTTCCTTAAAACACTAGTGCTTAGGAAATCTATTGGAGGCAGAAGCAGTCAAGGGTAGCTTAGGGTTAGGGTTAGGGTTAGGGTTAGGGTATGGCTTAGGGTACAGGTTCGGGGAGGGGTTCGGGTACGACGTAGGCTATGGGCTAGGGTTAGGGTTAGGGTTAGGGTTAGGGTTAGGGTTAGGGTACGGCTTAGGGTACAGTTTCAGGGAGGGGTTCGGGTACGGCGTAGGGTATGGGCTAGGGTTAGGGTTAGGGTTAGTGTTAGGGTTCGGGCTCGGTTTAGGGTACGGGTTATGATTAGGGTACGCGTTAGGGTTAGGGTAGGGGTTAGGGTTAGGGTACGCGTTAGGGTTAGGGTAGTTATTAAACCTATCCCACTCTCTAGATACCCCTTAGCACGTAAAGGAATATTATTTGGGGGTCCAGCCATGGAGAAGAGTTTAGACACTAGGATAAGATAAGGAACACACCCATTCTCAAGAAATCACATTAGGATTCTCTTTTTAACCTGTTCCTTAAAACACTAGTGCTTAGGAAATCTATTGGAGGCAGAAGCAGTCAAGGGTAGCTTAGGGTTAGGGTTAGGGTTAGGGTTAGGGTTAGGGTACGGCTTAGGGTACAGGTTCGGGGAGGGGTTCGGGTACGGCGTAGGGTATGGGCTAGGGTTAGGGTTAGGGTTAGTGTTAGGGTTAGGGCTCGGTTTAGGGTACGGGTTAGGATTAGGGTACGAGTTAGGGTTAGGGTAGGGGTTAGGGTTAGGGTACGCGTTACGGTTAGGGTAGTTATTAAACCTATCCCACTCTCTAGATACCCCTTAGCACGTAAAGGAATATTATTTGGGGGTCCAGCCATGGAGAAGAGTTTAGACACTAGGATAAGATAAGGAACACACCCATTCTCGAGAAATCACATTAGGATTCTCTTTTTAACCTGTTCCTTAAAACACTAGTGCTTAGGAAATCTATTGGAGGCAGAAGCAGTCAAGGGTAGCTTAGGGTTAGGGTTAGGGTTAGGGTTAGCGTTAGGGTACGGCTTAGGGTACTGGTTCGGGGAGGCGTTCGGGTACGGCGTAGGGTATGGTCTAGGGTTAGGGTTAGGGTTAGTGTTACGGTTCGGGCTCGGTTTAGGGTACGGGTTAGGATTAGGGTACGCGTTAGGGTTAGGGTAGGGGTTAGGGTTAGGGTACGCGTTAGGGTTAGGGTAGTTATTAAACCTATCCCACTCTCTAGATCCCCCTTAGCACGTAAAGGAATATTATTTGGGGATCCAGCCATGGAGAAGAGTTTAGACACTAGGATAAGATAAGGAACACACCCATTCTCAAGAAATCACATTAGGATTCTCTTTTTAACCTGTTCCTTAAAACACTAGTGCTTAGGAAATCTATTGGAGGCAGAAGCAGTCAAGGGTAGCTTAGGGTTAGGGTTAGGGTTAGGGTTAGCGTTAGGGTACGGTTTAGGGTACGGGTGCCGGGAGGGGTTCGGGTACGGCGTAGGGTATGGGCTAGGGTTAGGGTTAGGGTTAGTGTTAGGGTTAGGGCTCGGTTTAGGGTACGGGTTAGGATTAGGGTACGCGTTAGGGTTAGGGTAGGGGTTAGCGTTAGGGTACGCGTTACGGTTAGGGTAGTTATTAAACCTATCCCACTCTCTAGATACCCCTTAGCACGTAAAGGAATATTATTTGGGGGTCCAGCCATGGAGAAGAGTTTAGACACTAGGATAAGATAAGGAACACACCCATTCTCAAGAAATCACATTAGGATTCCCTTTTTAACCTGTTCCTTAAAACACTAGTGCTTAGGAAATCTATTGGAGGCAGAAGCAGTAAAGGGTAGCTTAGGGTTAGGGTTAGGGTTAGGGTTAGCGTTAGGGTACGGTTTAGGGTACGGGTTCGGGGAGGGGTTCGGGTACGGCGTAGGGTATGGGCTAGGGTTAGGGTTAGGGTTAGTGTTAGGGTTCGGGCTCGGTTTAGGGTACGGGTTAGGATTAGGGTACGCGTTAGGGTTAGGGTAGGGGTTAGGGTTAGGGTACGCGTTAGGGTTAGGGTAGTTATTAAAGCTATCCCACTCTCTAGATCCCCCTTAGCACGTAAAGGAATATTATTTGGGGATCCAGCCATGGAGAAGAGTTTAGACACTAGGATAAGATAAGGAACACACCCATTCTCAAGAAATCACATTAGGATTCTCTTTTTAACCTGTTCCTTAAAACACTAGTGCTTAGGAAATCTATTGGAGGCAGAAGCAGTCAAGGGTAGCTTAGGGTTAGGGTTAGGGTTAGGGTTAGGGTTAGGGTATGGCTTAGGGTACAGGTTCGGGGAGGGGTTTGGATACGGCGTAGGGTATGGGCTAGGGTTAGGGTTAGGGTTAGTGTTAGGGTTAGGGCTCGGTTTAGGGTACGGGTTAGGGTTAGGGTACGCGTTAGGGTTAGGGTAGGGGTTAGGGTTAGGGTACGCGTTAGGGTTAGGGTAGATATTAAACCTATCCCACTCTCTAGATACCCCTTAGCACGTAAAGGAATATTATTTGGTGGTCCAGCCATGGAGAAGAGTTTAGACACTAGGATAAGATAAGGAACACACCCATTCTCGAGAAATCACATTAGGATTCTCTTTTTAACCTGTTCCTTAAAACACTAGTGCTTAGGAAATCTATTGGAGGCAGAAGCAGTCAAGGGTAGCTTAGGGTTAGGGTTAGGGTTAGGGTTAGCGTTAGGGTACGGCTTAGGGTACGGGTTCGGGGAGGGGTTCGGGTACGGCGTAGGGTATGGGCTAGGGTTAGGGTTAGGGTTAGTGTTACGGTTCGGCCTCGGTTTAGGGTACGGGTTAGGATTAGGGTACGCGTTAGGGTTAGGGTAGGGGTTAGGGTTAGGGTACGCGTTAGGGTTAGGGTAGTTATTAAACCTATCCCACTCTCTAGATCCCCCTTAGCACGTAAAGGAATATTATTTGGGGATCCAGCCATGGAGAAGAGTTTAGACACTAGGAGAAGATAAGGAACACACCCATTCTCAAGAAATCACATTAGGATTCTCTTTTTAACCTGTTCCTTAAAACACTAGTGCTTAGGAAATCTATTGGAGGCAGAAGCAGTCAAGGGTAGCTTAGGGTTAGGGTTAGGGTTAGGGTTAGCGTTAGGGTACGGTTTAGGGTACGGGTTCGGGGAGGGGTTCGGGTACGGCGTAGGGTATGGGCTAGGGTTAGGTTTAGGGTTAGTGTTAGGGTTAGGGCTCGGTTTAGGGTACGGGTTAGGATTAGGGTACGCGTTAGGGTTAGGGTAGGGGTTAGGGTTAGGGTACGCGTTACGGTTAGGGTAGTTATTAAACCTATCTCACTCTCTAGATACCCCTTAGCACGTAAAGGAATATTATTTGGGGGTCCAGCCATGGAGAAGAGTTTAGACACTAGGATAAGATAAGGAACACACCCATTCTCAAGAAATCACATTAGGATTCTCTTTTTAACCTGTTCCTTAAAACACTAGTGCTTAGGAAATCTATTGGAGGCCGAAGCAGTCAAGGGTAGCTTAGGGTTAGGGTTAGGGTTAGGGTTAGGGTTAGGGTACGGCTTAGGGTACGGGTTCGGGGAGGGGTTCGGGTACGGCGTAGGGTATGGGCTAGGGTTAGGGTTAGGGTTAGTGTTAGGGTTAGGGCTCGGTTTAGGGTACGGGTTAGGATTAGGGTACGCATTAGGGTTAGGGTAGGGGTTAGGGTTAGGGTACGCGTTAGGGTTAGGGTAGTTATTAAACCTATCCCACTCTCTAGATTCCCCTTAGCACGTAAAGGAATATTATTTGGGGGTCCAGCCATGGAGAAGAGTTTAGACACTTGGATAAGATAAGGAACACACCCATTCTCGAGAAATCACATTAGGATTCTCTTTTTAACCTGTTCCTTAAAACACTAGTGCTTAGGAAATCTATTGGAGGCAGAAGCAGTCAAGGGTAGCTTAGGGTTAGGGTTAGGGTTAGGGTTAGCGTTAGGGTACGGCTTAGGGTACGGGTTCGGGGAGGGGTTTGGGTACGGCGTAGGGTATGGGCTAGGGTTAGGGTTAGGGTTAGTGTTACGGTTCGGCCTCGGTTTAGGGTACGGGTTAGGATTAGGGTACGCGTTAGGGTTAGGGTAGGGGTTAGGGTTAGGGTACGCGTTACGGTTAGGGTAGTTATTAAACCTATCCCACTCTCTAGATACCCCTTAGCACGTAAAGGAATATTATTTGGGGGTCCAGCCATGGAGAAGAGTTTAGACACTAGGATAAGATAAGGAACACACCCATTCTCAAGAAATCACATTAGGATTCTCTTTTTAACCTGTTCCTTAAAACACTAATGCTTAGGAAATCTATTGGAGGCAGAAGCAGTCAAGGGTAGCTTAGGGTTAGGGTTAGGGTTAGGGTTAGGGTTAGGGTTAGGGTTAGGGTACGGCTTAGGGTACGGGTTCGGGGAGGGGTTCGGGTACGGCGTAGGGTATGGGCTAGGGTTAGGGTTAGGGTTAGTGTTAGGGTTAGGGCTCGGTTTAGGGTACGGGTTAGGATTAGGGTACGCGTTAGGGTTAGGGTAGGGGTTAGGGTTAGGGTACGCGTTACGGTTAGGGTAGTTATTAAACCTATCTCACTCTCTAGATACCCCTTAGCACGTAAAGGAATATTATTTGGGGGTCCAGGCATGGAGAAGAGTTTAGACACTAGGATAAGATAAGGAACACACCCATTCTCAAGAAATCACATTAGGATTCTCTTTTTAACCTGTTCCTTAAAACACTAGTGCTTAGGAAATCTATTGGAGGCCGAAGCAGTCAAGGGTAGCTTAGGGTTAGGGTTAGGGTTAGGGTTAGGGTTAGGGTACGGCTTAGGGTACGGGTTCGGGGAGGGGTTCGGGTACGGCGTAGGGTATGGGCTAGGGTTAGGGTTAGGGTTAGTGTTAGGGTTAGGGCTCGGTTTAGGGTACGGGTTAGGATTAGGGTACGCATTAGGGTTAGGGTAGGGGTTAGGGTTAGGGTACGCGTTAGGGTTAGGGTAGTTATTAAACCTATCCCACTCTCTAGATTCCCCTTAGCACGTAAAGGAATATTATTTGGTGGTCCAGCCATGGAGAAGAGTTTAGACACTTGGATAAGATAAGGAACACACCCATTCTCAAGAAATCACATTAGGATTCTCTTTTTAACCTGTTCCTTAAAACACTAGTGCTTAGGAAATCTATTGGAGGCAGAAGCAGTCAAGGGTAGCTTAGGGTTAGGGTTAGGGTTAGGGTTAGGGTTAGGGTTAGGGTACGGCTTAGGGTACAGGTTCAGGGAGGGGTTCGGGTACGGCGTAGGGTATGGGCTAGGGTTAGGGTTAGGGTTAGTGTTAGGGTTAGGGCTCGGTTTAGGGTACGGGTTAGGATTAGGGTACGCGTTAGGGTTAGGGTAGGGGTTAGGGTTAGGGTACGCGTTACGGTTAGGGTAGTTATTAAACCTATCCCACTCTCTAGATACCCCTTAGCACGTAAAGGAATATTATTTGGGGGTCCAGCTATGGAGAAGAGTTTAGACACTAGGATAAGATAAGGAACACACCCATTCTCGAGAAATCACATTAGGATTCTCTTTTTAACCTGTTCCTTAAAACACTAGTGCTTAGGAAATCTATTGGAGGCAGAAGCAGTCAAGGGTAGCTTAGGGTTAGGGTTAGGTTTAGGATTAGCGTTAGGGTACGGCTTAGGGTACGGGTTCAGGGAGGGGTTCAGGTACAGCGTAGGGTATGGCCTAGGGTTAGGGTTAGGGTTAGTGTTAGGGTTCGGGCTCGGTTTAGGGTACGGGTTAGGATTAGGGTACGCGTTAGGGTTAGGGTAGGGGTTAGGGTTAGGGTACGCGTTAGGGTTAGGGTAGTTATTAAACCTATCCAACTCTCTAGATCCCCCTTAGCACGTAAAGGAATATTATTTGGGGATCCAGCCATGGAGAAGAGTTTAGACACTAGGATAAGATAAGGAACACACCCATTCTCAAGAAATCACATTAGGATTCTCTTTTTAACCTGTTCCTTAAAACACTAGTGCTTAGGAAATCTATTGGAGGCAGAAGCAGTAAAGGGTAGCTTAGAGTTAGGGTTAGGGTTAGGGTTAGGGTTAGGGTACGGCTTAGGGTACGGGTTCGGGGAGGGGTTCGGGTACGGCATAGGGTATGGGCTAGGGTTAGGGTTAGGGTTAGTGTTAGGGTTAGGGCTCGGTTTAGGGTACGGGTTAGGATTAGGGTACGCGTTAGGGTTAGGGTAGGGGTTAGGGTTAGGGTACGCGTTACGGTTAGGGTAGTTATTAAACCTATCCCACTCTCTAGATACCCCTTAGCACGTAAAGGAATATTATTTGGGGGTCCAGCCATGGAGAAGAGTTTAGACACTAGGATAAGATAAGGAACACACCCATTCTCAAGAAATCACATTAGGATTCTCTTTTTAACCTGTTCCTTAAAACACTAGTGCTTAGGAAATCTATTGGAGGCAGAAGCAGTCAAGGGTAGCTTAGGGTTAGGGTTAGGGTTAGGGTTAGGGTTAGGGTTAGGGTTAGGGTATGGCTTAGGGTACGGGTTCGGGGAGGGGTTCGGGTACGGCGTAGGGTATGGGCTAGGGTTAGGGTTAGGGTTAGTGTTAGGGTTAGGGCTCGGTTTAGGGTACGGGTTAGGATTAGGGTACGCGTTAGGGTTAGGGTAGGGGTTAGGGTTAGGGTACGCGTTAGGGTTAGGGTAGTTATTAAACCTATCCCACTCTCTAGATACCCCTTAGCACGTAAAGGAATATTATTTGGGGGTCCAGCCATGGAGAAGAGTTTAGACACTAGGATAAGATAAGGAACACACCCATTCTCAAGAAATCACATTAGGATTCTCTTTTTAACCTGTTCCTTAAAACACTAGTGCTTAGGAAATCTATTGGAGGCAGAAGCAGTCAAGGGTAGCTTAGGGTTAGGGTTAGGGTTAGGGTTAGCGTTAGGGTACGGTTTAGGGTACGGGTTCGGGGAGGGGTTCGGGTACGGCGTAGGGTATGGGCTAGGGTTAGGGTTAGGGTTAGTGTTAGGGTTAGGGCTCGGTTTAGGGTACGGTTTAGGATTAGGGTACGCGTTAGGGTTAGGGTAGGGGTTAGGGTTAGGGTACGCGTTACGGTTAGGGTAGTTATTAAACCTATCTCACTCTCTAGATACCCCTTAGCACGTAAAGGAATATTATTTGGGAGTCCAGCCATGGAGAAGAGTTTAGACACTAGGATAAGATAAGGAACACACCCATTCTCAATAAATCACATTAGGATTCTCTTTTTAACCTGTTCCTTAAAACACTAGTGCTTAGGAAATCTATTGGAGGCCGAAGCAGTCAAGGGTAGCTTAGGGTTAGGGTTAGGGTTAGGGTTAGGGTTAGGGTACGGCTTAGGGTACGGGTTCGGGGAGGGGTTCGGGTACGGCGTAGGGTATGGGCTAGGGTTAGGGTTAGGGTTAGTGTTAGGGTTAGGGCTCGGTTTAGGGTACGGGTTAGGATTAGGGTACGCATTAGGGTTAGGGTAGGGGTTAGGGTTAGGGTACGCGTTAGGGTTAGGGTAGTTATTAAACCTATCCCACTCTCTAGATTCCCCTTAGCACGTAAAGGAATATTATTTGGGGGTCCAGCCATGGAGAAGAGTTTAGACACTTGGATAAGATAAGGAACACACCCATTCTCAAGAAATCACATTAGGATTCTCTTTTTAACCTGTTCCTTAAAACACTAGTGCTTAGGAAATCTATTGGAGGCAGAAGCAGTCAAGGGTAGCTTAGGGTTAGGGTTAGGGTTAGGGTTAGGGTACGGCTTAGGGTACAGGTTCAGGGAGGGGTTCGGGTACGGCGTAGGGTATGGGCTAGGGTTAGGGTTAGGGTTAGTGTTAGGGTTAGGGCTCGGTTTAGGGTACGGGTTAGGATTAGGGTACGCGTTAGGGTTAGGGTAGGGGTTAGGGTTAGGGTACGCGTTACGGTTAGGGTAGTTATTAAACCTATCCCACTCTCTAGATACCCCTTAGCACGTAAAGGAATATTATTTGGGGGTCCAGCCATGGAGAAGAGTTTAGACACTAGGATAAGATAAGGAACACACCCATTCTCGAGAAATCACATTAGGATTCTCTTTTTAACCTGTTCCTTAAAACACTAGTGCTTAGGAAATCTATTGGAGGCAGAAGCAGTCAAGGGTAGCTTAGGGTTAGGGTTAGGGTTAGGGTTAGCGTTAGGGTACGGCTTAGGGTACGGGTTCGGGGAGGGGTTCAGGTACGGCGTAGGGTATGGGCTAGGGTTAGGGTTAGGGTTAGTGTTAGGGTTCGGGCTCGGGTTAGGGTACGGGTTAGGATTAGGGTACGCGTTAGGGTTAGGGTAGGGGTTAGGGTTAGGGTACGCGTTAGGGTTAGGGTAGTTATTAAACCTATCCAACTCTCTAGATCCCCCTTAGCACGTAAAGGTATATTATTTGGGGATCCAGCCATGGAGAAGAGTTTAGACACTAGGATAAGATAAGGAACACACCCATTCTCAAGAAATCACATTAGGATTCTCTTTTTAACCTGTTCCTTAAAACACTAGTGCTTAGGAAATCTATTGGAGGCAGAAGCAGTCAAGGGTAGCTTAGGGTTAGGGTTAGGGTTAGGGTTAGCGTTAGGGTACGGTTTAGGGTACGGGTTCGGGGAGGGGTTCGGGTACGGCGTAGGGTATGGGCTAGGGTTAGGGTTAGGGTTAGTGTTAGGGTTAGGGCTCGGTTTAGGGTACGGGTTAGGATTAGGGTACGCGTTAGGGTGAGGGTAGGGGTTAGGGTTAGGGTACGCGTTACGGTTAGGGTAGTTATTAAACCTATCCCACTCTCTAGATACCCCTTAGCACGTAAAGGAATATTATTTGGGGGTCCAGCCATGGAGAAGAGTTTAGACACTAGGATAAGATAAGGAACACACCCATTCTCAAGAAATCACATTAGGATTCTCTTTTTAACCTGTTCCTTAAAACACTAGTGCTTAGGAAATCTATTGGAGGCAGAAGCAGTCAAGGGTAGCTTAGGGTTAGGGTTAGGGTTAGGGTTAGGGTTAGGGTACGGCTTAGGGTACGGGTTCGGGGAGGGGTTCGGGTACGGCATAGGGTATGGGCTAGGGTTAGGGTTAGTGTTAGGGTTAGGGCTCGGTTTAGGGTACGGGTTAGGATTAGGGTACGCGTTAGGGTTAGGGTAGGGGTTAGGGTTAGGGTACGCGTTAGGGTTAGGGTAGTTATTAAACCTATCCCACTCTCTAGATACCCCTTAGCACGTAAAGGAATATTATTTGGGGGTCCAGCCATGGAGAAGAGTTTAGACACTAGGATACGATAAGGAACACAACCATTCTCAAGAAATCACATTAGGATTCTCTTTTTAACCTGTTCCTTAAAACACTAGTGCTTAGGAAATCTATTGGAGGCAGAAGCAGTCAAGGGTAGCTTAGGGTTAGGGTTAGGTTTAGGGTTAGCGTTAGGGTACGGTTTAGGGTACGGGTTAGGATCAGGGTACGCGTTAGGGTTAGGGTAGGGGTTAGGGTTAGGGTACGCGTTAGGGTTAGGGTAGGGGTTAGGGTTAGGGTACGCGTTACGGTTAGGGTAGTTATTAAACCTATCCCACTCTCTAGATACCCCTTAGCACGTAAAGGAATATTATTTGGGGGTCCAGCCATGGAGAAGAGTTTAGACACTAGGATACGATAAGGAACACACCCATTCTCAAGAAATCACATTAGGATTCTCTTTTTAACCTGTTCCTTAAAACACTAGTGCTTAGGAAATCTATTGGAGGCAGAAGCAGTCAAGGGTAGCTTAGGGTTAGGGTTAGGGTTAGGGTACGGCTTAGGGTACGGGTTCGGGGAGGGGTTCGGGTACGGCGTAGGGTATGGGCTAGGGTTAGGGTTAGGGTTAGTGTTAGGGTTAGGGCTCGGTTTAGGGTACGGGTTAGGATTAGGGTACGCGTTAGGGTTAGGGTAGGGGTTAGGGTTAGGGTACGCGTTAGGGTTAGGGTAGTTATTAAACCTATCCCACTCTCTAGATACCCCTTAGCACGTAAAGGAATATTATTTGGGGGTCCAGCCATGGAGAAGAGTTTAGACACTAGGATAAGATAAGGAACACACCCATTCTCAAGAAATCACATTAGGATTCTCTTTTTAACCTGTTCCTTAAAACACTAGTGCTTAGGAAATCTATTGGAGGCAGAAGCAGTCAAGGGTAGCTTAGGGTTAGGGTTAGGGTTAGGGTACGGCTTAGGGTACGGGTTCGGGGAGGGGTTCGGGTACGGCGTAGGGTATGGGCTAGGGTTAGGGTTAGGGTTAGTGTTAGGGTTAGGGCTCGGTTTTAGGGTACGGGTTAGGATTAGGGTACGCGTTAGGGTTAGGGTAGGGGTTAGGGTTAGGGTACGCGTTAGGGTTAGGGTAGTTATTAAACCTATCCCACTCTCTAGATACCCCTTAGCACGTAAAGGAATATTATTTGGGGGTCCAGCCATGGAGAAGAGTTTAGACACTACGATAAGATAAGGAACACACCCATTCTCAAGAAATCACATTAGGATTCTCTTTTTAACCTGTTCCTTAAAACACTAGTGCTTAGGAAATCTATTGGAGGCAGAAGCAGTCAAGGGTAGCTTAGGGTTAGGGTTAGGGTTAGGGTTAGGGTTAGGGTACGGCTTAGGGTACAGGTTCGGGGAGGGGTTCGGGTACGGCGTAGGGTATGGGCTAGGGTTAGGGTTAGGGTTAGTGTTAGGGTTAGGGCTCGGTTTAGGGTACGGGTTAGGATTAGGGTACGCGTTAGGGTTAGGGTAGGGGTTAGGGTTAGGGTACGCGTTACGGTTAGGGTAGTTATTAAACCTATCCCATTCTCTAGATACCCCTTAGCACGTAAAGGAATATTATTTGGGGGTCCAGCCATGGAGAAGAGTTTAGACACTAGGATAAGATAAGGAACACACCCATTCTCGAGAAATCACATTAGGATTCTCTTTTTAACCTGTTCCTTAAAACACTAGTGCTTAGGAAATCTATTGGAGGCAGAAGCAGTCAAGGGTAGCTTAGGGTTAGGGTTAGGGTTAGGGTTAGCGTTAGGGTACGGCTTAGGGTACGGGTTCGGGGAGGGGTTCGGGTACGGCGTAGGGTATGGGCTAGGGTTAGGGTTAGGGTTAGTGTTACGGTTCGGCCTCGGTTTAGGGTACGGTTTAGGATTAGTGTACGCGTTAGGGTTAGGGTAGGGGTTAGGGTTAGGGTACGCGTTACGGTTAGGGTAGTTATTAAACCTATCCCACTCTCTAGATACCCCTTAGCACGTAAAGGAATATTATTTGGGGGTCCAGCCATGGAGAAGAGTTTAGACACTAGGATAAGATAAGGAACACACCCATTCTCAAGAAATCACATTAGGATTCTCTTTTTAACCTGTTCCTTAAAACACTAGTGCTTAGGAAATCTATTGGAGGCAGAAGCAGTCAAGGGTAGCTTAGGGTTAGGGTTAGGGTTAGGGTTAGGGTTAGGGTACGGCTTAGGGTACAGGTTCAGGGAGGGGTTCGGGTACGGCGTAGGGTATGGGCTAGGGTTAGGGTTAGGGTTAGTGTTAGGGTTAGGGCTCGGTTTAGGGTACGGGTTAGGATTAGGGTACGCGTTAGGGTTAGGGTAGGGGTTAGGGTTAGGGTACGCGTTAGGGTTAGGGTAGTTATTAAACCTATCCCACTCTCTAGATACCCCTTAGCACGTAAAGGAATATTATTTGGGGGTCCAGCCATGGAGAAGAGTTTAGACACTAGGATAAGATAAGGAACACACCCATTCTCGAGAAATCACATTAGGATTCTCTTTTTAACCTGTTCCTTAAAACACTAGTGCTTAGGAAATCTATTGGAGGCAGAAGCAGTCAAGGGTAGCTTAGGGTTAGGGTTAGGGTTAGGGTTAGCGTTAGGGTACGGCTTAGGGTACGGGTTCGGGGAGGGGTTCAGGTACGGCGTAGGGTATGGGCTAGGGTTAGGGTTAGGGTTAGTGTTAGGGTTCGGGCTCGGGTTAGGGTACGGGTTAGGATTAGGGTACGCGTTAGGGTTAGGGTAGGGGTTAGGGTTAGGGTACGCGTTAGGGTTAGGGTAGTTATTAAACCTATCCAACTCTCTAGATCCCCCTTAGCACGTAAAGGTATATTATTTGGGGATCCAGCCATGGAGAAGAGTTTAGACACTAGGATAAGATAAGGAACACACCCATTCTCAAGAAATCACATTAGGATTCTCTTTTTAACCTGTTCCTTAAAACACTAGTGCTTAGGAAATCTATTGGAGGCAGAAGCAGTCAAGGGTAGCTTAGGGTTAGGGTTAGGGTTAGGGTTAGCGTTAGGGTACGGTTTAGGGTACGGGTTCGGGGAGGGGTTCGGGTACGGCGTAGGGTATGGGCTAGGGTTAGGGTTAGGGTTAGTGTTAGGGTTAGGGCTCGGTTTAGGGTACGGGTTAGGATTAGGGTACGCGTTAGGGTGAGGGTAGGGGTTAGGGTTAGGGTACGCGTTACGGTTAGGGTAGTTATTAAACCTATCCCACTCTCTAGATACCCCTTAGCACGTAAAGGAATATTATTTGGGGGTCCAGCCATGGAGAAGAGTTTAGACACTAGGATAAGATAAGGAACACACCCATTCTCAAGAAATCACATTAGGATTCTCTTTTTAACCTGTTCCTTAAAACACTAGTGCTTAGGAAATCTATTGGAGGCAGAAGCAGTCAAGGGTAGCTTAGGGTTAGGGTTAGGGTTAGGGTTAGGGTTAGGGTACGGCTTAGGGTACGGGTTCGGGGAGGGGTTCGGGTACGGCATAGGGTATGGGCTAGGGTTAGGGTTAGGGTTAGTGTTAGGGTTAGGGCTCGGTTTAGGGTACGGGTTAGGATTAGGGTACGCGTTAGGGTTAGGGTAGGGGTTAGGGTTAGGGTACGCGTTAGGGTTAGGGTAGTTATTAAACCTATCCCACTCTCTAGATACCCCTTAGCACGTAAAGGAATATTATTTGGGGGTCCAGCCATGGAGAAGAGTTTAGACACTAGGATACGATAAGGAACACAACCATTCTCAAGAAATCACATTAGGATTCTCTTTTTAACCTGTTCCTTAAAACACTAGTGCTTAGGAAATCTATTGGAGGCAGAAGCAGTCAAGGGTAGCTTAGGGTTAGGGTTAGGGTTAGGGTAAGGGTTAGGGTACGGCTTAGGGTACGGGTTCGGGGAGGGGTTCGGGTACGGCGTAGGGTATGGGCTAGGGTTAGGGTTAGGGTTAGTGTTAGGGTTAGGGCTCGGTTTAGGGTACGGGTTAGGATTAGGGTACGCGTTAGGGTTAGGGTAGGGGTTAGGGTTAGTGTACGCGTTACGGTTAGGGTAGTTATTAAACCTATCCCACTCTCTAGATACCCCTTAGCACGTAAAGGAATATTATTTGGGGGTCCAGCCATGGAGAAGAGTTTAGACACTAGGATAAGATAAGGAACACACCCATTCTCAAGAAATCACATTAGGATTCTCTTTTTAACCTGTTCCTTAAAACACTAGTGCTTAGGAAATCTATTGGAGGCAGAAGCAGTCAAGGGTAGCTTAGGGTTAGGGTTAGGTTTAGGGTTAGCGTTAGGGTACGGTTTAGGGTACGGGTTCGGGGAGGGGTTCGGGTACGGCGTAGGGTATGGGCTAGGGTTAGGGTTAGGGTTAGTGTTAGGGTTCGGGCTCGGTTTAGGGTACGGGTTAGGATTAGGGTACGCGTTAGGGTTAGGGTAGGGGTTAGGGTTAGGGTACGCGTTAGGGTTAGGGTAGTTATTAAACCTATCCCACTCTCTAGATCCCCCTTAGCACGTAAAGGAATATTATTTGGGGGTCCAGCCATGGAGAAGAGTTTAGACACTAGGATACGATAAGGAACACACCCATTCTCAAGAAATCACATTAGGATTCTCTTTTTAACCTGTTCCTTAAAACACTAGTGTTTAGGAAATCTATTGGAGGCAGAAGCAGTCAAGGGTAGCTTAGGGTTAGGGTTAGGGTTAGGGTTAGGGTTAGGGTACGGGTTCGGGGAGGGGTTCGGGTACGGCGTAGGGTATGGGCTAGGGTTAGGGTTAGGGTTAGTGTTAGGGTTAGGGCTCAGTTTAGGGTACGGGTTAGGATTAGGGTACGCGTTAGGGTTAGGGTAGGGGTTAGGGTTAGGGTACGCGTTACGGTTAGGGTAGTTATTAAACCTATCCCACTCTCTAGATACCCCTTAGCACATAAAGGAATATTATTTGGGGGTCCAGCCATGGAGAAGAGTTTAGACACTAGGATAAGATAAGGAACACACCCATTCTCAAGAAATCACATTAGGATTCTCTTTTTAACCTGTTCCTTAAAACACTAGTGTTTAGGAAATCTATTGGAGGCAGAAGCAGTCAAGGGTAGCTTAGGGTTAGGGTTAGGGTTAGGGTTAGGGTTAGGGTACGGCTTAGGGTACGGGTTCGGGGAGGGGTTCGGGTACGGCGTAGGGTATGGGCTAGGGTTAGGGTTAGGGTTAGTGTTAGGGTTAGGGCTCGGTTTAGGGTACGGGTTAGGATTAGGGTACGCGTTAGGGTTAGGGTAGGGGTTAGGGTTAGGGTACGCGTTAGGCTTAGGGTAGTTATTAAACCTATCCCACTCTCTAGATACCCCTTAGCACGTAAAGGAATATTATTTGGGGGTCCAGCCATGGAGAAGAGTTTAGACACTAGGATAAGATAATGAACACACCCATTCTCAAGAAATCACATTAGGATTCTCTTTTTAACCTGTTCCTTAAAACACTAGTGCTTAGGAAATCTATTGGAGGCAGAAGCAGTCAAGGGTAGCTTAGGGTTAGGGTTAGGGTTAGGGTACGGCTTAGGGTACGGGTTCGGGGAGGGGTTCGGGTACGGCGTAGGGTATGGGCTAGGGTTAGGGTTAGGGTTAGTGTTAGGGTTAGGGCTCGGTTTAGGGTACGGGTTAGGATTAGGGTACGCGTTAGGGTTAGGGTAGGGGTTAGGGTTAGGGTACGCGTTAGGGTTAGGGTAGTTATTAAACCTATCCCACTCACTAGATACCCCTTAGCACGTAAAGGAATATTATTTGGGGGTCCAGCCATGGAGAAGAGTTTAGACACTAGGATAAGATAAGGAACACACCCATTCTCAAGAAATCACATTAGGATTCTCTTTTTAACCTGTTCCTTAAAACACTAGTGCTTAGGAAATCTATTGGAGGCAGAAGCAGTCAAGGGTAGCTTAGGGTTAGGGTTAGGGTTAGGGTTAGGGTTAGGGTACGGCTTAGGGTACAGGTTCGGGGAGGGGTTCGGGTTCGGCGTAGGGTATGGGCTAGGGTTAGGGTTAGGGTTAGTGTTAGGGTTAGGGCTCGGTTTAGGGTACGGGTTAGGATTAGGGTACGAGTTAGGGTTAGGGTAGGGGTTAGGGTTAGGGTACGCGTTACGGTTAGGGTAGTTATTAAACCTATCCCACTCTCTAGATACCCCTTAGCACGTAAAGGAATATTATTTGGGGGTCCAGCCATGGAGAAGAGTTTAGACACTAGGATAAGATAAGGAACACACCCATTCTCGAGAAATCACATTAGGATTCTCTTTTTAACCTGTTCCTTAAAACACTAGTGCTTAGGAAATCTATTGGAGGCAGAAGCAGTCAAGGGTAGCTTAGGGTTAGGGTTAGGGTTAGGGTTAGCGTTAGGGTACGGCTTAGGGTACAGGTTCGGGGAGGGGTTTGGGTACGGCGTAGGGTATGGGCTAGGGTTAGGTTTAGGGTTAGTGTTAGGGTTAGGGCTCGGTTTAGGGTACGGGTTAGGTTTAGGGTACGCGTTAGGGTTAGGGTAGGGGTTAGGGTTAGGGTACGCGTTACGGTTAGGGTAGTTAATAAACCTATCCCACTCTCTAGATACCCCTTAGCACGTAAAGGAATATTATTTGGGGGTCCAGCCATGGAGAAGAGTTTAGACACTAGGATAAGATAAGGAACACACCCATTCTCAAGAAATCACATTAGGATTCTCTTTTTAACCTGTTCCTTAAAACACTAGTGCTTAGGAAATCTATTGGAGGCAGAAGCAGTCAAGGGTAGCTTAGGGTTAGGGTTAGGGTTAGGGTTAGGGTTAGGGTACGGCTTAGGGTACAGGTTCAGGGAGGGGTTCGGGTACGGCGTAGGGTATGGGCTAGGGTTAGGGTTAGGGTTAGTGTTAGGGTTAGGGCTCGGTTTAGGGTACGGGTTAGGATTAGGGTACGCGTTAGGGTTAGGGTAGGGGTTAGGGTTAGGGTACGCGTTAGGGTTAGGGTAGTTATTAAACCTATCCCACTCTCTAGATACCCCTTAGCACGTAAAGGAATATTATTTGGGGGTCCAGCCATGGAGAAGAGTTTAGACACTAGGATAAGATAAGGAACACACCCATTCTCGAGAAATCACATTAGGATTCTCTTTTTAACCTGTTCCTTAAAACACTAGTGCTTAGGAAATCTATTGGAGGCAGAAGCAGTCAAGGGTAGCTTAGGGTTAGGGTTAGGGTTAGGGTTAGCGTTAGGGTACGGCTTAGGGTACGGGTTCGGGGAGGGGTTCAGGTACGGCGTAGGGTATGGGCTAGGGTTAGGGTTAGGGTTAGTGTTAGGGTTCGGGCTCGGGTTAGGGTACGGGTTAGGATTAGGGTACGCGTTAGGGTTAGGGTAGGGGTTAGGGTTAGGGTACGCGTTAGGGTTAGGGTAGTTATTAAACCTATCCAACTCTCTAGATCCCCCTTAGCACGTAAAGGTATATTATTTGGGGATCCAGCCATGGAGAAGAGTTTAGACACTAGGATAAGATAAGGAACACACCCATTCTCAAGAAATCACATTAGGATTCTCTTTTTAACCTGTTCCTTAAAACACTAGTGCTTAGGAAATCTATTGGAGGCAGAAGCAGTCAAGGGTAGCTTAGGGTTAGGGTTAGGGTTAGGGTTAGCGTTAGGGTACGGTTTAGGGTACGGGTTCGGGGAGGGGTTCGGGTACGGCGTAGGGTATGGGCTAGGGTTAGGGTTAGGGTTAGTGTTAGGGTTAGGGCTCGGTTTAGGGTACGGGTTAGGATTAGGGTACGCGTTAGGGTGAGGGTAGGGGTTAGGGTTAGGGTACGCGTTACGGTTAGGGTAGTTATTAAACCTATCCCACTCTCTAGATACCCCTTAGCACGTAAAGGAATATTATTTGGGGGTCCAGCCATGGAGAAGAGTTTAGACACTAGGATAAGATAAGGAACACACCCATTCTCAAGAAATCACATTAGGATTCTCTTTTTAACCTGTTCCTTAAAACACTAGTGCTTAGGAAATCTATTGGAGGCAGAAGCAGTCAAGGGTAGCTTAGGGTTAGGGTTAGGGTTAGGGTTAGGGTTAGGGTACGGCTTAGGGTACGGGTTCGGGGAGGGGTTCGGGTACGGCATAGGGTATGGGCTAGGGTTAGGGTTAGGGTTAGTGTTAGGGTTAGGGCTCGGTTTAGGGTACGGGTTAGGATTAGGGTACGCGTTAGGGTTAGGGTAGGGGTTAGGGTTAGGGTACGCGTTAGGGTTAGGGTAGTTATTAAACCTATCCCACTCTCTAGATACCCCTTAGCACGTAAAGGAATATTATTTGGGGGTCCAGCCATGGAGAAGAGTTTAGACACTAGGATACGATAAGGAACACAACCATTCTCAAGAAATCACATTAGGATTCTCTTTTTAACCTGTTCCTTAAAACACTAGTGCTTAGGAAATCTATTGGAGGCAGAAGCAGTCAAGGGTAGCTTAGGGTTAGGGTTAGGGTTAGGGTAAGGGTTAGGGTACGGCTTAGGGTACGGGTTCGGGGAGGGGTTCGGGTACGGCGTAGGGTATGGGCTAGGGTTAGGGTTAGGGTTAGTGTTAGGGTTAGGGCTCGGTTTAGGGTACGGGTTAGGATTAGGGTACGCGTTAGGGTTAGGGTAGGGGTTAGGGTTAGTGTACGCGTTACGGTTAGGGTAGTTATTAAACCTATCCCACTCTCTAGATACCCCTTAGCACGTAAAGGAATATTATTTGGGGGTCCAGCCATGGAGAAGAGTTTAGACACTAGGATAAGATAAGGAACACACCCATTCTCAAGAAATCACATTAGGATTCTCTTTTTAACCTGTTCCTTAAAACACTAGTGCTTAGGAAATCTATTGGAGGCAGAAGCAGTCAAGGGTAGCTTAGGGTTAGGGTTAGGTTTAGGGTTAGCGTTAGGGTACGGTTTAGGGTACGGGTTCGGGGAGGGGTTCGGGTACGGCGTAGGGTATGGGCTAGGGTTAGGGTTAGGGTTAGTGTTAGGGTTCGGGCTCGGTTTAGGGTACGGGTTAGGATTAGGGTACGCGTTAGGGTTAGGGTAGGGGTTAGGGTTAGGGTACGCGTTAGGGTTAGGGTAGTTATTAAACCTATCCCACTCTCTAGATCCCCCTTAGCACGTAAAGGAATATTATTTGGGGGTCCAGCCATGGAGAAGAGTTTAGACACTAGGATACGATAAGGAACACACCCATTCTCAAGAAATCACATTAGGATTCTCTTTTTAACCTGTTCCTTAAAACACTAGTGTTTAGGAAATCTATTGGAGGCAGAAGCAGTCAAGGGTAGCTTAGGGTTAGGGTTAGGGTTAGGGTTAGGGTTAGGGTACGGGTTCGGGGAGGGGTTCGGGTACGGCGTAGGGTATGGGCTAGGGTTAGGGTTAGGGTTAGTGTTAGGGTTAGGGCTCAGTTTAGGGTACGGGTTAGGATTAGGGTACGCGTTAGGGTTAGGGTAGGGGTTAGGGTTAGGGTACGCGTTACGGTTAGGGTAGTTATTAAACCTATCCCACTCTCTAGATACCCCTTAGCACATAAAGGAATATTATTTGGGGGTCCAGCCATGGAGAAGAGTTTAGACACTAGGATAAGATAAGGAACACACCCATTCTCAAGAAATCACATTAGGATTCTCTTTTTAACCTGTTCCTTAAAACACTAGTGTTTAGGAAATCTATTGGAGGCAGAAGCAGTCAAGGGTAGCTTAGGGTTAGGGTTAGGGTTAGGGTTAGGGTTAGGGTACGGCTTAGGGTACGGGTTCGGGGAGGGGTTCGGGTACGGCGTAGGGTATGGGCTAGGGTTAGGGTTAGGGTTAGTGTTAGGGTTAGGGCTCGGTTTAGGGTACGGGTTAGGATTAGGGTACGCGTTAGGGTTAGGGTAGGGGTTAGGGTTAGGGTACGCGTTAGGCTTAGGGTAGTTATTAAACCTATCCCACTCTCTAGATACCCCTTAGCACGTAAAGGAATATTATTTGGGGGTCCAGCCATGGAGAAGAGTTTAGACACTAGGATAAGATAATGAACACACCCATTCTCAAGAAATCACATTAGGATTCTCTTTTTAACCTGTTCCTTAAAACACTAGTGCTTAGGAAATCTATTGGAGGCAGAAGCAGTCAAGGGTAGCTTAGGGTTAGGGTTAGGGTTAGGGTACGGCTTAGGGTACGGGTTCGGGGAGGGGTTCGGGTACGGCGTAGGGTATGGGCTAGGGTTAGGGTTAGGGTTAGTGTTAGGGTTAGGGCTCGGTTTAGGGTACGGGTTAGGATTAGGGTACGCGTTAGGGTTAGGGTAGGGGTTAGGGTTAGGGTACGCGTTAGGGTTTGGGTAGTTATTAAACCTATCCCACTCACTAGATACCCCTTAGCACGTAAAGGAATATTATTTGGGGGTCCAGCCATGGAGAAGAGTTTAGACACTAGGATAAGATAAGGAACACACCCATTCTCAAGAAATCACATTAGGATTCTCTTTTTAACCTGTTCCTTAAAACACTAGTGCTTAGGAAATCTATTGGAGGCAGAAGCAGTCAAGGGTAGCTTAGGGTTAGGGTTAGGGTTAGGGTTAGGGTTAGGGTACGGCTTAGGGTACAGGTTCGGGGAGGGGTTCGGGTTCGGCGTAGGGTATGGGCTAGGGTTAGGGTTAGGGTTAGTGTTAGGGTTAGGGCTCGGTTTAGGGTACGGGTTAGGGTTAGGGTTAGGGTAGGGGTTAGGGTTAGGGTACGCGTTACGGTTAGGGTAGTTATTAAACCTATCCCACTCTCTAGATACCCCTTAGCACGTAAAGGAATATTATTTGGGGGTCCAGCCATGGAGAAGAGTTTAGACACTAGGATAAGATAAGGAACACACCCATTCTCGAGAAATCACATTAGGATTCTCTTTTTAACCTGTTCCTTAAAACACTAGTGCTTAGGAAATCTATTGCAGGCAGAAGCAGTCAAGGGTAGCTTAGGGTTAGGGTTAGGGTTAGGGTTAGCGTTAGGGTACGGCTTAGGGTACGGGTTCGGGGAGGGGTTCGTGTACGGCGTAGGGTATGGGCTAGGGTTAGGGTTAGGGTTAGTGTTACGGTTCGGGCTCGGTTTAGGGTACGGGTTAGGATTAGGGTACGCGTTAGGGTTAGGGTAGGGGTTAGGGTTAGGGTACGCGTTAGGGTTAGGGTAGTTATTAAACCTATCCCACTCTCTAGATCCCCCTTAGCACGTAAAGGAATATTATTTGGGGATCCAGCCATGGAGAAGAGTTTAGACACTAGGATAAGATAAGGAACACACCCATTCTCAAGAAATCACATTAGGATTCTCTTTTTAACCTGTTCCTTAAAACACTAGTGCTTAGGAAATCTATTGGAGGCAGAAGCAGTCAAGGGTAGCTTAGGGTTAGGGTTAGGGTTAGGGTTAGCGTTAGGGTACGGTTTAGGGTACGGGTTCGGGGAGGGGTTCGGGTACGGCGTAGGGTATGGGCTAGGGTTAGGGTTAGGGTTAGTGTTAGGGTTAGGGCTCGGGTTAGGGTACAGGTTAGGATTAGGGTACGCGTTAGGGTTAGGTTAGGGGTTAGGGTTAGGGTACGCGTTACGGTTAGGGTAGTTATTAAACCTATCCCACTCTCTAGATACCCCTTAGCACGTAAAGGAATATTATTTGGGGGTCCAGCCATGGAGAAGAGTTTAGACACTAGGATAAGATAAGGAACACACCCATTCTCAAGAAATCACATTAGGATTCTCTTTTTAACCTGTTCCTTAAAACACTAGTGCTTAGGAAATCTATTGGAGGCCGAAGCAGTCAAGGGTAGCTTAGGGTTAGGGTTAGGGTTAGGGTTAGGGTACGGCTTAGGGTACGGGTTCGGGGAGGGGTTCGGGTACGGCGTAGGGTATGGGCTAGGGTTAGGGTTAGGGTTAGTGTTAGGGTTAGGGCTCGGTTTAGGGTACGGGTTAGGATTAGGGTACGCGTTAGGGTTAGGGTAGGGGTTAAAGTTAGGGTACGCGTTAGGGTTAGGGTAGTTATTAAACCTATCCCACTCTCTAGATTCCCCTTAGCACGTAAAGGAATATTATTTGGGGGTCCAGCCATGGAGAAGAGTTTAGACACTAGGATAAGATAAGGAACACACCCATTCTCAAGAAATCACATTAGGATTCTCTTTTTAACCTGTTCCTTAAAACACTAGTGCTTAGGAAATCTATTGGAGGCAGAAGCAGTCAAGGGTAGCTTAGGGTTAGGGTTAGGGTTAGGGTTAGGGTTAGGGTTAGGGTACGGCTTAGGGTACAGGTTCAGGGAGGGGTTCGGGTACGGCGTAGGGTATGGGCTAGGGTTAGGGTTAGGGTTAGTGTTAGGGTTAGGGCTCGGTTTAGGGTACGGGTTAGGATTAGGGTACGCGTTAGGGTTAGGGTAGGGGTTAGGGTTAGGGTACGCGTTACGGTTAGGGTAGTTATTAAACCTATCCCACTCTCTAGATACCCCTTAGCACGTAAAGGAATATTATTTGGGGGTCCAGCCATGGAGAAGAGTTTAGACACTAGGATAAGATAAGGAACACACCCATTCTCGAGAAATCACATTAGGATTCTCTTTTTAACCTGTTCCTTAAAACACTAGTGCTTAGGAAATCTACTGGAGGCAGAAGCAGTCAAGGGTAGCTTAGGGTTAGGGTTAGGGTTAGGGTTAGCGTTAGGGTACGGCTTAGGGTACAGGTTCGGGGAGGGGTTTGGGTACGGCGTAGGGTATGGGCTAGGGTTAGGTTTAGGGTTAGTGTTAGGGTTAGGGCTCGGTTTAGGGTACGGGTTAGGATTAGGGTACGCGTTAGGGTTAGGGTAGGGGTTAGGGTTAGGGTACGCGTTAGGGTTAGGGTAGTTATTAAACCTATCCCACTCTCTAGATCCCCCTTAGCACGTAAAGGAATATTATTTGGGGATCCAGCCATGGAGAAGAGTTTAGACACTAGGATAAGATAAGGAACACACCCATTCTCAAGAAATCACATTAGGATTCTCTTTTTAACCTGTTCCTTAAAACACTAGTGCTTAGGAAATCTATTGGAGGCCGAAGCAGTCAAGGGTAGCTTAGGGTTAGGGTTAGGGTTAGGATTAGGGTACGGCTTAGGGTACGGGTTCGGGGAGGGGTTCGGGTACGGCGTAGGGTATGGGCTAGGGTTAGGGTTAGGGTTAGTGTTAGGGTTAGGGCTCGGTTTAGGGTACGGGTTAGGATTAGGGTACGCGTTAGGGTTAGGGTAGGGGTTAGGGTTAGGGTACGCGTTAGGGTTAGGGTAGTTATTAAACCTATCCCACTCTCTAGATTCCCCTTAGCACGTAAAGGAATATTATTTGGGGGTCCAGCCATGGAGAAGAGTTTAGACACTAGGATAAGATAAGGAACACACCCATTCTCAAGAAATCACATTAGGATTCTCTTTTTAACCTGTTCCTTAAAACACTAGTGCTTAGGAAATCTATTGGAGGCAGAAGCAGTCAAGGGTAGCTTAGGGTTAGGGTTAGGGTTAGGGTTAGGGTTAGGGTATGGCTTAGGGTACAGGTTCGGGGAGGGGTTCGGGTACGGCGTAGTGTATGGGCTAGGGTTAGGGTTAGGGTTAGTGTTAGGGTTAGGGCTCGGTTTAGGGTACGGGTTAGGATTAGGGTACGTGTTAGGGTTATGGTAGGGGTTAGGGTTAGGGTACGCGTTACGGTTAGGGTAGTTATTAAACCTATCCCACTCTCTAGATACCCCTTAACAGGTAAAGGAATATTATTTGGGGGTCCAGCCATGGAGAAGAGTTTAGACACTAGGATAAGATAAGGAACACACCCATTCTCGAGAAATCACATTAGGATTCTCTTTTTAACCTGTTCCTTAAAACACTAGTGCTTAGGAAATCTATTGGAGGCAGAAGCAGTCAAGGGTAGCTTAGGGTTAGGGTTAGGGTTAGGGTTAGCGTTAGGGTACGGCTTAGGTTACGGGTTCGGGGAGGGGTTCGGGTACGGCGTAGGTTATGGGCTAGGGTTAGGGTTAGGGTTAGTGTTAGGGTTAGGGCTCGGTTTAGGGTACGGGTTAGGATTAGGGTACGCGTTAGGGTTAGGGTAGGGGTTAGGGTTAGGGTACGCGTTAGGGTTAGGGTAGTTATTAAACCTATCCCACTCTCTAGATCCCCCTTAGCACGTAAAGGAATATTATTTGGGGATCCAGCCATGGAGAAGAGTTTAGACACTAGGATAAGATAAGGAACACACCCGTTCTCAAGAAATCACATTAGGATTCTCTTTTTAACCTGTTCCTTAAAACACTAGTGCTTAGGAAAACTATTGGAGGCAGAAGCAGTCAAGGGTAGCTTAGGGTTAGGGTTAGGGTTAGGGTTAGCGTTAGGGTACGGCTTAGGGTACGGGTTCGGGGAGGGGTTCGGGTACGGCGTAGGGTATGGGCTAGGGTTAGGGTTAGGGTTAGTGTTACGGTTCGGGCTCGGTTTAGGGTACGGGTTAGGATTAGGGTACGCGTTAGGGTTAGGGTAGGGGTTAGGGTTAGGGTACGCGTTAGGGTTAGGGTAGTTATTAAACCTATCCCACTCTCTAGATCCCCCTTAGCACGTAAAGGAATATTATTTGGGGATCCAGCCATGGAGAAGAGTTTAGACACTAGGATAAGATAAGGAACACACCCATTCTCAAGAAATCACATTAGGATTCTCTTTTTAACCTGTTCCTTAAAACACTAGTGCTTAGGAAATCTATTGGAGGCCGAAGCAGTCAAGGGTAGCTTAGGGTTAGGGTTAGGGTTAGGGTTAGGGTACGGCTTAGGGTACGGGTTCGGGGAGGGGTTCGGGTACGGCGTAGGGTATGGGCTAGGGTTAGGGTTAGGGTTAGTGTTAGGGTTCGGGCTCGGGTTAGGGTACGGGTTAGGATTAGGGTACGCGTTAGGGTTAGGGTAGGGGTTAGGGTTAGGGTACGCGTTAGGGTTAGGGTAGTTATTAAACCTATCCCACTCTCTAGATCCCCCTTAGCACGTAAAGGAATATTATTTGGGGATCCAGCCATGGAGAAGAGTTTAGACACTAGGATAAGATAAGGAACACACCCGTTCTCAAGAAATCACATTAGGATTCTCTTTTTAACCTGTTCCTTAAAACACTAGTGCTTAGGAAATCTATTGGAGGCAGAAGCAGTCAAGGGTAGCTTAGGGTTAGGGTTAGGGTTAGGGTTAGGGTTAGGGTACGGCTTAGGGTACAGGTTCGGGTACGGCGTAGGGTATGGGCTAGGGTTAGTGTTAGGGTTAGGGCTCGGTTTAGGGTACGGGTTAGGATTAGGGTACGAGTTAGGGTTAGGGTAGGGGTTAGGGTTAGGGTACGCGTTATGGTTAGGGTAGTTATTAAACCTATCCCACTCTCTAGATACCCCTTAGCACGTAAAGGAATATTATTTGGGGGTCCAGCCATGGAGAAGAGTTTAGACACTAGGATAAGATAAGGAACACACCCATTCTCGAGAAATCACATTAGGATTCTCTTTTTAACCTGTTCCTTAAAACACTAGTGCTTAGGAAATCTATTGGAGGCAGAAGCAGTCAAGGGTATCTTAGGGTTAGGATTAGGGTTAGGGTTAGCGTTAGGGTACGGCTTAGGTTACGGGTTCGGGGAGGGGTTCGGGTACGGCGTAGGTTATGGGCTAGGGTTAGGGTTAGGGTTAGTGTTAGGGTTAGGGCTCGGTTTAGGGTACGGGTTAGGATTAGGGTACGCGTTAGGGTTAGGGTAGGGGTTAGGGTTAGGTTACGCGTTAGGGTTAGGGTAGTTATTAAACCTATCCCACTCTCTAGATCCCCCTTAGCACGTAAAGGAATATTATTTGGGGATCCAGCCATGGAGAAGAGTTTAGACACTAGGATAAGATAAGGAACACACCCGTTCTCAAGAAATCACATTAGGATTCTCTTTTTAACCTGTTCCTTAAAACACTAGTGCTTAGGAAATCTATTGGAGGCAGAAGCAGTCAAGGGTAGCTTAGGGTTAGGGTTAGGGTTAGGGTTAGCGTTAGGGTACGGCTTAGGTTACGGGTTCGGGGAGGGGTTCGGGTACGGCGTAGGGTATGGGCTAGGGTTAGGGTTAGGGTTAGTGTTACGGTTCGGGCTCGGTTTAGGGTACGGGTTAGGATTAGGGTACGCGTTACGGTTAGGGTAGGGGTTAGGGTTAGGGTACGCGTTAGGGTTAGGGTAGTTATTAAACCTATCCCACTCTCTAGATCCCCCTTAGCACGTAAAGGAATATTATTTGGGGATCCAGCCATGGAGAAGAGTTTAGACACTAGGATAAGATAAGGAACACACCCATTCTCAAGAAATCACATTAGGATTCTCTTTTTAACCTGTTCCTTAAAACACTAGTGCTTAGGAAATCTATTGGAGGCCGAAGCAGTCAAGGGTAGCTTAGGGTTAGGGTTAGGGTTAGGGTTAGGGTACGGCTTAGGGTACAGGTTCGGGGAGGGGTTCGGGTACGGCGTAGGGTATGGGCTAGGGTTAGGGTTAGGGTTAGTGTTAGGGTTAGGGCTCGGTTTAGGGTACGGGTTAGGATTAGGGTACGCGTTAGGGTTAGGGTAGGGGTTAGGGTTAGGGTACGCGTTAGGGTTAGGGTAGTTATTAAACCTATCCCACTCTCTAGATTCCCCTTAGCACGTAAAGGAATATTATTTGGGGGTCCAGCCATGGAGAAGAGTTTAGACACTAGGATAAGATAAGGAACACACCCATTCTCAAGAAATCACATTAGGATTCTCTTTTTAACCTGTTCCTTAAAACACTAGTGCTTAGGAAATCTATTGGAGGCAGAAGCAGTCAAGGGTAGCTTAGGGTTAGGGTTAGGGTTAGGGTTAGGGTTAGGGTACGGCTTAGGGTACAGGTTCAGGGAGGGGTTCGGGTACGGCGTAGGGTATGGGCTAGGGTTAGGGTTAGGGTTAGTGTTAGGGTTAGGGCTCGGTTTAGTGTACGGGTTAGGATTAGGGTACGCGTTAGGTTTAGGGTAGGGGTTAGTGTTAGGGTACGCGTTACAGTTAGGGTAGTTATTAAACCTATCCCACTCTCTAGATACCCCTTAGCACGTAAAGGAATATTATTTGGGGGTCCAGCCATGGAGAAGAGTTTAGACACTAGGATAAGATAAGGAACACACCCATTCTCGAGAAATCACATTAGGATTCTCTTTTTAACCTGTTCCTTAAAACACTAGTGCTTAGGAAATCTATTGGAGGCAGAAGCAGTCAAGGGTAGCTTAGGGTTAGGGTTAGGGTTAGGGTTAGCGTTAGGGTACGGCTTAGGGTACGGGTTCGGGGAGGGGTTCGGGTACGGCGTAGGTTATGGGCTAGGGTTAGGGTTAGGGTTAGTGTTAGGGTTAGGGCTCGGTTTAGGGTACGGGTTAGGATTAGGGTACGCGTTAGGGTTAGGGTAGGGGTTAGGGTTAGGGTACGCGTTAGGGTTAGGGTAGTTATTAAACCTATCCCACTCTCTAGATCCCCCTTAGCACGTAAAGGAATATTATTTGGGGATCCAGCCATGGAGAAGAGTTTAGACACTAGGATAAGATAAGGAACACACCCGTTCTCAAGAAATCACATTAGGATTCTCTTTTTAACCTGTTCCTTAAAACACTAGTGCTTAGGAAATCTATTGGAGGCAGAAGCAGTCAAGGGTAGCTTAGGGTTAGGGTTAGGGTTAGGGTTAGGGTTAGGGTACGGCTTAGGGTACAGGTTCGGGTACAGCGTAGGGTATGGGCTAGGGTTAAGTGTTAGGGTTAGGGCTCGGTTTAGGGTACGGTTAGGATTAGGGTACGAGTAAGGGTTAGGGTAGGGGTTAGGGTTAGGGTACGCGTTATGGTTAGGGTAGTTATTAAACCTATCCCACTCTCTAGATACCCCTTAGCACGTAAAGGAATATTATTTGGGGATCCAGCCATGGAGAAGAGTTTAGACACTAGGATAAGATAAGGAACACACCATTCTCGAGAAATCACATTAGGATTCTCTTTTTAACCTGTTCCTTAAAACACTAGTGCTTAGGAAATCTATTGGAGGCAGAAGCAGTCAAGGGTAGCTTAGGGTTAGGGTTAGGGTTAGGGTACGGCTTAGGGTACGGGTTCGGGGAGGGGTTCGGGTACGGCGTAGTGTATGGGCTAGGGTTAGGGTTAGGGTTAGTGTTAGCGTTAGGGCTCGGTTTAGGTACGGGTTAGGATTAGGGTACGCGTTAGGGTTAGGGTAGGGGTTAGGGTTAGGGTACGCGTTAGGGTTAGGGTAGTTATTAAACCTATCCCACTCTCTAGATACCCCTTAGCACGTAAAGGAATATTATTTGGGGGTCCAGCCATGGAGAAGAGTTTAGACACTAGGATAAGATAAGGAACACACCCATTCTCAAGAAATCACATTAGGATTCTCTTTTTAACCTGTTCCTTAAAACACTAGTGCTTAGGAAATGTATTGGAGGCAGAAGCAGTCAAGGGTAGCTTAGGGTTAGGGTTAGGGTTAGGGTTAGGGTTAGGGTACGGCTTAGGGTACAGGTTCGGGGAGGGGTTCGGGTACGGCGTAGGGTATGGGCTAGGTTAGGGTTAGGGTTAGTGTTAGGGTTAGGGCTCGGTTTAGGGTACGGGTTAGGATTAGGGTACGAGTTAGGGTTAGGGTAGGGTTAGGGTTAGGGTACGCGTTACGGTTAGGGTAGTTATTAAACCTATCCCACCTCTCTAGATACCCCTTAGCACGTAAAGGAATATTATTTGGGGGACCAGCCATGGAAAAGAGTTTAGACACTAGGATAAGATAAGGAACACACCCATTCTCGAGAAATCACATTAGGATTCTCTTTTTAACCTGTTCCTTAAAACACTAGTGCTTAGGAAATCTATTGGAGGCAGAAGCAGTCAAGGGTAGCTTAGGGTTAGGGTTAGGGTTAGGGTTAGCGTTAGGGTACGGCTTAGGGTACTGGTTCGGGGAGGGGTTCGGGTACGGCGTAGGGTATGGGCTAGGGTTCGGGTTAGGGTTAGTGTTACGGTTCGGGCTCGGTTTAGGGTACGGGTTAGGATTAGGGTACGCGTTAGGGTTAGGGTAGGGGTTAGGGTTAGGGTACGCGTTAGGGTTAGGGTAGTTATTAAACCTATCCCACTCTCTAGATCCCCCTTAGCACGTAAAGGAATATTATTTGGGGGTCCAGCCATGGAGAAGAGTTTAGACACTAGGATAAGATAAGGAACACACCCATTCTCGAGAAATCACATTAGGATTCTCTTTTTAACCTGTTCCTTAAAACACTAGTGCTTAGGAAATCTATTGGAGGCCGAAGCAGTCAAGGGTAGCTTAGGGTTAGGGTTAGGGTTAGGGTTAGGGTACGGCTTAGGGTACGGGTTCGGGGAGGGGTTCGGGTACGGCGTAGGGTATGGGCTAGGGTTAGGGTTAGGGTTAGTGTTAGGGTTAGGGCTCGGTTTAGGGTACGGGTTAGGATTAGGGTACGCGTTAGGGTTAGGGTAGGGGTTAGGGTTAGGGTACGCGTTAGGGTTAGGGTAGTTATTAAACCTATCCCACTCTCTAGATTCCCCTTAGCACGTAAAGGAATATTATTTGGGGGTCCAGCCATGGAGAAGAGTTTAGACACTAGGATAAGATAAGGAACACACCCATTCTCAAGAAATCACATTAGGATTCTCTTTTTAACCTGTTCCTTAAAACACTAGTGCTTAGGAAATCTATTGGAGGCAGAAGCAGTCAAGGGTAGCTTAGGGTTAGGGTTAGGGTTAGGGTTAGGGTTAGGGTACGGCTTAGGGTACAGGTTCAGGGAGGGGTTCGGGTACGGCGTAGGGTATGGGCTAGGGTTAGGGTTAGGGTTAGTGTTAGGGTTAGGGCTCGGTTTAGTGTACGGGTTAGGATTAGGGTACGCGTTAGGTTTAGGGTAGGGGTTAGTGTTAGGGTACGCTTTACAGTTAGGGTAGTTATTAAACCTATCCCACTCTCTAGATACCCCTTAGCACGTAAAGGAATATTATTTGGGGGTCCAGCCATGGAGAAGAGTTTAGACACTAGGATAAGATAAGGAACACACCCATTCTCGAGAAATCACATTAGGATTCTCTTTTTAACCTGTTCCTTAAAACACTAGTGCTTAGGAAATCTATTGGAGGCAGAAGCAGTCAAGGGTAGCTTAGGGTTAGGGTTAGGGTTAGGGTTAGCGTTAGGGTACGGCTTAGGGTACGGGTTCGGGGAGGGGTTCGGGTACGGCGTAGGTTATGGGCTAGGGTTAGGGTTAGGGTTAGTGTTAGGGTTAGGGCTCGGTTTAGGGTACGGGTTAGGATTAGGGTACGCGTTAGGGTTAGGGTAGGGGTTAGGGTTAGGGTACGCGTTAGGGTTAGGGTAGTTATTAAACCTATCCCACTCTCTAGATCCCCCTTAGCACGTAAAGGAATATTATTTGGGGATCCAGCCATGGAGAAGAGTTTAGACACTAGGATAAGGTAAGGAACACACCCGTTCTCAAGAAATCACATTAGGATTCTCTTTTTAACCTGTTCCTTAAAACACTAGTGCTTAGGAAATCTATTGGAGGCAGAAGCAGTCAAGGGTAGCTTAGGGTTAGGGTTAGGGTTAGGGTTAGGGTTAGGGTACGGCTTAGGGTACAGGTTCGGGTACGGCGTAGGGTATGGGCTAGGGTTAGTGTTAGGGTTAGGGCTCGGTTTAGGGTACGGGTTAGGATTAGGGTACGAGTTAGGGTTAGGGTAGGGGTTAGGGTTAGGGTACGCGTTATGGTTAGGGTAGTTATTAAACCTATCCCACTCTCTAGATACCCCTTAGCACGTAAAGGAATATTATTTGGGGGTCCAGCCATGGAGAAGAGTTTAGACACTAGGATAAGATAAGGAACACACCCATTCTCGAGAAATCACATTAGGATTCTCTTTTTAACCTGTTCCTTAAAACACTAGTGCTTAGGAAATCTATTGGAGGCAGAAGCAGTCAAGGGTAGCTTAGGGTTAGGGTTAGGGTTAGGGTTAGCGTTAGGGTACGGCTTAGGTTACGGGTTCGGGGAGGGGTTCGGGAACGGCGTAGGTTATGGGCTAGGGTTAGGGTTAGGGTTAGTGTTAGGGTTAGGGCTCGGTTTAGGGTACGGGTTAGGATTAGGGTACGCGTTAGGGTTAGGGTAGGGGTTAGGGTTAGGGTACGCGTTAGGGTTAGGGTAGTTATTAAACCTATCCCACTCTCTAGATCCCCCTTAGCACGTAAAGGAATATTATTTGGGGATCCAGCCATGGAGAAGAGTTTAGACACTAGGATAAGATAAGGAACACACCCGTTCTCAAGAAATCACATTAGGATTCTCTTTTTAACCTGTTCCTTAAAACACTAATGCTTAGGAAAACTATTGGAGGCAGAAGCAGTCAAGGGTAGCTTAGGGTTAGGGTTAGGGTTAGGGTTAGCGTTAGGGTACGGCTTAGGGTACGGGTTCGGGGAGGGGTTCGGGTACGGCGTAGGGTATGGGCTAGGGTTAGGGTTAGGGTTAGTGTTACGGTTCGGGCTCGGTTTAGGGTACGGGTTAGGATTAGGGTACGCGTTACGGTTAGGGTAGGGGTTAGGGTTTGGGTACGCGTTAGGGTTAGGGTAGTTATTAAACCTATCCCACTCTCTAGATCCCCCTTAGCACGTAAAGGAATATTATTTGGGGATCCAGCCATGGAGAAGAGTTTAGACACTAGGATAAGATAAGGAACACACCCATTCTCAAGAAATCACATTAGGATTCTCTTTTTAACCTGTTCCTTAAAACACTAGTGCTTAGGAAATCTATTGGAGGCCGAAGCAGTCAAGGGTAGCTTAGGGTTAGGGTTAGGGTTAGGGTTAGGGTACGGCTTAGGGTACGGGTTCGGGGAGGGGTTCGTGTACGGCGTAGGGTATGGGCTAGGGTTAGGGTTAGGGTTAGTGTTAGGGTTAGGGCTCGGTTTAGGGTACGGGTTAGGATTAGGGTACGCATTAGGGTTAGGGTAGGGGTTAGGGTTAGGGTACGCGTTAGGGTTAGGGTAGTTATTAAACCTATCCCACTCTCTAGATTCCCCTTAGCACGTAAAGGAATATTATTTGGGGGTCCAGCCATGGAGAAGAGTTTAGACACTAGGATAAGATAAGGAACAGACCCATTCTCAAGAAATCACATTAGGATTCTCTTTTTAACCTGTTCCTTAAAACACTAGTGCTTAGGAAATCTATTGGAGGCAGAAGCAGTCAAGGGTAGCTTAGGGTTAGGGTTAGGGTTAGGGTTAGGGTTAGGGTACGGCTTAGGGTACAGGTTCAGGGAGGGGTTCGGGTACGGCGTAGGGTATGGGCTAGGGTTAGGGTTAGGGTTAGTGTTAGGGTTAGGGCTCGGTTTAGTGTACGGGTTAGGATTAGGGTACGCGTTAGGTTTAGGGTAGGGGTTAGTGTTAGGGTACGCGTTACAGTTAGGGTAGTTATTAAACCTATCCCACTCTCTAGATACCCCTTAGCACGTAAAGGAATATTATTTGGCGGTCCAGCCATGGAGAAGAGTTTAGACACTAGGATAAGATAAGGAACACACCCATTCTCGAGAAATCACATTAGGATTCTCTTTTTAACCTGTTCCTTAAAACACTAGTGCTTAGGAAATCTATTGGAGGCAGAAGCAGTCAAGGGTAGCTTAGGGTTAGGGTTAGGGTTAGGGTTAGCGTTAGGGTACGGCTTAGGGTACGGGTTCGGGGAGGGGTTCGGGTACGGCGTAGGTTATGGGCTAGGGTTAGGGTTAGGGTTAGTGTTAGGGTTAGGGCTCGGTTTAGGGTACGGGTTAGGATTAGGGTACGCGTTAGGGTTAGGGTAGGGGTTAGGGTTAGGGTACGCGTTAGGGTTAGGGTAGTTATTAAACCTATCCCACTCTCTAGATCCCCCTTAGCACGTAAAGGAATATTATTTGGGGATCCAGCCATGGAGAAGAGTTTAGACACTAGGATAAGATAAGGAACACACCCGTTCTCAAGAAATCACATTAGGATTCTCTTTTTAACCTGTTCCTTAAAACACTAGTGCTTAGGAAATCTATTGGAGGCAGAAGCAGTCAAGGGTAGCTTAGGGTTAGGGTTAGGGTTAGGGTTAGGGTTAGGGTACGGCTTAGGGTACAGGTTCGGGTACGGCGTAGGGTATGGGCTAGGGTTAGTGTTAGGGTTAGGGCTCGGTTTAGGGTACGGGTTAGGATTAGGGTACGAGTTAGGGTTAGGGTAGGGGTTAGGGTTAGGGTACGCGTTATGGTTAGGGTAGTTATTAAACCTATCCCACTCTCTAGATACCCCTTAGCACGTAAAGGAATATTATTTGGGGGTCCAGCCATGGAGAAGAGTTTAGACACTAGGATAAGATAAGGAACACACCCATTCTCGAGAAATCACATTAGGATTCTCTTTTTAACCTGTTCCTTAAAACACTAGTGCTTAGGAAATCTATTGGAGGCAGAAGCAGTCAAGGGTAGCTTAGGGTTAGGGTTAGGGTTAGGGTTAGCGTTAGGGTACGGCTTAGGGTACTGGTTCGGGGAGGGGTTCGGGTACGGCGTAGGGTATGGGCTAGGGTTCGGGTTAGGGTTAGTGTTACGGTTCGGGCTCGGTTTAGGGTACGGGTTAGGATTAGGGTACGCGTTAGGGTGAGGGTAGGGGTTAGGGTTAGGGTACGCGTTAGGGTTAGGGTAGTTATTAAACCTATCCCACTCTCTAGATCCCCCTTAGCACGTAAAGGAATATTATTTGGGGGTCCAGCCATGGAGAAGAGTTTAGACACTAGGATAAGATAAGGAACACACCCATTCTCGAGAAATCACATTAGGATTCTCTTTTTAACCTGTTCCTTAAAACACTAGTGCTTAGGAAATCTATTGGAGGCCGAAGCAGTCAAGGGTAGCTTAGGGTTAGGGTTAGGGTTAGGGTTAGGGTACGGCTTAGGGTACGGGTTCGGGGAGGGGTTCGGGTACGGCGTAGGGTATGGGCTAGGGTTAGGGTTAGGGTTAGTGTTAGGGTTAGGGCTCGGTTTAGGGTACGGTTTAGGATTAGGGTACGCGTTAGTGTTAGGGTAGGGGTTAGGGTTAGGGTACGCGTTAGGGTTAGGGTAGTTATTAAACCTATCCCACTCTCTAGATTCCCCTTAGCACGTAAAGGAATATTATTTGGGGGTCCAGCCATGGAGAAGAGTTTAGACACTAGGATAAGATAAGGAACACACCCATTCTCAAGAAATCACATTAGGATTCTCTTTTTAACCTGTTCCTTAAAACACTAGTGCTTAGGAAATCTATTGGAGGCAGAAGCAGTGAAGGGTAGCTTAGGGTTAGGGTTAGGGTTAGGGTTAGGGTTAGGGTACGGCTTAGGGTACAGGTTCAGGGAGGGGTTCGGGTACGGCGTAGGGTATGGGCTAGGGTTAGGGTTAGGGTTAGTGTTAGGGTTAGGGCTCGGTTTAGTGTACGGGTTAGGATTAGGGTACGCGTTAGGGTTAGGGTAGGGGTTAGTGTTAGGGTACGCGTTACAGTTAGGGTAGTTATTAAACCTATCCCACTCTCTAGATACCCCTTAGCACGTAAAGGAATATTATTTGGGGGTCCAGCCATGGAGAAGAGTTTAGACACTAGGATAAGATAAGGAACACACCCATTCTCGAGAAATCACATTAGGATTCTCTTTTTAACCTGTTCCTTAAAACACTAGTGCTTAGGAAATCTATTTGAGGCAGAAGCAGTCAAGGGTAGCTTAGGGTTAGGGTTAGGGTTAGGGTTAGCGTTAGGGTACGGCTTAGGGTACGGGTTCGGGGAGGGGTTCGGGTACGGCGTAGGTTATGGGCTAGGGTTAGGGTTAGGGTTAGTGTTAGGGTTAGGGCTCGGTTTAGGGTACGGGTTAGGATTAGGGTACGCGTTAGGGTTAGGGTAGGGGTTAGGGTTAGGGTACGCGTTAGGGTTAGGGTAGTTATTAAACCTATCCCACTCTCTAGATCCCCCTTAGCACGTAAAGGAATATTATTTGGGGATCCAGCCATGGAGAAGAGTTTAGACACTAGGATAAGATAAGGAACACACCCGTTCTCAAGAAATCACATTAGGATTCTCTTTTTAACCTGTTCCTTAAAACACTAGTGCTTAGGAAATCTATTGGAGGCAGAAGCAGTCAAGGGTAGCTTAGGGTTAGGGTTAGGGTTAGGGTTAGGGTTAGGGTACGGCTTAGGGTACAGGTTCGGGTACGGCGTAGGGTATGGGCTAGGGTTAGTGTTAGGGTTAGGGCTCGGTTTAGGGTACGGGTTAGGATTAGGGTACGAGTTAGGGTTAGGGTAGGGGTTAGGGTTAGGGTACGCGTTATGGTTAGGGTAGTTATTAAACCTATCCCACTCTCTAGATACCCCTTAGCACGTAAAGGAATATTATTTGGGGGTCCAGCCATGGAGAAGAGTTTAGACACTAGGATAAGATAAGGAACACACCCATTCTCGAGAAATCACATTAGGATTCTCTTTTTAACCTGTTCCTTAAAACACTAGTGCTTAGGAAATCTATTGGAGGCAGAAGCAGTCAAGGGTAGCTTAGGGTTAGGGTTAGGGTTAGGGTTAGCGTTAGGGTACGGCTTAGGGTACTGGTTCGGGGAGGGGTTAGGGTTAGGGTTAGGGTTAGCGTTAGGGTACGGTTTAGGGTACGGGTTCGGGGAGGGGTTCGGGTACGGCGTAGGGTATGGGCTAGGGTTAGGGTTAGGGTTAGTGTTAGGGTTCGGGCTCGGTTTAGGGTACGGGTTAGGATTAGGGTACGCGTTAGGGTTAGGGTAGGGGTTAGGGTTAGGGTACGCGTTAGGCTTAGGGTAGTTATTAAACCTATCCCACTCTCTAGATCCCCCTTAGCACGTAAAGGAATATTATTTGGGGATCCAGCCATGGAGAAGAGTTTAGACACTAGGATAAGATAAGGAACACACCCATTCTCAAGAAATCACATTAGGATTCTCTTTTTAACCTGTTCCTTAAAACACTAGTGCTTAGGAAATCTATTGGAGGCAGAAGCAGTCAAGGGTAGCTTAGGGTTAGGGTTAGGGTTAGGGTTAGGGTTAGGGTACGGCTTAGGGTACGGGTTCGGGGAGGGGTTCGGGTACGGCGTAGGGTATGGGCTAGGGTTAGGGTTAGGGTTAGTGTTAGGGTTAGGGCTCGGTTTAGGGTACGGGTTAGGATTAGGGTACGCGTTAGGGTTAGGGTAGGGGTTAGGGTTAGGGTACGCGTTAGGGTTAGGGTAGTTATTAAACCTATCCCACTCTCTAGATCCCCCTTAGCAAGTAAAGGAATATTATTTGGGGGTCCAGCCATGGAGAAGAGTTTAGACACTAGGATACTATAAGGAACACACCCATTCTCAGGAAATCACATTAGGATTCTCTTTTTAACCTGTTCCTTAAAACACTAGTGTTTAGGAAATCTATTGGAGGCAGAAGCAGTCAAGGGTAGCTTAGGGTTAGGGTTAGGGTTAGGGTACGGCTTAGGGTACGGGTTCGGGGAGGGGTTCGGGTACGGCGTAGTGTATGGGCTAGGGTTAGGGTTAGGGTTAGTGTTAGCGTTAGGGCTCGGTTTAGGGTACGGGTTAGGATTAGGGTACGCGTTAGGGTTAGGGTAGGGGTTAGGGTTAGGGTACGCGTTAGGGTTAGGGTAGTTATTAAACCTATCCCACTCTCTAGATACCCCTTAGCACGTAAAGGAATATTATTTGGGGGTCCAGCCATGGAGAAGAGTTTAGACACTAGGATAAGATAAGGAACACACCCATTCTCAAGAAATCACATTAGGATTCTCTTTTTAACCTGTTCCTTAAAACACTAGTGCTTAGGAAATCTATTGGAGGCAGAAGCAGTCAAGGGTAGCTTAGGGTTAGGGTTAGGGTTAGGGTTAGGGTTAGGGTACGGCTTAGGGTACAGGTTCGGGGAGGGGTTCGGGTACGGCGTAGGGTATGGGCTAGTGTTAGGGTTAGGGATAGTGTTAGGGTTAGGGCTCGGTTTAGGGTACGGGTTAGGATTAGGGTACGAGTTAGGGTTAGGGTAGGGGTTAGGGTTAGGGTACGCGTTACGGTTAGGGTAGTTATTAAACCTATCCCACTCTCTAGATACCCCTTAGCACGTAAAGGAATATTATTTGGGGGTCCAGCCATGGAAAAGAGTTTAGACACTAGGATAAGATAAGGAACACACCCATTCTCGAGAAATCACATTAGGATTCTCTTTTTAACCTGTTCCTTAAAACACTAGTGCTTAGGAAATCTATTGGAGGCAGAAGCAGTCAAGGGTAGCTTAGGGTTAGGGTTAGGGTTAGGGTTAGCTTTAGGGTACGGCTTAGGGTACGGGTTCGGGGAGGGGTTCGGGTACGGCGTAGGGTATGGGCTAGGGTTAGGGTTAGGGTTAGTGTTAGGGTTAGGGCTCGGTTTAGGGTACGGGTTAGGATTAGGGTACGCGTTAGGGTTAGGGTAGGGGTTAGGGTTAGGGTACGCGTTAGGGTTAGGGTAGTTATTAAACCTATCCCACTCTCTAGATCCCCCTTAGCACGTAAAGGAATATTATTTGGGGATCCAGCCATGGAGAAGAGTTTAGACACTAGGATAAGATAAGGAACACACCCATTCTCAAGAAATCACATTAGGATTCTCTTTTTAACCTGTTCCTTAAAACACTAGTGCTTAGGAAATCTATTGGAGGCCGAAGCAGTCAAGGGTAGCTTAGGGTTAGGGTTAGGGTACGGCTTAGGGTACGGGTTCGGGGAGGGGTTCGGGTACGGCGTAGGGTATGGGCTAGGGTTAGGGTTAGGGTTAGTGTTAGGGTTAGGGCTCGGTTTAGGGTACGGGTTAGGATTAGGGTACGCGTTAGGGTTAGGGTAGGGGTTAGGGTTAGGGTACGCGTTAGGTTTAGGGTAGTTATTAAACCTATCCCACTCTCTAGATTCCCCTTAGCACGTAAAGGAATATTATTTGGGGGTCCAGCCATGGAGAAGAGTTTAGACACTAGGATAAGATAAGGAACACACCCATTCTCAAGAAATCACATTAGGATTCTCTTTTTAACCTGTTCCTTAAAACACTAGTGCTTAGGAAATCTATTGGAGGCAGAAGCAGTCAAGGGTAGCTTAGGGTTAGGGTTAGGGTTAGGGTTAGGGTTAGGGTACGGCTTAGGGTACAGGTTCAGGGAGGGGTTCGGGTACGGCGTAGGGTATG
This sequence comes from Balaenoptera acutorostrata, assembly GCF_949987535.1. Lineage (NCBI taxonomy): Eukaryota > Metazoa > Chordata > Mammalia > Artiodactyla > Balaenopteridae > Balaenoptera > Balaenoptera acutorostrata. Next base: position 29,028 of record NC_080085.1, on the reverse strand, counting down.
GGCTAGGGTTAGGGTTAGGGTTAGTGTTAGGGTTAGGGCTCGGTTTAGGGTACGGGTTAGGATTAGGGTACGCGTTAGGTTTAGGGTAGGGGTTAGTGTTAGGGTACACGTTACAGTTAGGGTAGTTATTAAACCTATCCCACTCTCTAGATACCCCTTAGCACGTAAAGGAATATTATTTGGGGGTCCAGCCATGGAGAAGAGTTTAGACACTAGGATAAGATAAGGAACACACCCATTCTCGAGAAATCACATTAGGATTCTCTTTTTAACCTGTTCCTTAAAACACTAGTGCTTAGGAAATCTATTGGAGGCAGAAGCAGTCAAGGGTAGCTTAGGGTTAGGGTTAGGGTTAGGGTTAGCGTTAGGGTACGGCTTAGGGTACGGGTTCGGGGAGGGGTTCGGGTACGGCGTAGGTTATGGGCTAGGGTTAGGGTTAGGGTTAGTGTTAGGGTTAGGGCTCGGTTTAGGGTACGGGTTAGGATTAGGGTACGCGTTAGGGTTAGGGTAGGGGTTAGGGTTAGGGTACGCGTTAGGGTTAGGGTAGTTATTAAACCTATCCCACTCTCTAGATCCCCCTTAGCACGTAAAGGAATATTATTTGGGGATCCAGCCATGGAGAAGAGTTTAGACACTAGGATAAGATAAGGAACACACCCGTTCTCAAGAAATCACATTAGGATTCTCTTTTTAACCTGTTCCTTAAAACACTAGTGCTTAGGAAATCTATTGGAGGCAGAAGCAGTCAAGGGTAGCTTAGGGTTAGGGTTAGGGTTAGGGTTAGGGTTAGGGTACGGCTTAGGGTACGGGTTCGGGGAGGGGTTCGGGTACGGCGTAGGGTATGGGCTAGGGTTAGGGTTAGGGTTAGTGTTAGGGTTAGGGCTCGGTTTAGGGTACGGGTTAGGATTAGGGTACGCGTTAGGGTTAGGGTAGGGGTTAGGGTTTGGGTACGCGTTACGGTTAGGGTAGTTATTAAACCTATCCCACTCTCTAGATACCCCTTAGCACGTAAAGGAATATTATTTGGGGGTCCAGCCATGGAGAAGAGTTTAGACACTAGGATAAGATAAGGAACACACCCATTCTCGAGAAATCACATTAGGATTCTCTTTTTAACCTGTTCCTTAAAACACTAGTGCTTAGGAAATCTATTGGAGGCAGAAGCAGTCAAGGGTAGCTTAGGGTTAGGGTTAGGGTTAGGGTTAGCGTTAGGGTACGGCTTAGGGTACGGGTTCGGGGAGGGGTTCGGGTACAGCGTAGGTTCTGGGCTAGGGTTAGGGTTAGGGTTAGTGTTAGGGTTAGGGCTCGGTTTAGGGTACGGGTTAGGATTAGGGTACGCGTTAGGGTTAGGGTAGGGGTTAGGGTTAGGGTACGCGTTAGGGTTAGGGTAGTTATTAAACCTATCCCACTCTCTAGATCCCCCTTAGCACGTAAAGGAATATTATTTGGGGATCCAGCCATGGAGAAGAGTTTAGACACTAGGATAAGATAAGGAACACACCCGTTCTCAAGAAATCACATTAGGATTCTCTTTTTAACCTGTTCCTTAAAACACTAGTGCTTAGGAAATCTATTGGAGGCAGAAGCAGTCAAGGGTAGCTTAGGGTTAGGGTTAGGGTTAGGGTTAGGGTTAGGGTACGGCTTAGGGTACAGGTTCGGGGAGGGGTTCGGGTACGGCGTAGGGTATGGGCTAGGGTTAGTGTTAGGGTTAGGGCTCGGTTTAGGGTACGGGTTAGGATTAGGGTACGAGTTAGGGTTAGGGTAGGGGTTAGGGTTAGGGTACGCGTTACAGTTAGGGTAGTTATTAAACCTATCCCACTCTCTAGATACCCCTTAGCACGTAAAGGAATATTATTTGGGGGTCCAGCCATGGAGAAGAGTTTAGACACTAGGATAAGATAAGGAACACACCCAGTCTCGAGAAATCACATTAGGATTCTCTTTTTAACCTATTCCTTAAAACACTAGTGCTTAGGAAATCTATTGGAGGCAGAAGCAGTCAAGGGTAGCTTAGGGTTAGGGTTAGGGTTAGGGTTAGCGTTAGGGTACGGCTTAGGGTACTGGTTCGGGGAGGGGTTAGCGTTAGGGTTAGGGTTAGCGTTAGGGTACGGTTTAGGGTACGGGTTCGGGGAGGGGTTCGGGTACGGCGTAGGGTATGGGCTAGGGTTAGGGTTAGGGTTAGTGTTAGGGTTCGGGCTCGGTTTAGGGTACGGGTTAGGATTAGGGTACGCGTTAGGGTTAGGGTAGGGGTTAGGGTTAGGGTACGCGTTAGGCTTAGGGTAGTTATTAAACCTATCCCAATCTCTAGATCCCCCTTAGCACGTAAAGGAATATTATTTGGGGATCCAGCCATGGAGAAGAGTTTAGACACTAGGATAAGATAAGGAACACACCCATTCTCAAGAAATCACATTAGGATTCTCTTTTTAACCTGTTCCTTAAAACACTAGTGCTTAGGAAATCTATTGGAGGCAGAAGCAGTCAAGGGTAGCTTAGGGTTAGGGTTAGGGTTAGGGTTAGGGTTAGGGTACGGCTTAGGGTACGGGTTCGGGGAGGGGTTCGGGTACGGCTTAGGGTATGGGCTAGGGTTAGGGTTAGGGTTAGTGTTAGGGTTAGGGCTCGGTTTAGGGTACGGGTTAGGATTAGGGTACGCGTTAGGGTTAGGGTAGGGGTTAGGGTTAGGGTACGCGTTAGGGTTAGGGTAGTTATTAAACCTATCCCACTCTCTAGATCCCCCTTAGCACGTAAAGGAATATTATTTGGGGGTCCAGCCATGGAGAAGAGTTTAGACACTAGGATACGATAAGGAACACACGCATTCTCAAGAAATCACATTAGGATTCTCTTTTTAACCTGTTCCTTAAAACACTAGTGCTTAGGAAATCTATTGGAGGCAGAAGCAGTCAAGGGTAGCTTAGGGTTAGGGTTAGGGTTAGGGTTAGCGTTAGGGTACGGCTTAGGGAACGGGTTCGGGGAGGGGTTCGGGTACGGCGTAGGGTATGGGCTAGGGTTAGGGTTAGGGTTAGTGTTAGGGTTAGGGCTCGGTTTAGGGTACGGGTTAGGATTAGGGTACGCATTAGGGTTAGGGTAGGGGTTAGGGTTAGGGTACGCGTTAGGGTTAGGGTAGTTATTAAACCTATCCCACTCTCTAGATACCCCTTAGCACGTAAAGGAATATTATTTGGGGGTCCAGCCATGGAGAAGAGTTTAGACACTAGGATAAGATAAGGAACACACCCATTCTCGAGAAATCACATTAGGATTCTCTTTTTAACCTGTTCCTTAAAACACTAGTGCTTAGGAAATCTATTGGAGGCAGAAGCAGTCAAGGGTAGCTTAGGGTTAGGGTTAGGGTTAGGGTTAGCGTTAGGGTACGGCTTAGGGTACGGGTTCGGGGAGGGGTTCGGGTACGGCGTAGGTTATGGGCTAGGGTTAGGGTTAGGGTTAGTGTTAGGGTTAGGGCTCGGTTTAGGGTACGGGTTAGGATTAGGGTACGCGTTAGGGTTAGGGTATGGGTTAGGGTTAGGGTACGCGTTAGGGTTAGGGTAGTTATTAAACCTATCCCACTCTCTAGATCCCCCTTAGCACGTAAAGGAATATTATTTGGGGATCCAGCCATGGAGAAGAGTTTAGACACTAGGATAAGATAAGGAACACACCCGTTCTCAAGAAATCACATTAGGATTCTCTTTTTAACCTGTTCCTTAAAACACTAGTGCTTAGGAAATCTATTGGAGGCAGAAGCAGTCAAGGGTAGCTTAGGGTTAGGGTTAGGGTTAGGGTTAGGGTTAGGGTACGGCTTAGGGTACAGGTTCGGGTACGGCGTAGGGTATGGGCTAGGGTTAGTGTTAGGGTTAGGGCTCGGTTTAGGGTACGGGTTAGGATTAGGGTACGAGTTAGGGTTAGGGTAGGGGTTAGGGTTAGGGTACGCGTTATGGTTAGGGTAGTTATTAAACCTATCCCACTCTCTAGATACCCCTTAGCACGTAAAGGAATATTATTTGGGGGTCCAGCCATGGAGAAGAGTTTAGACACTAGGATAAGATAAGGAACACACCCATTCTCGAGAAATCACATTAGGATTCTCTTTTTAACCTGTTCCTTAAAACACTAGTGCTTAGGAAATCTATTGGAGGCAGAAGCAGTCAAGGGTAGCTTAGGGTTAGGGTTAGGGTTAGGGTTAGCGTTAGGGTACGGCTTAGGGTACTGGTTCGGGGAGGGGTTAGGGTTAGGGTTAGGGTTAGCGTTACGGTACGGTTTAGGGTACGGGTTCGGGGAGGGGTTCGGGTACGGCGTAGGGTATGGGCTAGGGTTAGGGTTAGGGTTAGTGTTAGGGTTCGGGCTCGGTTTAGGGTACGGGTTAGGATTAGGGTACGCGTTAGGGTTAGGGTAGGGGTTAGGGTTAGGGTACGCGTTAGGCTTAGGGTAGTTATTAAACCTATCCCACTCTCTAGATCCCCCTTAGCACGTAAAGGAATATTATTTGGGGATCCAGCCATGGAGAAGAGTTTAGACACTAGGATAAGATAAGGAACACACCCATTCTCAAGAAATCACATTAGGATTCTCTTTTTAACCTGTTCCTTAAAACACTAGTGCTTAGGAAATCTATTGGAGGCAGAAGCAGTCAAGGGTAGCTTAGGGTTAGGGTTAGGGTTAGGGTTAGGGTTAGGGTACGGCTTAGGGTACGGGTTCGGGGAGGGGTTCGGGTACGGCGTAGGGTATGGGCTAGGGTTAGGGTTAGGGTTAGTGTTAGGGTTAGGGCTCGGTTTAGGGTACGGGTTAGGATTAGGGTACGCGTTAGGGTTAGGGTAGGGGTTAGGGTTAGGGTACGCGTTAGGGTTAGGGTAGTTATTAAACCTATCCCACTCTCTAGATCCCCCTTAGCAAGTAAAGGAATATTATTTGGGGGTCCAGCCATGGAGAAGAGTTTAGACACTAGGATACTATAAGGAACACACCCATTCTCAGGAAATCACATTAGGATTCTCTTTTTAACCTGTTCCTTAAAACACTAGTGTTTAGGAAATCTATTGGAGGCAGAAGCAGTCAAGGGTAGCTTAGGGTTAGGGTTAGGGTTAGGGTACGGCTTAGGGTACGGGTTCGGGGAGGGGTTCGGGTACGGCGTAGTGTATGGGCTAGGGTTAGGGTTAGGGTTAGTGTTAGCGTTAGGGCTCGGTTTAGGGTACGGGTTAGGATTAGGGTACGCGTTAGGGTTAGGGTAGGGGTTAGGGTTAGGGTACGCGTTAGGGTTAGGGTAGTTATTAAACCTATCCCACTCTCTAGATACCCCTTAGCACGTAAAGGAATATTATTTGGGGGTCCAGCCATGGAGAAGAGTTTAGACACTAGGATAAGATAAGGAACACACCCATTCTCAAGAAATCACATTAGGATTCTCTTTTTAACCTGTTCCTTAAAACACTAGTGCTTAGGAAATCTATTGGAGGCAGAAGCAGTCAAGGGTAGCTTAGGGTTAGGGTTAGGGTTAGGGTTAGGGTTAGGGTACGGCTTAGGGTACAGGTTCGGGGAGGGGTTCGGGTACGGCGTAGGGTATGGGCTAGTGTTAGGGTTAGGGTTAGTGTTAGGGTTAGGGCTCGGTTTAGGGTACGGGTTAGGATTAGGGTACGAGTTAGGGTTAGGGTAGGGGTTAGGGTTAGGGTACGCGTTACGGTTAGGGTAGTTATTAAACCTATCCCACTCTCTAGATACCCCTTAGCACGTAAAGGAATATTATTTGGGGGTCCAGCCATGGAAAAGAGTTTAGACACTAGGATAAGATAAGGAACACACCCATTCTCGAGAAATCACATTAGGATTCTCTTTTTAACCTGTTCCTTAAAACACTAGTGCTTAGGAAATCTATTGGAGGCAGAAGCAGTCAAGGGTAGCTTAGGGTTAGGGTTAGGGTTAGGGTTAGCGTTAGGGTACGGCTTAGGGTACTGGTTCGGGGAGGGGTTCGGGTACGGCGTAGGGTATGGGCTAGGGTTCGGGTTAGGGTTAGTGTTACGGTTCGAGCTCGGTTTAGGGTACGGGTTAGGATTAGTGTACGCGTTAGGGTTAGGGTAGGGGTTAGGGTTAGGGTACGCGTTAGGGTTAGGGTAGTTATTAAACCTATCCCACTCTCTAGATCCCCCTTAGCACGTAAAGGAATATTATTTGGGGGTCCAGCCATGGAGAAGAGTTTAGACACTAGGATAAGATAAGGAACACACCCATTCTCGAGAAATCACATTAGGATTCTCTTTTTAACCTGTTCCTTAAAACACTAGTGCTTAGGAAATCTATTGGAGGCAGAAGCAGTCAAGGGTAGCTTAGTGTTAGGGTTAGGGTTAGGGTTAGCGTTAGGGTACGGCTTAGGTTACGGGTTCGGGGAGGGGTTCGGGTACGGCGTAGGTTATGGGCTAGGGTTAGGGTTAGGGTTAGTGTTAGGGTTAGGGCTCGGTTTAGGGTACGGGTTAGGATTAGGGTACGCGTTAGGGTTAGGGTAGGGGTTAGGGTTAGGGTACGCGTTAGGGTTAGGGTAGTTATTAAACCTATCCCACTCTCTAGATCCCCCTTAGCACGTAAAGGAATATTATTTGGGGATCCAGCCATGGAGAAGAGTTTAGACACTAGGATAAGATAAGGAACACACCCGTTCTCAAGAAATCACATTAGGATTCTCTTTTTAACCTGTTCCTTAAAACACTAGTGCTTAGGAAATCTATTGGAGGCAGAAGCAGTCAAGGGTAGCTTAGGGTTAGGGTTAGGGTTAGGGTTAGCTTTAGGGTACGGCTTAGGGTACGGGTTCGGGGAGGGGTTCGGGTACGGCGTAGGGTATGGGCTAGGGTTAGGGTTAGGGTTAGTGTTAGGGTTAGGGCTCGGTTTAGGGTACGGGTTAGGATTAGGGTACGCGTTAGGGTTAGGGTAGGGGTTAGGGTTAGGGTACGCGTTAGGGTTAGGGTAGTTATTAATCCTATCCCACTCTCTAGATCCCCCTTAGCAAGTAAAGGAATATTATTTGGGGGTCCAGCCATGGAGAAGAGTTTAGACACTAGGATACTATAAGGAACACACCCATTCTCAGGAAATCACATTAGGATTCTATTTTTAACCTGTTCCTTAAAACACTAGTGTTTAGGAAATCTATTGGAGGCAGAAGCAGTCAAGGGTAGCTTAGGGTTAGGGTTAGGGTTAGGGTACGGCTTAGGGTACGGGTTCGGGGAGGGGTTCGGGTACGGCGTAGTGTATGGGCTAGGGTTAGGGTTAGGGTTAGTGTTAGCGTTAGGGCTCGGTTTAGGGTACGGGTTAGGATTAGGGTACGCGTTAGGGTTAGGGTAGGGGTTAGGGTTAGGGTACGCGTTAGGGTTAGGGTAGTTATTAAACCTATCCCACTCTCTAGATACCCCTTAGCACGTAAAGGAATATTATTTGGGGGTCCAGCCATGGAGAAGAGTTTAGACACTAGGATAAGATAAGGAACACACCCATTCTCAAGAAATCACATTAGGATTCTCTTTTTAACCTGTTCCTTAAAACACTAGTGCTTAGGAAATCTATTGGAGGCAGAAGCAGTCAAGGGTAGCTTAGGGTTAGGGTTAGGGTTAGGGTTAGGGTTAGGGTACGGCTTAGGGTACAGGTTCGGGGAGGGGTTCGGGTACGGCGTAGGGTATGGGCTAGTGTTAGGGTTAGGGTTAGTGTTAGGGTTAGGGCTCGGTTTAGGGTACGGGTTAGGATTAGGGTACGAGTTAGGGTTAGGGTAGGGGTTAGGGTTAGGGTACGCGTTACGGTTAGGGTAGTTATTAAACCTATCCCACTCTCTAGATACCCCATAGCACGTAAAGGAATATTATTTGGGGGTCCAGCCATGGAAAAGAGTTTAGACACTAGGATAAGATAAGGAACACACCCATTCTCGAGAAATCACATTAGGATTCTCTTTTTAACCTGTTCCTTAAAACACTAGTGCTTAGGAAATCTATTGGAGGCAGAAGCAGTCAAGGGTAGCTTAGGGTTAGGGTTAGGGTTAGGGTTAGCTTTAGGGTACGGCTTAGGGTACGGGTTCGGGGAGGGGTTCGGGTACGGCGTAGGGTATGGGCTAGGGTTAGGGTTAGGGTTAGTGTTAGGGTTAGGGCTCGGTTTAGGGTACGGGTTAGGATTAGGGTACGCGTTAGGGTTAGGGTAGGGGTTAGGGTTAGGGTACGCGTTAGGGTTAGGGTAGTTATTAAACCTATCCCACTCTCTAGATCCCCCTTAGCACGTAAAGGAATATTATTTGGGGATCCAGCCATGGAGAAGAGTTTAGACACTAGGATAAGATAAGGAACACACCCATTCTCAAGAAATCACATTAGGATTCTCTTTTTAACCTGTTCCTTAAAACACTAGTGCTTAGGAAATCTATTGGAGGCCGAAGCAGTCAAGGGTAGCTTAGGGTTAGGGTTAGGGTACGGCTTAGGGTACGGGTTCGGGGAGGGGTTCGGGTACGGCGTAGGGTATGGGCTAGGGTTAGGGTTAGGGTTAGTGTTAGGGTTAGGGCTCGGTTTAGGGTACGGGTTAGGATTAGGGTACGCGTTAGGGTTAGGGTAGGGGTTAGGGTTAGGGTACGCGTTAGGTTTAGGGTAGTTATTAAACCTATCCCACTCTCTAGATTCCCCTTAGCACGTAAAGGAATATTATTTGGGGGTCCAGCCATGGAGAAGAGTTTAGACACTAGGATAAGATAAGGAACACACCCATTCTCAAGAAATCACATTAGGATTCTCTTTTTAACCTGTTCCTTAAAACACTAGTGCTTAGGAAATCTATTGGAGGCAGAAGCAGTCAAGGGTAGCTTAGGGTTAGGGTTAGGGTTAGGGTTAGGGTTAGGGTACGGCTTAGGGTACAGGTTCAGGGAGGGGTTCGGGTATGGCGTAGGGTATGGGCTAGGGTTAGGGTTAGGGTTAGTGTTAGGGTTAGGGCTCGGTTTAGGGTACGGGTTAGGATTAGGGTACGCGTTAGGTTTAGGGTAGGGGTTAGTGTTAGGGTACGCGTTACAGTTAGGGTAGTTATTAAACCTATCCCACTCTCTAGATACCCCTTAGCACGTAAAGGAATATTATTTGGGGGTCCAGCCATGGAGAAGAGTTTAGACACTAGGATAAGATAAGGAACACACCCATTCTCGAGAAATCACATTAGGATTCTCTTTTTAACCTGTTCCTTAAAACACTAGTGCTTAGGAAATCTATTGGAGGCAGAAGCAGTCAAGGGTAGCTTAGGGTTAGGGTTAGGGTTAGGGTTAGCGTTAGGGTACGGCTTAGGGTACGGGTTCGGGGAGGGGTTCGGGTACGGCGTAGGTTATGGGCTAGGGTTAGGGTTAGGGTTAGTGTTAGGGTTAGGGCTCGGTTTAGGGTACGGGTTAGGATTAGGGTACGCGTTAGGGTTAGGGTAGGGGTTAGGGTTAGGGTACGCGTTAGGGTTAGGGTAGTTATTAAACCTATCCCACTCTCTAGATCCCCCTTAGCACGTAAAGGAATATTATTTGGGGATCCAGCCATGGAGAAGAGTTTAGACACTAGGATAAGATAAGGAACACACCCGTTCTCAAGAAATCACATTAGGATTCTCTTTTTAACCTGTTCCTTAAAACACTAGTGCTTAGGAAATCTATTGGAGGCAGAAGCAGTCAAGGGTAGCTTAGGGTTAGGGTTAGGGTTAGGGTTAGGGTTAGGGTACGGCTTAGGGTACGGGTTCGGGGAGGGGTTCGGGTACGGCGTAGGGTATGGGCTAGGGTTAGGGTTAGGGTTAGTGTTAGGGTTAGGGCTCGGTTTAGGGTACGGGTTAGGATTAGGGTACGCGTTAGGGTTAGGGTAGGGGTTAGGGTTAGGGTACGCGTTAGGGTTAGGGTAGTTATTAAACCTATCCCACTCTCTAGATCCCCCTTAGCAAGTAAAGGAATATTATTTGGGGGTCCAGCCATGGAGAAGAGTTTAGACACTAGGATACTATAAGGAACACACCCATTCTCAGGAAATCACATTAGGATTCTCTTTTTAACCTGTTCCTTAAAACACTAGTGTTTAGGAAATCTATTGGAGGCAGAAGCAGTCAAGGGTAGCTTAGGGTTAGGGTTAGGGTTAGGGTACGGCTTAGGGTACGGGTTCGGGGAGGGGTTCGGGTACGGCGTAGTGTATGGGCTAGGGTTAGGGTTAGGGTTAGTGTTAGCGTTAGGGCTCGGTTTAGGGTACGGGTTAGGATTAGGGTACGCGTTAGGGTTAGGGTAGGGGTTAGGGTTAGGGTACGCGTTAGGGTTAGGGTAGTTATTAAACCTATCCCACTCTCTAGATACCCCTTAGCACGTAAAGGAATATTATTTGGGGGTCCAGCCATGGAGAAGAGTTTAGACACTAGGATAAGATAAGGAACACACCCATTCTCAAGAAATCACATTAGGATTCTCTTTTTAACCTGTTCCTTAAAACACTAGTGCTTAGGAAATCTATTGGAGGCAGAAGCAGTCAAGGGTAGCTTAGGGTTAGGGTTAGGGTTAGGGTTAGGGTTAGGGTACGGCTTAGGGTACAGGTTCGGGGAGGGGTTCGGGTACGGCGTAGGGTATGGGCTAGTGTTAGGGTTAGGGTTAGTGTTAGGGTTAGGGCTCGGTTTAGGGTACGGGTTAGGATTAGGGTACGAGTTAGGGTTAGGGTAGGGGTTAGGGTTAGGGTACGCGTTACGGTTAGGGTAGTTATTAAACCTATCCCACTCTCTAGATACCCCTTAGCACGTAAAGGAATATTATTTGGGGGTCCAGCCATGGAAAAGAGTTTAGACACTAGGATAAGATAAGGAACACACCCATTCTCGAGAAATCACATTAGGATTCTCTTTTTAACCTGTTCCTTAAAACACTAGTGCTTAGGAAATCTATTGGAGGCAGAAGCAGTCAAGGGTAGCTTAGGGTTAGGGTTAGGGTTAGGGTTAGCGTTAGGGTACGGCTTAGGGTACTGGTTCGGGGAGGGGTTCGGGTACGGCGTAGGGTATGGGCTAGGGTTCGGGTTAGGGTTAGTGTTACGGTTCGAGCTCGGTTTAGGGTACGGGTTAGGATTAGGGTACGCGTTAGGGTTAGGGTAGGGGTTAGGGTTAGGGTACGCGTTAGGGTTAGGGTAGTTATTAAACCTATCCCACTCTCTAGATCCCCCTTAGCACGTAAAGGAATATTATTTGGGGGTCCAGCCATGGAGAAGAGTTTAGACACTAGGATAAGATAAGGAACACACCCATTCTCGAGAAATCACATTAGGATTCTCTTTTTAACCTGTTCCTTAAAACACTAGTGCTTAGGAAATCTATTGGAGGCAGAAGCAGTCAAGGGTAGCTTAGTGTTAGGGTTAGGGTTAGGGTTAGCGTTAGGGTACGGCTTAGGTTACGGGTTCGGGGAGGGGTTCGGGTACGGCGTAGGTTATGGGCTAGGGTTAGGGTTAGGGTTAGTGTTAGGGTTAGGGCTCGGTTTAGGGTACGGGTTAGGATTAGGGTACGCGTTAGGGTTAGGGTAGGGGTTAGGGTTAGGGTACGCGTTAGGGTTAGGGTAGTTATTAAACCTATCCCACTCTCTAGATCCCCCTTAGCACGTAAAGGAATATTATTTGGGGATCCAGCCATGGAGAAGAGTTTAGACACTAGGATAAGATAAGGAACACACCCGTTCTCAAGAAATCACATTAGGATTCTCTTTTTAACCTGTTCCTTAAAACACTAGTGCTTAGGAAATCTATTGGAGGCAGAAGCAGTCAAGGGTAGCTTAGGGTTAGGGTTAGGGTTAGGGTTAGCTTTAGGGTACGGCTTAGGGTACGGGTTCGGGGAGGGGTTCGGGTACGGCGTAGGGTATGGGCTAGGGTTAGGGTTAGGGTTAGTGTTAGGGTTAGGGCTCGGTTTAGGATACGGGTTAGGATTAGGGTACGCGTTAGGGTTAGGGTAGGGGTTAGGGTTAGGGTACGCATTAGGGTTAGGGTAGTTATTAAACCTATCCCACTCTCTAGATCCCCCTTAGCAAGTAAAGGAATATTATTTGGGGGTCCAGCCATGGAGAAGAGTTTAGACACTAGGATACTATAAGGAACACACCCATTCTCAGGAAATCACATTAGGATTCTATTTTTAACCTGTTCCTTAAAACACTAGTGTTTAGGAAATCTATTGGAGGCAGAAGCAGTCAAGGGTAGCTTAGGGTTAGGGTTAGGGTTAGGGTACGGCTTAGGGTACGGGTTCGGGGAGGGGTTCGGGTACGGCGTAGTGTATGGGCTAGGGTTAGGGTTAGGGTTAGTGTTAGCGTTAGGGCTCGGTTTAGGGTACGGGTTAGGATTAGGGTACGCGTTAGGGTTAGGGTAGGGGTTAGGGTTAGGGTACGCGTTAGGGTTAGGGTAGTTATTAAACCTATCCCACTCTCTAGATACCCCTTAGCACGTAAAGGAATATTATTTGGGGGTCCAGCCATGGAGAAGAGTTTAGACACTAGGATAAGATAAGGAACACACCCATTCTCAAGAAATCACATTAGGATTCTCTTTTTAACCTGTTCCTTAAAACACTAGTGCTTAGGAAATCTATTGGAGGCAGAAGCAGTCAAGGGTAGCTTAGGGTTAGGGTTAGGGTTAGGGTTAGGGTTAGGGTACGGCTTAGGGTACAGGTTCGGGGAGGGGTTCGGGTACGGCGTAGGGTATGGGCTAGTGTTAGGGTTAGGGTTAGTGTTAGGGTTAGGGCTCGGTTTAGGGTACGGGTTAGGATTAGGGTACGAGTTAGGGTTAGGGTAGGGGTTAGGGTTAGGGTACGCGTTAGGGTTAGGGTAGTTATTAAACCTATCCCACTCTCTAGATACCCCTTAGCACGTAAAGGAATATTATTTGGGGGTCCAGCCATGGAGAAGAGTTTGGACACTAGGATAAGATAAGGAACACACCCATTCTCGAGAAATCACATTAGGATTCTCTTTTTAACCTGTTCCTTAAAACACTAGTGCTTAGGAAATCTATTGGAGGCAGAAGCAGTCAAGGGTAGCTTAGGGTTAGGGTTAGGGTTAGGGTTAGCGTTAGGGTACAGCTTAGGGTACTGGTTCGGGGAGGGGTTCGGGTACGGCGTAGGGTATGGGCTAGGGTTCGGGTTAGGGTTAGTGTTACGGTTCGGGCTCGGTTTAGGGTACGGGTTAGGATTAGGGCACGCGTTAGGGTTAGGGTAGGGGTTAGGGTTAGGGTACACGTTAGGGTTAGGGTAGTTATTAAACCTATCCCACTCTCTAGATCCCCCTTAGCACGTAAAGGAATATTATTTGGGTATCCAGCCATGGAGAAGAGTTTAGACACTAGGATAAGATAAGGAACACACCCATTCTCAAGAAATCACATTAGGATTCTCTTTTTAACCTGTTCCTTAAAACACTAGTGCTTAGGAAATCTATTGGAGGCAGAAGCAGTCAAGGGTAGCTTAGGGTTAGGGTTAGGGTTAGGGTTAGCGTTAGGGTACGGTTTAGGGTACGGGTTCGGGGAGGGGTTCGGGTACGGCGTAGGGTATGGGCTAGGGTTAGGGTTAGGGTTAGTGTTAGGGTTAGGGCTCGGTTTAGTGTACGGGTTAGGATTAGGGTACGCGTTAGGGTTAGGGTAGGGGTTAGGGTTAGGGTACGCGTTACGGTTAGGGTAGTTATTAAACCTATCCCACTCTCTAGATACCCCTTAGCACGTAAAGGAATATTATTTGGGGGTCCAGCCATGGAGAAGAGTTTAGACACTAGGATAAGATAAGGAACACACCCATTCTCAAGAAATCACATTAGGATTCTCTTTTTAACCTGTTCCTTAAAACACTAGTGCTTAGGAAATCTATTGGAGGCAGAAGCAGTCAAGGGTAGCTTAGGGTTAGGGTTAGGGTTAGGGTTAGCGTTAGGGTATGGTTTAGGGTACGGGTTCGGGGAGGGGTTCGGGTACGGCGTAGGGTATGGGCTAGGGTTAGGGTTAGTGTTAGTGTTAGGGTTCGGGCTCGGTTTAGGGTACGGGTTAGGATTAGGGTACGCGTTAGGGTTAGGGTAGGGGTTAGGGTTAGGGTACGCGTTAGGCTTAGTGTAGTTATTAAACCTATCCCACTCTCTAGATCCCCTTTAGCACGTAAAGTAATATTATTTGGGGATCCAGCCATGGAGAAGAGTTTAGACACTAGAATAAGATAATGAACACACCCATTCTCAAGAAATCACATTAGGATTCTCTTTTTAACCTGTTCCTTAAAAAACTAGTGCTTAGGAAATCTATTGGAGGCAGAAGCAGTCAAGGGTAGCTTAGGGTTAGGGTTAGGGTTAGGGTTAGGGTTAGGGTACGGCTTAGGGTACGGGTTCGGGGAGGGGTTCGGGTACGGCGTAGGGTATGGGCTAGGGTTAGGGTTAGGGTTAGTGTTAGGGTTAGGGCTCGGTTTAGGGTACGGGTTAGGATTAGGGTACGCGTTAGGGTTAGGGTAGGGGTTAGGGTTAGGGTACGCGTTACGGTTAGGGTAGTTATTAAACCTATCCCACTCTCTAGATACCCCTTAGCACGTAAAGGAATATTATTTGGGGGTCCAGCCATGGAGAAGAGTTTAGACACTAGGATAAGATAAGGAACACACCCATTCTCGAGAAATCACATTAGGATTCTCTTTTTAACCTGTTCCTTAAAACACTAGTGCTTAGGAAATCTATTGGAGGCAGAAGCAGTCAAGGGTAGCTTAGGGTTAGGGTTAGGGTTAGGGTTAGCGTTAGGGTACGGCTTAGGGTACGGGTTCGGGGAGGGGTTCGGGTACAGCGTAGGTTATGGGCTAGGGTTAGGGTTAGGGTTAGTGTTAGGGTTAGGGCTCGGTTTAGGGTACGGTTTAGGATTAGGGTACGCGTTAGGGTTAGGGTAGGGGTTAGGGTTAGGGTACGCGTTAGGGTTAGGGTAGTTAATAAACCTATCCCACTCTCTAGATCCCCCTTAGCACGTAAAGGAATATTATTTGGGGATCCAGCCATGGAGAAGAGTTTAGACACTAGGATAAGATAAGGAACACACCCGTTCTCAAGAAATCACATTAGGATTCTCTTTTTAACCTGTTCCTTAAAACACTAGTGCTTAGGAAATCTATTGGAGGCAGAAGCAGTCAAGGGTAGCTTAGGGTTAGGGTTAGGGTTAGGGTTAGGGTACGGCTTAGGGTACGGGTTCGGGGAGGGGTTCGGGTACGGCGTAGGGTATGGGCTAGGGTTAGGGTTAGGGTTAGTGTTAGGGTTAGGGCTCGGTTTAGGGTACGGGTTAGGATTAGGGTACGCGTTAGGGTTAGGGTAGGTGTTAGGGTTAGGGTACGCGTTAGGGTTAGGGTAGTTATTAAACCTATCCAACTCTCTAGATACCCCTTAGCACGTAAAGGAATATTATTTGGGGGTCCAGCCATGGAGAAGAGTTTAGACACTAGGATAAGATAAGGAACACACCCATTCTCAAGAAATCACATTAGGATTCTCTTTTTAACCTGTTCCTTAAAACACTAGTGCTTAGGAAATCTATTGGAGGCAGAAAGCAGTCAAGGGTAGCTTAGGGTTTAGGGTTAGGGTTAGGGTTTGGGTTAGGGTACGGCTTAGGGTACAGGTTCGGGGAGGGGTTTGGGTACGGCGTCGTAGGGTATGGGCTAAGGGTTAGGGTTAGGGTTAGTGTTAGGGTTAAGGGCTCGGTTTAGGTTACGGGTTAGGATTAGGGTAACGCGTTAGGGTTAGGGTAGGGGTTAGGGTTAGGGGTACGCGTTTACGGTTAGGGTAGTTATTAAACCTATCCCACTCTCTAGATACCCCATAGCACGTAAAGGAATATTATTTGGGGGGTCCAGCCATGGAGAAGAGTTTAGACACTAGGATAAGATAAGGAACACACCCATTCTCAAGAAATCACATTAGGATTCTCTTTTTTAACCTGTTCCTTAAAACACTAGTGTTTAGGAAATCTATTGGAGGCAGAAGCAGTCAAGGGTAGCTTAGGGTTAGGGTTAGGGTTAGGGTTAGGGTTAGGGTTACCGGCTTAGGGTACGGGTTCGGGGAGGGGTTCGGGTACGGCGTAGGGTATGGTGCTAGGGTTAGGGTTAGGGTTAGTGTTAGGGTTAGGGCTCGGTTTAGGGTACGGGTTAGGATTAGGGTACGGCGTTAGGGCTTAAGGGTAGGGGTTTAGGGTTAGGGTACGCGTTAGGGTTAGGGTAGTTATTAAACCTATCCAAACTCTCTAGATACCCCTTAGCACGTAAAGGAATATTATTTGGGGGTCCAGCCATGGAGAAGAGTTTAGACACTAGGATAAGATAAGGAACACACCCATTCTCAAGAAATCACATTAGGATTCTCTTTTTAACCTGTTCCTTAAAACACTAGTGCTTAGGAAATCTATTGGAGGCAGAAGCAGTCAAGGGTAGCTTAGGGTTAGGGTTAGGGTTAGGGTACGGCTTAGGGTACGGGTTCGGGGAGGGGTTCGGGTACGGCGTAGGGTATGGGCTAGGGTTAGGTTTAGGGTTAGTGTTAGGGTTAGGGCTCGGTTTAGGGTACGGGTTAGGATTAGGGTACGCGTTAGGGTTAGGGTAGGGGTTAGGGTTAGGGTACGCGTTAGGGTTAGGGTAGTTATTAAACCTATCCCACTCTCTAGATACCCCTTAGCACGTAAAGGAATATTATTTGGGGGTCCAGCCATGGAGAAGAGTTTGGACACTAGGATAAGATAAGGAACACACCCATTCTCAAGAAATCACATTAGGATTCTCTTTTTAACCTGTTCCTTAAAACACTAGTGCTTAGGAAATCTATTGGAGGCAGAAGCAGTCAAGGGTAGCTTAGGGTTAGGGTTAGGGTTAGGGTTAGGGTTAGGGTACGGCTTAGGGTACAGGTTCGGGGAGGGGTTCGGTTACGGCGTAGGGTATGGGCTAGGGTTAGGGTTAGGGTTAGTGTTACGGTTCGGGCTCGGTTTAGGGTACGGGTTAGGATTAGGGTACGCGTTAGGGTTAGGGTAGGGGTTAGGGTTAGGGTACGCGTTAGGCTTAGGGTAGTTATTAAACCTATCCCACTCTCTAGATCCCCCTTAGCACGTAAAGGAATATTATTTGGGGATCCAGCCATGGAGAAGAGTTTAGACACTAGGATAAGATAAGGAACACACCCATTCTCAAGAAATCACATTAGGATTCTCTTTTTAACCTGTTCCTTAAAACACTAGTGCTTAGGAAATCTATTGGAGGCAGAAGCAGTCAAGGGTAGCTTAGGGTTAGGGTTAGGGTTAGGGTTAGGGTTAGGGTACGGCTTAGGGTACAGGTTCGGGGAGGGGTTCGGGTACGGCGTAGGGTATGGGCTAGGGTTAGGGTTAGGGTTAGTGTTAGGGTTAGGGCTCGGTTTAGGGTACGGGTTAGGATTAGGGTACGAGTTAGGGTTAGGGTAGGGGTTAGGGTTAGGGTACGCGTTACGGTTAGGGTAGTTATTAAACCTATCCCACTCTCTAGATACCCCTTAGCACGTAAAGGAATATTATTTGGGGGTCCAGCCATGGAGAAGAGTTTAGACACTAGGATAAGATAAGGAACACACCCATTCTCGAGAAATCACATTAGGATTCTCTTTTTAACCTGTTCCTTAAAACACTAGTGCTTAGGAAATCTATTGGAGGCAGAAGCAGTCAAGGGTAGCTTAGGGTTAGGGTTAGGGTTAGGGTTAGCGTTAGGGTACGGCTTAGGGTACTGGTTCGCGGAGGGGTTCGGGTACGGCGTAGGGTATGGGCTAGGGTTCGGGTTAGGGTTAGTGTTACGGTTCGGGCTCGGTTTAGGGTACGGGTTAGGATTAGGGTACGCGTTAGGGTTAGGGTAGGGGTTAGGGTTAGGGTACGCGTTACGGTTAGGGTAGTTATTAAACCTATCCCACTCTCTAGATACCCCTTAGCACGTAAAGGAATATTATTTGGGGGTCCAGCCATGGAGAAGAGTTTAGACACTAGGATAAGATAAGGAACACACCCATTCTCAAGAAATCACATTAGGATTCTCTTTTTAACCTGTTCCTTAAAACACTAGTGCTTAGGAAATCTATTGGAGGCAGAAGCAGTCAAGGGTAGCTTAGGGTTAGGGTTAGGGTTAGGGTTAGCGTTAGGGTACGGTTTAGGGTACGGGTTCGGGGAGGGGTTCGGGTACGGCGTAGGGTATGGGCTAGGGTTAGGGTTAGTGTTAGTGTTAGGGTTCGGGCTCGGTTTAGGGTACGGGTTAGGATTAGGGTACGCGTTAGGGTTAGGGTAGGGGTTAGGGTTAGGGTACGCGTTAGGCTTAGTGTAGTTATTAAACCTATCCCACTCTCTAGATCCCCCTTAGCACGTAAAGTAATATTATTTGGGGATCCAGCCATGGAGAAGAGTTTAGACACTAGAATAAGATAATGAACACACCCATTCTCAAGAAATCACATTAGGATTCTCTTTTTAACCTGTTCCTTAAAACACTAGTGCTTAGGAAATCTATTGGAGGCAGAAGCAGTCAAGGGTAGCTTAGGGTTAGGGTTAGGGTTAGGGTTAGGTTTAGGGTACGGCTTAGGGTACGGGTTCGGGGAGGGGTTCGGGTACGGCGTAGGGTATGGGCTAGGGTTAGGGTTAGGGTTAGTGTTAGGGTTAGGGCTCGGTTTAGGGTACGGGTTAGGATTAGGGTACGCGTTAGGGTTAGGGTAGGGGTTAGGGTTAGGGTACGCGTTACGGTTAGGGTAGTTATTAAACCTATCCCACTCTCTAGATACCCCTTAGCACGTAAAGGAATATTATTTGGGGGTCCAGCCATGGAGAAGAGTTTAGACACTAGGATAAGATAAGGAACACACCCATTCTCGAGAAATCACATTAGGATTCTCTTTTTAACCTGTTCCTTAAAACACTAGTGCTTAGGAAATCTATTGGAGGCAGAAGCAGTCAAGGGTAGCTTAGGGTTAGGGTTAGGGTTAGGGTTAGCGTTAGGGTACGGCTTAGGGTACGGGTTCGGGGAGGGGTTAGGGTTAGGGTTAGGGTTAGCGTTAGGGTACGGTTTAGGGTACGGGTTCGGGGAGGGGTTCGGGTACGGCGTAGGGTATGGGCTAGGGTTAGGGTTAGGGTTAGTGTTAGGGTTCGGGCTCGGTTTAGGGTACGGGTTAGGATTAGGGTACGCGTTAGGGTTAGGGTAGGGGTTAGGGTTAGGGTACGCGTTAGGCTTAGGGTAGTTATTAAACCTATCCCAATCTCTAGATCCCCCTTAGCACGTAAAGGAATATTATTTGGGGATCCAGCCATGGAGAAGAGTTTAGACACTAGGATAAGATAAGGAACACACCCATTCTCAAGAAATCACATTAGGATTCTCTTTTTAACCTGTTCCTTAAAACACTAGTGCTTAGGAAATCTATTGGAGGCAGAAGCAGTCAAGGGTAGCTTAGGGTTAGGGTTAGGGTTAGGGTTAGGGTTAGGGTACGGCTTAGGGTACGGGTTCGGGGAGGGGTTCGGGTACGGCGTAGGGTATGGGCTAGGGTTAGGGTTAGGGTTAGTGTTAGGGTTAGGGCTCGGTTTAGGGTACGGGTTAGGATTAGGGTACGCGTTAGGTTTAGGGTAGGGGTTAGGGTTAGGGTACGCGTTACGGTTAGGGTAGTTATTAAACCTATCCCACTCTCTAGATACCCCTTAGCACGTAAAGGAATATTATTTGGGGGTCCAGCCATGGAGAAGAGTTTAGACACTAGGATAAGATAAGGAACACACCCATTCTCAAGAAATCACATTAGGATTCTCTTTTTAACCTGTTCCTTAAAACACTAGTGTTTAGGAAATCTATTGGAGGCAGAAGCAGTCAAGGGTAGCTTAGTGTTAGGGTTAGGGTTAGGGTTAGGGTTAGGGTACGGCTTAGGGTACGGGTTCGGGGAGGGGTTCGGGTACGGCGTAGGGTATGGGCTAGGGTTAGGGTTAGGGTTAGGGTTAGTGTTAGGGTTAGGGCTCGGTTTAGGGTACGGGTTAGGATTAGGGTATGCGTTAGGGTTAGGGTAGGGGTTAGGGTTAGGGTACGCGTTAGGGTTAGGGTAGTTATTAAACCTATCCCACTCTCTAGATACCCCTTAGCACGTAAAGTAATATTATTTGGGGGTCCAGCCATGGAGAAGAGTTTAGACACTAGGATAAGATAAGGAACACACCCATTCTCAAGAAATCACATTAGGATTCTCTTTTTAACCTGTTCCTTAAAACACTAGTGCTTAGGAAATCTATTGGAGGCAGAAGCAGTCAAGGGTAGCTTAGGGTTAGTGTTAGGGTTAGGGTTAGGGTTAGGGTACGGCTTAGGGTACGGGTTCGGGGAGGGGTTCGGGTACGGCGTAGGGTATGGGCTAGGGTTAGGGTTAGGGTTAGTGTTAGGGTTAGGGCTCGGTTTAGGGTACGGGTTAGGATTAGGGTACGCATTAGGGTTAGGGTAGGGGTTAGGGTTAGGGTACGCGTTAGGGTTAGGGTAGTTATTAAACCTATCCAAATCTCTAGATACCCCTTAGCACGTAAAGGAATATTATTTGGGGGTCCAGCCATGGAGAAGAGTTTAGACACTAGGATAAGATAAGGAACACACCCATTCTCAAGAAATCACATTAGGATTCTCTTTTTAACCTGTTCCTTAAAACACTAGTGCTTAGGAAATCTATTGGAGGCAGAAGCAGTCAAGGGTAGCTTAGGGTTAGGGTTAGGATTAGGGTTAGGGTTAGGGTACGGCTTAGGGTACAGGTTCGGGGAGGGGTTTGGGTACGGCGTAGGGTATGGGCTAGGGTTAGTGTTAGGGTTAGTGTTAGGGTTAGGGCTCGGTTTAGGTTACGGGTTAGGATTAGGGTACGCGTTAGGGTTAGGGTAGGGGTTAGGGTTAGGGTACGCGTTACGGTTAGGGTAGTTATTAAACCTATCCCACTCTCTAGATACCCCTTAGCACGTAAAGGAATATTATTTGGGGGTCCAGCCATGGAGAAGAGTTTAGACACTAGGATAAGATAAGGAACACACCCATTCTCGAGAAATCACATTAGGATTCTCTTTTTAACCTGTTCCTTAAAACACTAGTGCTTAGGAAATCTATTGGAGGCAGAAGCAGTCAAGGGTAGCTTAGGGTTAGGGTTAGGGTTAGGGTTAGCGTTAGGGTACGGCTTAGGGTACGGGTTCGGGTACGGCGTAGGGTATGGGCTAGGGTTAGGGTTAGGGTTAGTGTTACGGTTCGGGCTCGGTTTAGGGTACGGGTTAGGATTAGGGTACTCGTTAGGGTTAGGGTAGGGGTTAGGGTTAGGGTACGCGTTAGGGTTAGGGTAGTTATTAAACCTATCCCACTCTCTAGATCCCCCTTAGCACGTAAAGGAATATTATTTGGGGATCCAGCCATGGAGAAGAGTTTAGACACTAGGATAAGATAAGGAACACACCCATTCTCAAGAAATCACATTAGGATTCTCTTTTTAACCTGTTCCTTAAAACACTAGTGCTTAGGAAATCTATTGGAGGCAGAAGCAGTCAAGGGTAGCTTAGGGTTAGGGTTAGGGTTAGGGTTAGGGTTAGGGTTAGGGTACGGCTTAGGGTATGGGTTCGGGGAGGGGTTCGGGTAAGGCGTAGGGTATGGGCTAGGGTTAGGGTTAGCGTTAGTGTTAGGGTTAGGGCTCGGTTTAGGGTACGGGTTAGGATTAGGGTACGCGTTAGGGTTAGGGTAGGGGTTAGGGTTAGGGTACGCGTTACGGTTAGGGTAGTTATTAAACCTATCCCACTCTCTAGATACCCCATAGCACGTAAAGGAATATTATTTGGGGGTCCAGCCATGGAGAAGAGTTTAGACACTAGGATAAGATAAGGAACACACCCATTCTCAAGAAATCACATTAGGATTCTCTTTTTAACCTGTTCCTTAAAACACTAGTGTTTAGGAAATCTATTGGAGGCAGAAGCAGTCAAGGGTAGCTTAGGGTTAGGGTTAGGGTTAGGGTTAGGGTTAGGGTACGGCTTAGGGTACGGGTTCGGGGAGGTGTTCGGGTACGGCGTAGGGTATGTGCTAGGGTTAGGGTTAGGGTTAGTGTTAGGGTTAGGGCTCGGTTTAGGGTACGGGTTAGGATTAGGGTACGCGTTAGGGTTAGGGTAGGGGTTAGGGTTAGGGTACGCGTTAGGGTTAGGGTAGTTATTAAACCTATCCCACTCTCTAGATACCCCTTAGCACGTAAAGGAATATTATTTGGGGGTCCAGCCATGGAGAAGAGTTTAGACACTAGGATAAGATAAGGAACACACCCATTCTCAAGAAATCACATTAGGATTCTCTTTTTAACCTGTTCCTTAAAACACTAGTGCTTAGGAAATCTATTGGAGGCAGAAGCAGTCAAGGGTAGCTTAGGGTTAGGGTTAGGGTTAGGGTTAGGGTTAGGGTACGGCTTAGGGTACGGGTTCGGGGAGGGGTTCGGGTACGGCATAGGGTATGGGCTAGGGTTAGGGTTAGGGTTAGTGTTATGGTTAGGGCTCGGTTTAGGGTACGGATTAGGATTAGGGTACGAGTTAGGGTTAGGGTAGGGGTTAGGGTTAGGGTACGCGTTACGGTTAGGGTAGTTATTAAACCTATCCCACTCTCTAGATACCCCTTAGCACGTAAAGGAATATTATTTGGGGGTCCAGCCATGGAGAAGAGTTTAGACACTAGGATAAGATAAGGAACACACCCATTCTCGAGAAATCACATTAGGATTCTCTTTTTAACCTGTTCCTTAAAACACTAGTGCTTAGGAAATCTATTGGAGGCAGAAGCAGTCAAGGGTAGCTTAGGGTTAGGGTTAGGGTTAGGGTTAGCGTTAGGGTACGGCTTAGGGTACTGGTTCGGGGAGGGGTTCGGGTACGGCGTAGGGTATGGGCTAGGGTTAGGGTTAGGGTTAGTGTTACGGTTCGGGCTCGGTTTACGGTATGGGTTAGGATTAGGGTATGCGTTAGGGTTAGGGTAGGGGTTAGGGTTAGGGTACGCGTTAGGGTTAGGGTAGTTATTAAACCTATCCCACTCTCTAGATCCCCCTTAGCACGTAAAGGAATATTATTTGGGGATCCAGCCATGGAGAAGAGTTTAGACACTAGGATAAGATAAGGAACACACCCATTCTCAAGAAATCACATTAGGATTCTCTTTTTAACCTGTTCCTTAAAACACTAGTGCTTAGGAAATCTATTGGAGGCAGAAGCAGTCAAGGGTAGCTTAGGGTTAGGGTTAGGGTTAGGGTTAGGGTTAGGGTTAGGGTACGGCTTAGGGTATGGCTTCGGGGAGGGGTTCGGGTACGGCGTAGGGTATGGGCTAGGGTTAGGGTTAGTGTTAGTGTTAGGGTTAGGGCTCGGTTTAGGGTACGGGTTAGGATTAGGGTACGCGTTAGGGTTAGGGTAGGGGTTAGGGTTAGGGTACGCGTTACGGTTAGGGTAGTTATTAAACCTATCCCACTCTCTAGATACCCCTTAGCACGTAAAGGAATATTATTTGGGGTCCAGCCATGGAAAAGAGTTTAGACACTAGGATAAGATAAGGAACACACCCATTCTCAAGAAATCACATTAGGATTCTCTTTTTAACCTGTTCCTTAAAACACTAGTGTTTAGGAAATCTATTGGAGGCAGAAGCAGTCAAGGGTAGCTTAGGGTTAGGGTTAGGGTTAGGGTTAGGGTTAGGGTACGGCTTAGGGTACGGGTTCGGGGAGGGGTTCGGGTACGGCGTAGGGTATGGGCTAGGGTTAGGGTTAGGGTTAGTGTTAGGGTTAGGGCTCGGTTTAGGGTACGGGTTAGGATTAGGGTACGCGTTAGTGTTAGGGTAGGGGTTAGGGTTAGGGTACGCGTTAGGGTTAGGGTAGTTATTAAACCTATCCCACTCTCTAGATACCCCTTAGCACGTAAAGGAATATTATTTGGGGGTCCAGCCATGGAGAAGAGTTTAGACACTAGGATAAGATAAGGAACACACCCATTCTCAAGAAATCACATTAGGATTCTCTTTTTAACCTGTTCCTTAAAACACTAGTGCTTAGGAAATCTATTGGAGGCAGAAGCAGTCAAGGGTAGCTTAGGGTTAGGGTTAGGATTAGGGTTAGGGTTAGGGTACGGCTTAGGGTACAGGTTCGGGGAGGGGTTTGGGTACGGCGTAGGGTATGGGCTAGGGTTAGGGTTAGGGTTAGTGTTAGGGTTAGGGCTCGGTTTAGGTTACGGGGTAGGATTAGGGTACGCGTTAGGGTTAGGGTAGGGGTTAGGGTTAGGGTACGCGTTACGGTTAGGGTAGTTATTAAACCTATCCCACTCTCTAGATACCCCTTAGCACGTAAAGGAATATTATTTGGGGGTCCAGCCATGGAGAAGAGTTTAGACACTAGGATAAGATAAGGAACACACCCATTCTCGAGAAATCACATTAGGATTCTCTTTTTAACCTGTTCCTTAAAACACTAGTGCTTAGGAAATCTATTGGAGGCAGAAGCAGTCAAGGGTAGCTTAGGGTTAGGGTTAGGGTTAGGGTTAGCGTTAGGGTACGGCTTAGGGTACGGGTTCGGGTACGGCGTAGGGTATGGGCTAGGGTTAGGGTTAGGGTTAGTGTTACGGTTCGGGCTCGGTTTAGGGTACGGGTTAGGATTAGGGTACGCGTTAGGGTTAGGGTAGGGGTTAGGGTTAGGGTACGCGTTACGGTTAGGGTAGTTATTAAACCTATCCCACTCTCTAGATCCCCCTTAGCACGTAAAGGAATATTATTTGGGGATCCAGCCATGGAGAAGAGTTTAGACACTAGGATAAGATAAGGAACACACCCATTCTCAAGAAATCACATTAGGATTCTCTTTTTAACCTGTTCCTTAAAACACTAGTGCTTAGGAAATCTATTGGAGGCAGAAGCAGTCAAGGGTAGCTTAGGGTTAGGGTTAGGGTTAGGGTTAGGGTTAGGGTTAGGGTACGGCTTAGGGTATGGGTTCGGGGAGGGGTTCGGGTAAGGCGTAGGGTATGGGCTAGGGTTAGGGTTAGCGTTAGTGTTAGGGTTAGGGCTCGGTTTAGGGTACGGGTTAGGATTAGGGTACGCGTTAGGGTTAGGGTAGGGGTTAGGGTTAGGGTACGCGTTACGGTTAGGGTAGTTATTAAACCTATCCCACTCTCTAGATACCCCATAGCACGTAAAGGAATATTATTTGGGGGTCCAGCCATGGAGAAGAGTTTAGACACTAGGATAAGATAAGGAACACACCCATTCTCAAGAAATCACATTAGGATTCTCTTTTTAACCTGTTCCTTAAAACACTAGTGTTTAGGAAATCTATTGGAGGCAGAAGCAGTCAAGGGTAGCTTAGGGTTAGGGTTAGGGTTAGGGTTAGGGTTAGGGTACGGCTTAGGGTACGGGTTCGGGGAGGTGTTCGGGTACGGCGTAGGGTATGTGCTAGGGTTAGGGTTAGGGTTAGTGTTAGGGTTAGGGCTCGGTTTAGGGTACGGGTTAGGATTAGGGTACGCGTTAGGGTTAGGGTAGGGGTTAGGGTTAGGGTACGCGTTAGGGTTAGGGTAGTTATTAAACCTATCCCACTCTCTAGATACCCCTTAGCACGTAAAGGAATATTATTTGGGGGTCCAGCCATGGAGAAGAGTTTAGACACTAGGATAAGATAAGGAACACACCCATTCTCAAGAAATCACATTAGGATTCTCTTTTTAACCTGTTCCTTAAAACACTAGTGCTTAGGAAATCTATTGGAGGCAGAAGCAGTCAAGGGTAGCTTAGGGTTAGGGTTAGGGTTAGGGTTAGGGTTAGGGTACGGCTTAGGGTACGGGTTCGGGGAGGGGTTCGGGTACGGCATAGGGTATGGGCTAGGGTTAGGGTTAGGGTTAGTGTTATGGTTAGGGCTCGGTTTAGGGTACGGATTAGGATTAGGGTACGAGTTAGGGTTAGGGTAGGGGTTAGGGTTAGGGTACGCGTTACGGTTAGGGTAGTTATTAAACCTATCCCACTCTCTAGATACCCCTTAGCACGTAAAGGAATATTATTTGGGGGTCCAGCCATGGAGAAGAGTTTAGACACTAGGATAAGATAAGGAACACACCCATTCTCGAGAAATCACATTAGGATTCTCTTTTTAACCTGTTCCTTAAAACACTAGTGCTTAGGAAATCTATTGGAGGCAGAAGCAGTCAAGGGTAGCTTAGGGTTAGGGTTAGGGTTAGGGTTAGCGTTAGGGTACGGCTTAGGGTACTGGTTCGGGGAGGGGTTCGGGTACGGCGTAGGGTATGGGCTAGGGTTAGGGTTAGGGTTAGTGTTACGGTTCGGGCTCGGTTTACGGTATGGGTTAGGATTAGGGTATGCGTTAGGGTTAGGGTAGGGGTTAGGGTTAGGGTACGCGTTAGGGTTAGGGTAGTTATTAAACCTATCCCACTCTCTAGATCCCCCTTAGCACGTAAAGGAATATTATTTGGGGATCCAGCCATGGAGAAGAGTTTAGACACTAGGATAAGATAAGGAACACACCCATTCTCAAGAAATCACATTAGGATTCTCTTTTTAACCTGTTCCTTAAAACACTAGTGCTTAGGAAATCTATTGGAGGCAGAAGCAGTCAAGGGTAGCTTAGGGTTAGGGTTAGGGTTAGGGTTAGGGTTAGGGTTAGGGTACGGCTTAGGGTATGGCTTCGGGGAGGGGTTCGGGTACGGCGTAGGGTATGGGCTAGGGTTAGGGTTAGCGTTAGTGTTAGGGTTAGGGCTCGGTTTAGGGTACGGGTTAGGATTAGGGTACGCGTTAGGGTTAGGGTAGGGGTTAGGGTTAGGGTACGCGTTACGGTTAGGGTAGTTATTAAACCTATCCCACTCTCTAGATACCCCTTAGCACGTAAAGGAATATTATTTGGGGTCCAGCCATGGAAAAGAGTTTAGACACTAGGATAAGATAAGGAACACACCCATTCTCAAGAAATCACATTAGGATTCTCTTTTTAACCTGTTCCTTAAAACACTAGTGTTTAGGAAATCTATTGGAGGCAGAAGCAGTCAAGGGTAGCTTAGGGTTAGGGTTAGGGTTAGGGTTAGGGTTAGGGTACGGCTTAGGGTACGGGGTTCGGGGAGGGGTTCGGGTACGGCGTAGGGTATGGGCTAGGGTTAGGGTTAGGGTTAGTGTTAGGGTTAGGGCTCGGTTTAGGGTACGGGTTAGGATTAGGGTACGCGTTAGTGTTAGGGTAGGGGTTAGGGTTAGGGTACGCGTTAGGGTTAGGGTAGTTATTAAACCTATCCCACTCTCTAGATACCCCTTAGCACGTAAAGGAATATTATTTGGGGGTCCAGCCATGGAGAAGAGTTTAGACACTAGGATAAGATAAGGAACACACCCATTCTCAAGAAATCACATTAGGATTCTCTTTTTAACCTGTTCCTTAAAACACTAGTGCTTAGGAAATCTATTGGAGGCAGAAGCAGTCAAGGGTAGCTTAGGGTTAGGGTTAGGGTTAGGGTACGGCTTAGGGTACGGGTTCGGGCAGGGGTTCGGGTACGGCGTAGGGTATGGGCTAGGGTTAGGGTTAGGGTTAGTGTTAGGGTTAGGGCTCGGTTTAGGGTACGGGTTAGGATTAGGGTACGCGTTAGGGTTAGGGTAGGGGTTAGGGTTAGGGTACGCGTTAGGGTTAGGGTAGTTATTAAACCTATCCCACTCTCTAGATACCCCTTAGCACGTAAAGGAATATTATTTGGGGGTCCAGCCATGGAGAAGAGTTTAGACACTAGGATAAGATAAGGAACACACCCATTCTCAGGAAATCACATTAGGATTCTCTTTTTAACCTGTTCCTTAAAACACTAGTGCTTAGGAAATCTATTGGAGGCAGAAGCAGTCAAGGGTAGCTTAGGGTTAGGGTTAGGGTTAGGGTTAGGGTTAGGGTTAGGGTACGGCTTAGGGTATGGGTTCGGGGAGGGGTTCGGGTAAGGCGTAGGGTATGGGCTAGGGTTAGGGTTAGCGTTAGTGTTAGGGTTAGGGCTCGGTTTAGGGTACGGGTTAGGATTAGAGGTACGCGTTAGGGTTAGGGTAGGGTTAGGGTTAGGGTACGCGTTACGGTTAGGGTAGTTATTAAACCTATCCACTCTCTAGATACCCCATAGCACGTAAAGGAATATTATTTGGGGGTCCAGCCATGGAGAAGAGTTTAGACACTAGGATAAGATAAGGAACACACCCATTCTCAAGAAATCACATTAGGATTCTCTTTTTAACCTGTTCCTTAAAACACTAGTGTTTAGGAAATCTATTGGAGGCAGAAGCAGTCAAGGGTAGCTTAGGGTTAGGGTTAGGGTTAGGGTTAGGGTAGGTACGGCTTAGGGTACGGGTTCGGGGAGGTGTTCGGGTACGGCGTAGGGTATGTGCTAGGGTTAGGTTAGGGTTAGTGTTAGGGTTAGGGCTCGGTTTAGGTACGGGTTAGGATTAGGGTACGCGTTAGGGTTAGGGTAGGGGTTAGGGTTAGGGTACGCGTTAGGGTTAGGGTAGTTATTAAACCTATCCCACTCTCTAGATACCCCTTAGCACGTAAAGGAATATTATTTGGGGGTCCAGCCATGGAGAAGAGTTTAGACACTAGGATAAGATAAGGAACACACCCATTCTCAAGAAATCACATTAGGATTCTCTTTTTAACCTGTTCCTTAAAACACTAGTGCTTAGGAAATCTATTGGAGGCAGAAGCAGTCAAGGGTAGCTTAGGGTTAGGGTTAGGGTTAGGGTTAGGGTTAGGGTACGGCTTAGGGTACGGGTTCGGGAGGGGTTCGGGTACGGCATAGGGTATGGGCTAGGGTTAGGGTTAGGGTTAGTGTTATGGTTAGGGCTCGGTTTAGGGTACGGATTAGGATTAGGGTACGAGTTAGGGTTAGGGTAGGGGTTAGGGTTAGGGTACGCGTTACGGTTAGGGTAGTTATTAAACCTATCCCACTCTCTAGATACCCCTTAGCACGTTAAGGAATATTATTTGGGGTCCAGCCATGGAGAAGAGTTTAGACACTAGGATAAGATAAGGAACACACCCATTCTCGAGAAATCACATTAGGA